>NC_090653.1:41557355-41866521 GCF_040937935.1 Hyperolius riggenbachi | reverse complement strand
TGCCAGAATTGGTGACAGAAATTTTTGTACAATTATTTTGTGTAACTGGCAGAGACTGTTTCTCATTCTGACATTTCACATACCACAACTGGGAGACTGCTTGTGAAAACAGTAGAGATACTTGAATGATAACGTAATCTTGGAGCCCCGTCTAAGGCGCGTTGAGATGCACTTCGGTATGTAAACGTGGGGGATAGATCTTCCAAAATGATCTTTCCCGGCTGCTTGGTAGGACTGTTTACCCTCAATCAGTGCACAGGTGGGCTCCCCGGCTTTCTATGCAGCAGCACATATGAGTAGATCTGTGGCACCCCTCCTGCAGGAGTCACTCCAGGTATTTGCCTAGTTTGTCTGTGCCTAAAAATGGCCCTGAGCTGGAGGAGGAGCCTCGCAGCAGGAAGTACAATAAGCGCTATGCAGATCACTGAACAAGGCATACCTGTAATCACTACTAGGATTCTTCCCAACAGTTCCATAAATTAGGGAAATTCTATTCATATCTCCCAACTTTTTGAGATGAGAAAGAGGGACACTTAAGCCACACCCCTGTCACACCCCTTATCATGCCCCATCACTCCCCTAGACACACATACCATAAAGATTTCATAAGAAAAATATGTTGTTTTATGATTCGAACCACACTGGTCCTTTCTATCCTGGATTGTCCTTCATTTTAGCATTTAAAATAAGAAATATATCAATTTAAAGGATATCAATAAAGTTTAGAGTCATATAAACACATTTTTCTGTTGAAAATACATATATTTACATAGATCTGTACATGAGTCCTGAAAGAGGGACAAATGAGGGAGAAAGAGGGACAGAGGGATTGGGTTACCAAAGAGGGACTTTCCCTCCAAAAGAGTGGGGGGGGGAGGTCTTAGGGTTAGGCGCCACGAGGTGTGTTACGGTTAGGCACCGCCAGGGGGGGGGAGGTCTATGGTTAGGTTTAGCCATAGTCAAATGTCGTACATAGCAAGGAAATGTACAGCGGTACTTAAAAACAAGCAAGTGCCTACCTGCAAAAGAGTGCAAGCCCCACTTGTGGGATAAAATACACACCGAGCATACACATGACCTGTCTACCACTGGAGGATGTTGGTTTCTTGTAACAGCAAGCATGCAACTTGTTAAGTACTCGTCCCTCCCACTGCGAAGAAGTCAATCCTCCATGGGAGGGGCCTAACACTAACTAAATCCTAACCTATGCATATGCATAGCCTGGGTGGGGCTAATCAAGTAAAATCGAAAATTGAAAATTGCGCAAAAGGTGGATCAGCGCAACACCAGGCCGCCTCCGAATAGCCTCCAATCAGAGATGCGCTGAGCCCCCCCAGGAACTACAAACGCACCTTGAACTTAAACAGAAGCTCTGCATATACACCAAAAGCATGGCTGTTAAGTGGGAGCAGCTGACCAAAAACGAATGAAATTAGTACATAGCAAGGAAATGAACAGTCAAATATCGGTTTACCAATGTTTTACTACCTGAATCCAGCGGTAGTATATAGCTAATTTTTGCTAAATTATATTAGCGGCAAACCCCTGCTCCCTTTTTTCACACCCCTTTTCTTCATGTATACACTTGAGCATATGATGTGGACTAAAATAGGATGCAATAAATGTGATGCAATTATAAACATTATATGATTTTGGTCTGCTCCATATCAACTCCAGTTTTCTGGTTTCGTGTAATCAATGAGGGGGGAGGAACTTACAGTGTATTGTTGGGTTATATTTGTATGTGTGCATCCAGCTGGATCTGTTATTTTGATGGCTCTAGACAGCTCAGCCGGATGACCAATCCAGCGAGCTAAACTGATGCTTCTTCACTGCAGCCCAACAGCTAGGTTGGAGCATGCTGACTGGACAGTACAGATCAGCAGCACATTCATGTGTCATCACTGCACTCTCTTTCCTCCAGTTAGAAAGCTCAGAGTCGGAGACACACAACATAGCGCTGCCTCTCCAGCTCATAGCAGGAGTCCTGCCATGACACAGATTACTGGAGAGCTTCTGCTATTTGCATATTCAGTAGTGGTGCATTGTGGGTAACCACAAATGTTCACTTATAGCTGAATTATTGCAGATTTCCTTCTGTTTTAAGAAGGCAAATACACCAAGCTTTGCTATTTCTAGTAAATGTGTTTAAAATGTGTTCAATAACTGCATAAAGAATATAAAACTGGTATTCACTTGTTAGCCTGGCTCCCGTTTCACATTTTAAATAGTTTTTCCCCTTTCGGAGATCATTTTACTCCCATTTTATTTCCCTGGCTTGATTCTGTGGTCAGTGGCTGAATTTGTTGTTTTTGGATGGAAGCAGAGCTCCTCGATCTTCATGCCTGTCTGCACGTTCCTCTGAGTGTGTGATGTTATCAGTCTGTCTGTTCTCTGCTAAAGCTGCAAATCACATTAGATGGGACGAGTATCCTGCCATGGGTAAGGCCAAGAATGGCCTCGGAACTATAGAGAAAACACGTGAGCGATGGGTGAGGGTGCAGGTGCTGAACCTCCACTGCATTGAGCATGGCTTACTAATAATAATGATTGTCATCAGCTAATTACAATTACGCGATTTTTGCAATTACGCCCATACGTAACTACACATTTTTAAATTCAATTGATTTTGTGTTGGAATTCCACAGAAATCTGATTTACCGCAACTCGCTCATTTTAGCCCAATCACAGAACTGGGAAGCATTGGACTAATCAGAGAATGCAGCGTTTTTTCTGCAAAATTTTAATTTGAGACCAATCACAAGACCGATTTTCCATTTTTCTGATTTCATTTTCTGTTTTTCCGATGTCTATTATTTTTTTCATTGTTATTATTTTAATCATTTTTTTGCATTCTCTGATCCAAAAAAATTACTTATGAAATGCTCACAAACACTGGTCCGCACGTCAGTCGGGGGCCCCAGGTCTCTCTCACTAGCACGACTGTCGTGCAGACCAGTGTTTGTGATTTTAAATTTCTTTTTTGCAGCTTCAAGGATGCGGTTGACAGGTGAGTGGTTAGGGAAGGGACCGTGTGGGAGATGTGCCTACACGGGGCGTCCCTGTAAACGATGCAATTCACAATTGCGTCCAACCGAAGCCTCCCACCTGAATGCTAATTTATGTAATTCCTGCTGGATTTGGTACAGCAGGCAAAGGGTGTATGACAGTACACCTGATTGGCTGACTGGCGTCTGCTGACCAGATAGAGGCAGAACATTGCTCTAGCTGGAAGTTAGCAATTGTTTGTTGTAATGAAATGCTCCTCAAAAATCGTAACACGGAAAATTGTAAAAAATGCAAACCTGAAATGCGGTAAATCCGTGGAATGGGGATTTCCGACAATCCCTAGCGGTGAATAGCAAAGATCCCAATCATGCAATTTCCACCAAATTTGCTACATTATAGTGGGTCTTAAGTATACAGTTTTGCTACAGTATAGTGGGTATTAAGAGTCAAAAAAGGGATTTTCCAAAAAGACCTTGTAGTTTGTGAGAAAACTGCAAAGGAAAAATGTTTTTTAAACTCAGAAACATTACAGTTTAAAAACCTTTTTTCCCTTTGCATTTTTAAAATCGATTTTCTCAACAACTACAAGGTCTTTTTGAAGAATTCTTCTTTTGATTTGTGCCCAATATTCTCCTCAACATACATAGCAATTTTAGTGAATGTACGGGGACTTTGCTATTAACTGCTAAGGGTGGCGCAAAATTACGTGAAAATTACGCAAAATGATGAAGGATTACAATTGCAGAAAAAAATTATGATTTTTTTCCCGAAATTTCGCATTAAGATTTAACATTTAGATCCCAAATTACGTCTATGCGAAATCTATGCTCATCACTACTTACTAAGATAAAAAAACAACTAAAATTAAGAGACACAGTACCCTCGTATATACCACGGGCCTCATGCATCGTCCAATCATGGGAGCATATTCAAAAATGGAATTAAACACCATCAATAACTACATAAAAATGATCAATCCACAACTTACATTTTACTGGCGAGAATAAAGTATACGACCATAATATATGACCATCTCCATAGACCACTAGCCTCAACCATCCACCCTACTAATAGACTAAAAGGGGCCGTTCAGCTATTGGAAGGGAGATAAAAAGGTGCCCAGTGCTATATATAAATTAGATTAAAAACAACTAAAAGTAGAAAAAGGAGGTGGCTTACCTCAATAAAGACAACTTCATATAGAAATTTAAATTTATTATGCACTGGCAATGCATTTCGTGGGTCTGGAAGAGGCACTCTCTGCTTGCCTATGTTTAGTGTTTGGCACTATTATTTGGCCTGAGGAGGTGGGCTCAGATCCACAAAATGCGTTGCCAGCACATAATGAATTTCATTTCTATATGAAGTTGTCTGTATTGAGCTCAGCCACCTTCTTTTTCCACTTTTAGTTGTTTTTAATCCCCCCTTTGCTTCTCACTCTCCATTGGAGGGGTGTTCTTGGTCCCATGTGGCGCCGCCATGACCGAAACCTCGTGTTTTTCCTCTAAGAGAGCGACCGCTTAAAGCACTTCCTGGACACCCGAGCGAAGATGGGGTTGTGAATCCCCATCTGCCTTATGTGGTCTGTTGCCTTCCTCACCTACTTTCTGGTACTTTTATAGTTGCTGGAAATTGTGCTGGAAATTTACATAAGTGATGGAAATTTATTCTAAATAGAAGATGAAAGATTATCTCCGAGGAGAAAACTCGGGAGAAAAAGTGAATTGCTTATGGACCATTGCGTCTTACCTCATTGGAAGGACAAACCAATTGTTAATGGAAAAACATTTATTCATGCACATAAGACAACACGTTTCATGGGTTCTGGCCTGCTTCCTCAGGTCAGTAAAGTGTCTTGTAAGCAGTAGGTAACGCGCATGAGCACCTCTCTATTTACTCATCGCTAGTTAAACGATACCAGCCTGGGCCAAACTGATAGTTCCATTTCCTTTTCCATCAAGTGGTAGATTTCAGAACAAATTTTTGAGTGGAGTACAACAGCTGGGGTCAACCGCAGGTTATTAATAGAGTTGGGCCGAACGGTTCGCCGGCGAACGTGGTTCGCGCGAACGTAGGTGGTTCGCGTGCGGGTACCGCACGCGAACCTTTTGCGGAAGAAGTTCGGTTCGCCCCATAATGCACTGAGGGTCAACTTTGACCCTCTACATCACAGTCAGCAGGCCCAGTGTAGCCAATTAGGCTACACTAGCCCCTGGAGCCCCACCCCCCCTTATATAAGGCAGGCAGCGGCGGCCATTACGGCCACTCGTGTGCCTGCATTAGTGAGAGTAGGGCGAGCTGCTGCAGTCTCTCATATAGGGAAAGATTAGTTAGGCTTAACTTCTTCCTGGCTGCATACCTGTTCTGTTCAGTGAGCCCTCAGCCCACTGCATACCTGTACTGTGATCCTGCCACTGCATACCTGTACTGTGATCCTGCCACTGCATACCTGTTCAGTGATCCTGCCACTGCATACCTGTTCAGTGATCCTGCCACTGCATACCTATTCTGTTCAGTGAGCCCTCAGCCCACTGCATACCTGTACTGTGATCCTGCCACTCCATACCTGTTCAGTGATCCTGCCACTGCATACCTGTTCTGTTCAGTGAGCCCTCAGCCCACTGCATACCTGTACTGTGATCCTGCCACTGCATACCTGTTCAGTGATCCTGCCACTGCATACCTGTTCAGTGATCCTGCCACTGCATACCTGTTCTGTTCAGTGAGCCCTCAGCCCACTGCATACCTGTACTGTGATCCTGCCACTCCATACCTGTTCAGTGATCCTGCCACTGCATACCTGTTCTGTTCAGTGAGCCCTCAGCCCACTGCATACCTGTACTGTGATCCTGCCACTCCATACCTGTTCAGTGATCCTGCCACTGCATACCTGTTCAGTGATCCTGCCACTGCATACCTGTTCTGTGGACCCGCCACTGTATACCTGTTCTGTTCAGTGGACCCGCCACTGTATACCTGTTCTGTGAACCCGCCACTGTATACCTGTTCTGTTCAGTGGACCCGCCACTGTATACCTGTTCTGTTCAGTGGACCCGCCACTGTATACCTGTTCTGTTCAGTGGACCCGCCACTGTATACCTGTTCAGTGAACCCGCCACTGCATACCTGTTGTGTTCAGTGAACCTGCCACTGCATACCTGTTGTGTTCAGTGAACCTGCCACTGCATACCTGTTTAGTGAACCCGCCACTGTATACCTGTTCTGTTCAGTGGACCCGCCACTGTATACCTGTTCAGTGAACCCGCCACTGTATACCTGTTCTGTTCAGTGGACCCGCCACTGTATACCTGTTTAGTGAACACGCCACTGCATACCTATTGTGTTCAGTGATCCTGCCACTGCATACCTGTTCTGTGAACCCGCCACTGTATACCTGTTCTGTTCAGTGGACCCGCCACTGTATACCTGTTCTGTGAACCCGCCACTGTATACCTGTTCTGTTCAGTGGACCCGCCACTGTATACCTGTTCTGTTCAGTGGACCCGCCACTGTATACCTGTTCTGTTCAGTGGACCCGCCACTGTATACCTGTTTAGTGAACACGCCACTGCATACCTATTGTGTTCAGTGATCCTGCCACTGCATACCTGTTCTGTGAACCCGCCACTGTATACCTGTTCTGTTCAGTGGACCCGCCACTGTATACCTGTTCTGTGAACCCGCCACTGTATACCTGTTCTGTTCAGTGGACCCGCCACTGTATACCTGTTCTGTTCAGTGGACCCGCCACTGTATACCTGTTCTGTTCAGTGGACCCGCCACTGTATACCTGTTCAGTGAACCCGCCACTGCATACCTGTTGTGTTCAGTGAACCTGCCACTGCATACCTGTTGTGTTCAGTGAACCTGCCACTGCATACCTGTTTAGTGAACCCGCCACTGTATACCTGTTCTGTTCAGTGGACCCGCCACTGTATACCTGTTCAGTGAACCCGCCACTGTATACCTGTTCTGTTCAGTGGACCCGCCACTGTATACCTGTTCTGTTCAGTGGACCCGCCACTGTATACCTGTTCTGTTCAGTGGACCCGCCACTGTATACCTGTTTAGTGAACACGCCACTGCATACCTATTGTGTTCAGTGATCCTGCCACTGCATACCTGTTCTGTGAACCCGCCACTGTATACCTGTTCTGTTCAGTGGACCCGCCACTGTATACCTGTTCTGTGAACCCGCCACTGTATACCTGTTCTGTTCAGTGAACCCACCGCATCAGTGCGCATACCTGTGCAGTTAAGTGAACCCACCTACCTACGTGAGTGCACGCAGTGTGATATACCACTCCGTACATACCCAATATGGACAAAACAGGTAGAGGAAGAGGAAGAGGTAGTGGCAGAGGCAGAGGAAGGCCACCCGGCAGGTCTGCGCGAGGTCGTGTAAATGTAATTTCGTGTGGATCTGGCCCACAGTACAGTGCTCGGAAGAAGGCACGTCCCATCACCTCCCAAGATTGTCAGGACGTGGTTGAGTATTTAGCGACACAGAACACCTCATCTTGCTCAGCCACCAGCGCTACTACTAGCACCACTTCCGCTGCATTTGACACTTCGCAAGAATTATTTAGTGTTGAAATCACTGATGCACAGCCATTGTTGTTACAGCCAGATGAATTTTCACCAGCTAATATGTCTGAGTTACGCGGCAACACTATGGATGTAACGTGTCAGGAGGATGAAGGACCTACTGATGGTGCAAGTTTGGATTTGTCTGAGGCAAGCGAAGCTGGGCAGGATGACTACGATGATGACGGTAATAGGGATCCTCTGTATGTTCCCAATAGAGGAGATGAAGAGGGGGACAGTTCAGAGGGGGAGTCAGAGAGTAGTAGGAGGAGAGAAGTTGCTGAAAGAAGCTGGGGCAGCTCTTCGTCAGAAACAGCTGGTGGCAGAGTCCGGCACCATGTATCGCCACCTATGTACAGCCAGCCAACTTGCCCTTCAGCATCAGCTGCTGAGGTCCCCATAGTGCCCACATCCCAGGGTGGCTCAGCGGTGTGGAAATTTTTTAATGTGTGTGCCTCAGATCGGACCAAAGCCATCTGTTCGCTCTGCCAACAAAAATTGAGCCGTGGAAAGGCCAACACTCACGTAGGGACAAGTGCCTTACGAAGGCACCTGGAGAAAAGGCACAAACAGCAATGGGATGGCCACCTGAGCAAAAGCAGCAGCAGCACACAAAAGAAAAGTCACCCTCCTTCTCCTCTTCCTCCTTCAGGTGCATCATCTGCTTCTGCCGCTTTCTCCTTTGCACCTTCACAGGCACCCTCCTCCACTCCGCCTCTGCCCTTGAGCGGTTCCTGCTCCTCTGCCCACAGCAGCAGTCAGGTGTCCGTGAAGGAAATGTTTGAGCGGAAGAAGCCACTTTTGGCCAGTCACCCCCTTGCCCGGCGTCTGACAGCTGGCGTGGCGGAACTGTTAGCTCGCCAGCTGTTACCATACCGGCTGGTGGACTCTGAGGCCTTCCGTAAATTTGTGGCCATCGGAACACCGCAGTGGAAGATGCCAGGCCGCACTTATTTTTCGAGAAAGGCCATACCCCAACTGCACCGTGAAGTTGAGAGGCAAGTGGTGTCATCTCTTGCGAAGAGCGTTGGGTCAAGGGTACACCTGACCACGGATGGCTGGTCTGCCAAGCACGGGCAGGGCCGCTACATTACCTACACAGCCCATTGGGTGAACCTGGTGGTGAACGATGGCAAGCAGAAAGCGGCGGACCAAATTGTGACACCTCCACGGCTTGCAGGCAGGCCTCCTGCCACCTCCTCTCCTCCTGCTACATGCTCTTCGCTGTCCTCCTCCTCCTCCTTGGCTGAGTGGCAGTTCTCCTCTCCAGCTACACAGCCCCAGCTCCGCAGGGCCTATGCTGCATGCCAGGTACGACGGTGTCACGCCATCTTAGACATGGCTTGTCTCAAAGCGGAGAGTCACACTGGAGCAGCTCTCCTGGCTGCTCTTAAGAAACAGGTGGATGAGTGGCTGACCCCGCACCACCTGGAGATAGGCAACGTGGTGTGCGACAACGGCAGCAATCTGCTTGCCGCTTTGCATATGGGGAAGCTGACACACATACCCTGCATGGCACATGTCATGAATCTAGTGGTTCAAAGATTTGTGGCAAAGTACCCTGGCTTAGCGGATGTCCTGAAGCAGGCCAGGAAGTTCTGTGGGCATTTGAGGCGCTCTTACACAGCCATGGCACGATTTGCAGAAATTCAGCGTAAAAACAACATGCCGGTGAGACGCCTCATTTGCGATAGCCCCACTCGATGGAACTCGACCCTGCTCATGTTCTCCCGCCTGCTAGAACAGAAGAAAGCCGTCACCCAGTACCTCTACAACTGGAGTAGAACGAAACAGTCTGGGAAGATGGGGATGTTCTGGCCCGACAACTGGACACTGATGAAAAATGCATGCAGGCTCATGCGGCCGTTTGAGGAGGTGACCAACCTGGTGAGCCGCAGTGAGGGCACCATCAGCGACTTAATTCCCTACGCGTACTTCTTGGAGCGTGCTGTGCGTAGAGTGGCGGATGAAGCTGCGAATGAGCGTGACCAGGAACCGTTACGGCAGGAACAGGCATGGGACCAATTTTCATCAGACCCAGCTGTTTCCTCAACACCTGCGGCAGCACAGAGGGGGGAGGAGGAGGAAGAAGAGAGGTCGTGTGCAGAAGACGAGTCAGACTCAGAGGATGATGAGCAAGGTGTTTCTTTGGGGGAGGAGGAGGAGGAGGAGGAGGGGACAGCGGCAGGACAACAACCGCAGCAGGCGTCGCAGGGGGCTTGTGCTGCTCAACCTTCCCGTGGTATTGTTCGCGGCTGGGGGGAGGAGGTTGACTTACCTGACGTCACTGAGGAAGAGCAAGAGGAGATGGAGGGTACTGGATCCGACTTTGTGCAGATGTCGTCTTTTATGCTGTCCTGCCTGTTGAGGGACCCCCGTATAAAAAACCTCAAGGGGAATGAGCTGTACTGGGTGGCCACACTACTAGACCCTCGGTACAGGCACAAAGTGGCGGACCTGTTACCAACTCACCGGAAGGTGGAAAGGATGCAGCATATGCAGAACCAGCTGTCAACTATGCTTTACAATGCCTTTAAGGGTGATGTGACGGCACAACGCCAGCAAGGTACCACTGCCACTAATCCTCCTCCCGTGTCCACGCAGTCAAAGACAGGACGCTCCAGCGATCTCATGGTGATGTCGGACATGCGGACGTTCTTTAGTCCAACGCCTCGCCGTAGCCCTTCCGGATCCACCCTCCACCAACGCCTCGACCGGCAGGTAGCCGACTACCTGGCCTTAAGTGTGGATGTAGACACTGCTGTGAACAGCGATGAGGAACCCTTGAACTACTGGGTGCGCAGGCTTGACCTGTGGCCAGAGCTGTCCCAATTTGCCATCCAACTTCTCTCCTGCCCTGCCGCAAGCGTCCTGTCAGAGAGGACCTTCAGCGCAGCTGGAGGCATTGTCACAGAGAAGAGAAGTCGCCTAAGTCACAAAAGTGTTAAGTACCTCACCTTTATCAAAATGAATGAGGCATGGATCCCGGAGGGCTGCTGCCCGCCCCAAGACTAAGTCAGTCCCCGCACACACAGCATCTCTGCCTGCACGCCGTGTGACTGGCTGCCTGGCCTGCCCCAAAAAGACTAAGTCGCTCCCAGTCCCTCCACACAGCATGTCTGCCTGCAGGCCGCTTCACTACCTTCTCCGCCACCACCAACAGGGTCCGGGACTCCAGGCGGATTGCTGAATTTTTTAGGCCGCTGCTAGCAGCGGCCGCTGTAATAATTTTTATGGTGCGTGTACATGACTGCCTAATTTTTCTGGCTGCACTGAGGGCAGCTGCAACAACAAAAGAAAAGGCATGTACATGCGCCCATTCCCCTTCGTGATCATTACCTTGCCGTGGTGAAGGGGCTTGCGTATCACAATGAAGCAATGACCGGCGCCTAGATGAGTGTCTCGGGGGGCACACAAAAGATAATAAGGTCGTTGCTTCATTGTGGTCAGACCAAATTTGATCAGCTGGACAGTCACTGTTCTGTCATTCAGCTACATCAGCCAGGCCGACCATATGGGCTGTAAAGCCACAAAAACCTGCACTCTCGCCATGGTGCGCACCAGTCCAGCACGGCCGTCACTAGTACAAACAGCTGTTTGCGGTGCGTTACACGGTGAGTTTGGTGTGTCAGTGTGAAGCAGTACCTTAATTACACTACCTGATTGATGTATACACATGCAAGATGTTTTAAAGCACTTTAGGCCTGTCATTTAGCATTCAATGTGATTTCTGCCCTTAAAACGCTGCTTTGCGTCAAATCCAGATTTTTCCCGGGGACTTTTGGCGTGTATCCCACTCCGCCATGCCCCCCTCCAGGTGTTAGACCCCTTGAAACATCTTTTCCATCACTTTTGTGGCCAGCATAATTATTTTTTTTTTTCAAAGTTCGCATCCCCATTGAAGTCTATTGCGGTTCGCGAACTTTAACGCGAACCGAACGTTCCGCGAAAGTTCGCGAACCCGGTTCGCGAACCTAAAATCGGAGGTTCGGCCCAACTCTAGTTATTAATGATATTGTATTTGGGAGATCCAAAAAAACACACTTATTCCCTGTTGGTGAACCACAACCACAGGTTCCCAATAGAATGGGGATTAAGGCCTGAGACACACTGTGAGCACTTTCTGACCATCAGCGCTGTCTGAACGTTTTATTTTTAAAAATGCTCCTATTGACTTGCCTTAAAGTTTTTAAAAAAATCGTGATCACTGTGATTTTGCCACAATTTGAATGCAAATCAATGGGAGCGTTTTTTTTCAAACATGCTCAGACAGTGCTGATGGTTAGAAAAGCATTTAGAAAGAGTTCACAGTGTGTTTCAGGCCTAAAGGATACCAAAGCTGAAGTGGGCATATGTTATGTGTGGAGTGTTCTACAGGGCCGAATTTAAGCAAAGGCCACAGAGGCCATGGCCTAGGGCACCACAGGATCAAGGGTGGGTGGGCAGCAGGCTATACCGGGGCGAAAAGATTCACCTGCCAACCTATACTGGAGGGGGGGGGGATACCACTCACCAGGCTATGTATATGGTAGTGGGGGAGAGCCATCTGGCTTCTAATGCTGGAGGGAAGGGGCTATCTAAACTGGAGGAGGGGGGTGGGAAAGGGTTGTCTGGCTTCCTATACTGAAGTTGGGGGGGTCATTTGGTTGCCTATACTAGAGGGAAGGGTCAATGGGCTACCAATGCAGGAGGAAGTGGGAAGGGTCATTTGGCTACCTATACTGAAGGGTGGCAGCTGCTGACAGTGGCCTTGGGCGGTAAAGAGTACAAATCCGGCCCTGTTGTTATAGTAGATACTTACCGCGTCTGCCGTTCCCCTCCGCCACTCGCCGTTTTCCTGCAGCAAGCCCATTCCAATGGCCCACCCGGGTGACTCAGGTAACCTATGACCCGGACATGCTGTGCATGTGCAGTACGTCAGTTCAGCCTTGTGGCTATCCTTAAAGAGACTCCGTAACAAAAATTGCATCCTGTTTTTTATCATCCTACAAGTTCAAAAAGCTATTCTAATGTGTTCTGGCTTACTGCAGCACTTTATACTATCACTGTCTCTGTAATAAATCAATGTATCTTTCCCCTGTCAGACTTGTCGGCCTGTGTCTGGAAGGCTGCCAAGTTCTTCAGTGTTGTGGTTCTGCTATGAACTCCCCCTTCCAGGCCCCTGTATGCACACTGCCTGTGTGTTATTTAGGATTAGAGCAGCGTCTCTCTTCTCTCTTATCTTTTACAAGCTGGATAAATCGTCCTCTGAGCTGGCTGGGCTTTCACATACTGAAGAATTACAGACAAGGGCAAAGCTGTTTGCAGGAAGAACAAGCAGCCTGAAACTTCAGTGCATGAGAACAGGGGGAAAGAAACACACAAATGATCTCTTGAGATTCAAAAGGAAGGCTGTATACAGCCTGCTTGTGTATGGATGTATTTTCTATGTGTGGACATACTGTACATCAACCTACTTCCTGTTTTGGTAGCCATTTTGTTTGTTTATAAACAAACTTTTTAAAACTGTTTTTAACCACTTTTAATGCGGCGGGTAGCGGCGAAATTGTGTCAGAGGGTAATAGGAGATGTCCCCTAACGCACTGGTATGTTTACTTTTGTGCGATTTTAACAATACAGATTCTCTTTAATGCCATCATCACACAGGCACCAGTGTGTCTCCACAGCATAGACTGCTGACTACACTGGAGCGCGCACGCCAGGACACAGGAGCGGGAGGAGCGAGCACGTGCCTGTGTGGTGACGGCATTGAGCGCAGCGACAGAGGGGGCTGAACGGGTCCAGGTCATAGGTTACCCGAGTCGCCCTGGTCGGTCATCGGGACCAGGCTTGTCAGAGCGGCGAGTGACAGAGGGAAACGGAAGACACGGTGAGTAACATATGCCCATTTCACCAGAGTCCTTCAACTCTGGTATCCTTTAATCCCCATTCCATTGGGAACCTGTGGTTGACCCCAGCTGTTGCACTCCACTAAAAAATGTCTTGTAAATTCTACCACTTGATGAAAAAGGAAGAGGAACTATCGGGTACGCACTTGGCCTGGGCCACCGCTATCACTTCTGACACTGAACTCCAGTGAAGAAATGAGAATACGTTCTGACATAGATATCTGACAAATGCACAGATAATAAGCATGTACTGCCGGGGTCTGTCTGCCTCCAGCTAAGCCCTAATGAGAGTCACACGTAACAGAAAAGCTGCCAAAGTTCATCTACAAACCACCAAAACAAAACTCCAATTTCAGTTACAATTGATGTAACGTAGATAATTGCCACACGCGAGCCTTTCAGCAATTTCAGGCTATTAGCGATGACCTTCATATTTCATTCTGAGACTGTTTATGTTTCTCTAGAGCACTTGTAACAATAGAGTGGAGAAGAAAGCGTGCGTAGTGTGAAAGAGCGTTTTCCTCCCGTCTGACGCGATAATGTGGTGTCACTCCGGTGTAATTGCCATGCAAGTATAACTAACGAGGTGTCATGTCTCCCATATAAACAGTTCAATGATGATCACCTTTTTCCTTATTATGATTATGGCATTCCGTTACTTCTAATCATATTTCTGGCTGTCGCGGTTCCGTTTCGTTACATAATAGGAGTTCACCTGACTATATACTGGTTGCCTAAGGCCTGGGACCCACTAGGATCGATGGAGTGCTTTAAAATCTCTGCAGCGCTGTGTGCAGCGACTCCTAGGGCGTTTGCGATTACCTGACGTTTTGATGCGCTGTACATTAAGCATTTCAGCCTTCAGTCGGTTTTCACTTTATGCATCCAAGTAATGTTCACCTCCCATTCTTTCACCAATAACTTTATTACTACTTATCACAATGAATTGATCTATATGTTATTTTTTCCGCCACTGATTATGCTTTGTTTGGGTGGTACATTTTGCTAAGAATTATTTTTTTCTAAACGCATTTTAACAGTAAAATTAAGAAAAAAATGGGAAAAAAATCATTATTTCTCAGTTTTCGGCCATTATAGCTTTGTCCTGGTGATTACACCATTTAAAGTGACTCGAGCTCAGACTAAAAATAAAATTTGAACTTACCCGGGGCTTTCTCCATCCCAGCCCTGGTCGGGACGTCCCACGCCGGCCTCCTGGCTCTTCTCCCGGCGGCTGTCCGCATAGCGCGGACAGGCCGGTCCCCCGGGCGACACTGGCTAGTGTCGGGCCTTCTCCTTCCTTATACGTCACGAATGACGTCACACGCCGGCCGCCGCGCGTCATGACGGCGGCCGGCGTGACAGCACGGCGCATGCGCGGTTTAATCGCACATGCGCCGTGCTGTCACGCCGGCCGCCGTCATGACGCGCGGCGGCCGGCGTGTGACGTCATTCGTGACGTATAAGGAAGGAGAAGGCCCGACACTAGCCAGTGTCCCCCGGGGGACCGGCCTGTCCGCGCTATGTGGACAGCCGCCGGGAGAAGAGCCAGGAGGCCGGCGTGGGACGTCCCGACCAGGGCTGGGATGGAGAAAGCCCCGGGTAAGTTCAAATTTTATTTTTAGTCTGAGCTCGGAGTCCCTTTAAATTATGTCCCTATCACAACGTATGGCGCCAGTATTTAATTTGGAAATAAAGGTGCATTTTTTCAGTTTTGTGTCCATCACCATTTACAAGCTTATAATTTAAAAAATATTAGTAATATAATCTCTTGACACGCATAGTTAAAAAGTTTAGAACCTTATGGTGCACATACATGATAAAATAAAAACGTTCAATTTTCCCGTTCTTTATGATCGAATCAAATGAAAGTTGAAAATATTTTTTCTCGATCAAGGCAAGAAATTCGAACGATTATCCCAATTTTTCGAGAAAAATCAGATCTGACATGCTGGAAAAATCTTTATATTCGATCTAACGGAATAATCAAACTAAATTATCTAATAAAAAAAAAATGAAAAATTGTACCATGTATGGGCACCTGTAGGCAACTATTTATGTTTTGTTTGTTTGTTTTTCAAATTTTAGTTTTAATTTTTTTTTAGTTAAAAATTTTATTTGGGTTTTTTTTGGGTGTGGGAGTAAACAGTTAATTTTAAAGGAATACTGTAGGGGGGGTTGGAGGAAAATGAGTTGAACTTACCCGGGGCTTCTAATGGTCCCCCGCAGACATCCTGTGCCCGCGCAGCCACTCACCGATGCTCCGGTCCCGCCTCCGGTTCACTTCTGGAATTTCAGACTTTAAAGTCTGAAAACCACTGCGCCTGCGTTGCCGTGTCCTACCTGCCACTGATGTCACCAGGAGCGTACTGCACAGGCCCAGTATAGTCTGTGCCTGCGCAGTACGCTCCTAGTGACAACAGCTGAGGAGCGAGGACACGGCAACGCAGGCACAGTGGTTTTCAGACTTTAAAGTCTGAAATTCCAGAAGTGACCCGGAGGCGGGGCCGGAGCATCGGTGAGTGGCTGTGTGGGTACAGGATGTCTGTGGGGGATCATTAGAAGCCACGGGTAAGTTCAACTCATTTTCCCCCGACCCCCTACAGTATTCCTTTAAGTGTAATTTATTGTGTTTTATGTTTTTTGCTCAGAAAGACCACTGCTTCTGATAACAATCTGTTGGTCTTTCTACCGGGGACTTAGATCAATGAATGGAAACTATGTTCCCATTCATTGATCTCCGGGACAACGGGGGGCAACATGGGAGCACGCGGGCATGCATGGGAGCGCGCAGCAGCTGTTTGGACGTGACAGTCACGTCCAAACGGCTAAAATGTTTTTTTTTTTTTAAATAAAACTTTATTATACTTACCAGCCACCTTCTTCTGTGCATAGCCCCGCCCCTAAAGGAAGAGGTCATAGGTGCTTCTCTATGACAATCAGAGAAGCGCCTGTGATCTCTTGCTCTAGGAGGCAGGGCTAAAGATGGAAGAAGGAAATACAGAGACTCGGTAAGTATATTAAAGTTTTATTTATAGCGCCATCACTCGGCTACCCAAACTGCTGCATAATCACTTTGATAAGCAATTTTTGCAAGGCTGATATACTTTGTATGTCCTGCAATTGCAATTACCCCTAATCACAAACACATTAATGGCTTCCTCCCCACCCACTTTCACTGGCTAAGCGTTTTGGGAATCGTCGGCGATCCCAAAACGCTGCCAAAAACACCCTAGTAGGTTCTTTCCCTAATTGTCCATTGACTAATTAAAATGGCAAATGCTATTGCCAGTCAGTATATAGTCAGGTGAACCTGGACAGAGCACACACAGGGGCGTAACTAGAAGTCCCTGAGCTCCCCTGCAAGAATTTGAGAGGGGCCCACTCATGGCCGTTTTAGGGGGGCAGGAGGGGCCGCAGCATGAGGGGAGAGCTTGGTAGCACGTCGGTGGGGAGGAGGGGACATTCCCCCCCTCCCTCACCTTGGGCTCTCCCCTCTGCGCTCCCCTCCTGCCTCTATGTAAGTGTTAGCAGCGGTGGCAGCTACAATTACCTCCATTCACCACCAGAGGTCGCCGATCTGCAAGGGCTTCACATTACTTTCACATTACTTCCTGTTTTAACAGGAAGTAATGTGAAGCCCTTGCAGAACGGCAACCTCTGTGGTGGATGGAGGTAATTATAGCTGCCGCTGCTGCTGCTGACGCTTACATAGAGGCAGGAGGGGAGCGCAGAGGGGAGAGCCCGAGGTGAGGGAGGGGGGGGACAGGAAGTAATGTGAAAGTAATGTGAAGCCCTTGCAGATCGGCGAGCTACCAAGCTCTACTGACCCCCCCCCCCCCCCAAATGACCATGAGCGCTCCCCCCACCCCCCCGCAGGGGCAGGGGCTGCTTCCCCTATTGTTACACGAGTGAGTACACACCTCTTTCTTTCTCTTCAGTTGTGCAGCAATGCAACTCTTCCTTCCCAGGGGCAGTGGTGTGGGGGGAGGTGCAGATGGTGCCCCCAGTGGTAGCAGCACTTGGGGGGGCCTGTCTGCGCCTTCTCTCCCCCGCCTTACATTTTGGTGGGTAGACTTTCCTTTGGGGGGCAGTGCGGATGGTCCCCCCGGGCTGTGGCTGGGCCTGGGGATGAGCTGTCTGCTTCTCTCCATTCCCCCCTCCCCTCGTGGAGCTCCTGGGCAGTGGATGCTCGTGGGGTGTCGCCGCTGCCCGCCATTTCCTGGAGGCATAGGAGGCCTACACGCAGCACCCCTGTTGAGACATAGCACCCAACTTTCCCTCTTTTGGAGGGACAGTCCGTCTTTGGGAACCAAATTCCCCTGTCCCTCTTTCTTCCTCATTTGTCCCTCTTTCAGGACTTATGTACAGATATATCTAAATGTACATATTTTTTTACTTAAAAATATGTTAAATCAACTAATATGAAGGGAAATTAACAAGGATACAAAGAAACAGGTGTGAATTATAAAATAACACATTTTTGTTATGAAATCTTTATGGTATGCGTGACTAGAGGTGTGCCAGGGGCGTGATTAGAGGTGTGATAAGGGGTGTGGCTTAAGTGTCCCTCTTTCTTATCTCAAAAAGTTGGGTGGTATGGTTGAGATACAATGGATTTTGCGTGGGCCAACTCCTGCAGGGAACAGCAGTGAGCTAGTTTTACACCCTGCATATCCTGCCAAGCAGATGCTATCAGATTCAGCAAATGCTATGCTATTTTAAAGGACACTTAAAGTGAGAGGGATATGGAGGCTTATTTCCTTTTGAGCAATACCAGTTGCCTGGCAGGCTGCTGATCCTCTGCCTCTAATATTTTTAGACACAGACCCTGAACAAGCATGCAGCAGATCAGGTGTTTCAGACTTTAAAGTCAGATCTGACAAGACTAGCTGCATGCTTGTTTCTGGTGTGATTCAGACTAATAGATCAGCAGGACTGCCAGGCAACAGGTATTGTTTAAAAGAAAATAAATATGGCAGCTTCCATATTCTTCTCACTTCAGTTGTCCTTTAATTAGTCAATAGACAATCAGGTAGCCAGTATGTAGTCAGGTGAACCTGGACAGAGCACACGCCTCTTTCTTTCTCTTCATCCGTTCAATATTTCATTCTGAGACTGTTTATGTTTCTCTAGACCACTTGTAACAATATAGCGGAGAAGAAAGCGTGCGCAGCGTGGAAGAGCGTTTTCCTGCCGCCTGACGGGATAATGTGGTGTCACTCCAGTGTAATTGCCACGTAAGTATAACTAACGAGGTGTCATGACTGCCGTATAAACAGTTCACTGATGAGCCCCTTTTTCCTTATTATGACTATGGCATTCCGTTACCTCTAATCATATTTCTGGCTGTCGTGGTCCTGTTTCGGTTACATAACGCGGGCGGCGTGTCCAGGACGACAGCCTGCTGCTATTATGAGTCCCTCGTAAAGAACTGACATGACACGTTATGCCCTTCTGTATGCTAGCGCACGCCAGCCGAACGGCGACACACTGGGTACTGATGCCGGGATCTCGGTGCTCAGATATTAACAGTCACATTCCCCTCATCGATTTACGCTTTCTAGGAATCGCCGCTGATTCCAAAGCGCTTCGCAGCTGAAAGTGATTGGATCTGACTCCACAGGAGCGATTGTGATTTGACAAAATTGCAATCGCCCTGCATGCAACTCCACTTTTAAGTGGCAAAATCGCAAACAAAAGCGCTAGCATTTTTTTAAGCGTTCTGTAATCGCAATTGTGTCTAAGGTCTTCCTGATCTCCTCCTCCTGCCTCCCGCTCCTCACACCTCATTTGCTGCTACTCTTTTCTTGTTCCCAGAGTTCCGTGCTCGCACGATGATGTCACCACATACAACACTAAAGAAACAGCTTGGACTACTAGGCTATTCTAGAACTCAAACCTGTCTTTCTATGCCAATGGGAAGGTGGGAAGTGGGGAGTAGGGATGAGCGATGCCGTGTATACACACATGTACTGTAACTGATGTCACCCAACGGGGATAGGGAGCTGATCCCTTGGGTCATGTCACTGGGACAAGGCTGTACAGATGCAGAGTCAGCTGTGCATCTGACAACACGCACTGTTGCTATGCAGGGAGGCGAAGGGCCGACAGGCAGCCCCGGGCCACCCAAGAGGCGGGGTGAGGCAGGTTCCTCAGGTGGCAGAAGTGAGTGTGTGTGTGTGTGTGTGGGGGGGGGGGGGGGGGGGGAGGGGCGCCTGCCTGGCCGTGGGTGGAGCAGCCAGGAAGGGGAAGGGGGAAGCAGCAGCGGGCACAGCGGTGGGGAGGGGGGTCAGACCTCCCTCACCTAGGGCTCCCCCATTCATGCTCCCATTCCAGCTATTTGACCAGCATTACGGTCAGAGAGGAGCGGGGAAGTATTACTCACCTCCTTCTGGTCCAGGTGTGGCGTTCCAGTGCTAGCGTCACTTCCTGCAATGCTGCCCACTGTACTTCCGCAGTACAGTCGACAGCATTGCCGGAAGTGACAAGAGTGGTGGAACACAACGCCTGGACCGGAAGGAGGTGAGTAATTTCCTCCCTGCTCCTCTCTTAACGTAATGCTGGCCAAATAGCTGGAGGGGGGGGGCACGGACGGAGGGCCTCGGTCAGGGGAGCCCCAGGTGAGCTCCGCTGTGCCCCCCTTCCTGACTGCTACCACCTCCAGGCTACCTATACTGGGGGCAATTATACTACCTATTGGGGGGTAGGGATACAATCTATGCTGTGCTCACAAACATTTACAAAGCAAGCTAGATATAACAGTGCAGTTTCTAGGAGAACAAAAGAGTAAAGGAGGAAATAACATCAGGATTGGCTTCATTCAGAGGTAGTAAAGATGGAAAATGCCTGGAACAGTTTTCTCTTTATTTACTATATAACTTTCACTGAAATCAAAACATGGACATTACAATACACATGTTATGTAAGTAGAACAAGTACTTATATATGTGTTTTTTTTCTGGGATAGTATAGCTGTTCCTGCTGCTTTCAGACTTTACAAAGCTGAAAATATGAAAGTGTACTGCAAAAACGTGAACGAGCTTTACTTTATAGAGAGCACTAAAAAGTACCGATTTCATAATTTGAGAAAATTGCGATTTCAGTTTAGACATTTATTCTGCAAAGAAAAGCAGACAGGGACTCTTTTTCATAGCATTAATTACAGAATGACTTTTGTAGCACTAATATACCTCGTAGCCTTTTTTTTTATCATTTAAACAAAAGAGCAATAAAGTGTTTTGGCCGCAACAGCTGCAACTATGAAAGCAATATGAAGATCATGGAAAGGGCTTAGTTTTTCAGAGGGGTGTTGGACGCTTGCTGACATCCGGAGCTCCAACATAGTTAACCCTAATGGCCGGCAGCAGATTATCTGCATGCAGCTATAGGGACACAGCACTGTAATGCGCGTCACAGCCTGCCAAGTGGACTATGATGTCCTTCCCGGCCAACTCTCTACAATAAATCCCGCTGCCAGTCCTCTGGCCAAATCACGCTCCCCGGAGACCTGTTTTCCGTTACACGAGTACACAAATGAGGTATAGAGAGCTTTCCTAATTAACTGTAAGAAAAAGAAAAAGTTTATATATTTCTTGCTTAGCAAAATGCAGCAACTATGAGACAATTATTCTCGTTACTTTGTTTCAGTTCAATGTACTTATGCCAAGCCAATATTTAATCTGCTCTCTGCCTCCCCCAAGTCACTGACACAGACTTGCTGCAATGCCTTATGGGACAAGATGTGGTCTCTGCACTGCCAGGGTTCTTGACCCCTTGACAAGGCTTCTCTACAGGGAAATAAGAGGCAGAGTGCAGTGTGTAGCTACCAAGAAATAGAGAAATACAGTTAAAGGGCCACTCCAGGGAAAAAAGCAAGCAGATCAAATCTGACAGAACCGACAGGTTTTGGACTAGCCCATCTCCTCATGGGGGATTATCAGGGTTTTCTTTGTTTGCAAAACCATTTCCTTAACAGCAGTTTAACCGCCAAATAGTAAAATGCAAGCCTCCCTGCTCACTTGCACACCGTTTTGGCAGTTGGACTGAGCAACTGCCATTCAGGGAATGCTTTTGAAAATCAAGAAAACCCTGAGAACCCCCATGAAGAGATGGACTAGTCCAAAACCTGTAGGTTCTGTCAGATTTGCTGGTGTGGTCCTTTTAAAGGGAACCTGAACGGAGTCAAATTATTTAAATAAACACATGATGTAGCTGCAAATGAATATTACATACTCACCTCACTGTCAGTTCCTCTCAGAAGCTCACCATTTTCTTCTTACAGTGATCCCTCCCAGTTCTGACAGTAGAAAAATATATATATTTCCATAGGTCTGCACATCAGTCCCGAAAGAGGGACAATGAGGAAAAGAGGGACAGAGAGATTGGGTCCCTTAAAGAGGAACTCCAGTGAAAATAATGTAATAAAAAAAGTGCTTCATTTTTACAATAATTATATATAAATGATTTAGTCAGTGTTTGCCCATTGTAAAAGCTTTCCTCTCCCTAATTTACATTCTGACATTTATTACATGGTGACATTTTTACTGCTGGCAAGTGATGTAGCTGCTGCATGCTGTTTTGGCAGTTGGAAACAGCTGTAAACAGCTATTTCCCACAATGCAACAGGGTTCACAGACAGGAAACTGCCAGAAGTACCACGGTACTCAGAGCTTCTTGTGGGAGGGGTTTCACCACAATATCAGTCATACAGCGCCCCCTGATGGTCTGTTTGTGAAAAGGTAAAGATTTCTCATGTAAAAGGGGATATTAGCTACTGATTGGGAAAAAGTTCAATTCTTGGCCGGAGTTTCTCTTTAAGAGGGACTGTCCCCTCTGAAAGAGGGGCAGTTGGGAGCTATGAATCTAGCACAGCATCAGCCTCTTTAGATAGAAGTGTCAGACCAATGGTGCCCATACACGGTACAATAAATACTTTACATTTTCCTGTTTATTCGACCAACACGCTCGAATCGAATGACAGTTTAAAAAAATCTTTTTTTCGACCAGTAAAGAAAATAATCCATTATCCTGTTTTTCAATAAAAATCTGATCGGCCATGTTGGAAAAATCTTTAAATTAGATCTAACAGAATAATCAAACAAAATGATCTAATCGAAAAAAAAAAGAAAAAAATTGTACCATGTATGGGCACAATAAGTCCAACGCTTTCATCAGCATGGGCCTCATCCTTCACCATTGCAGCATGTAATTGAAATATTGGCCTCAATTCACTAAGCAGTTTAGACTAGTCTACAGATGGTTTTTAGTCTACTGATGGTTTGGTGTAATGTTTTAGACCTGTTTTTAGACCTGGTCTAACATTCAGTGATTACACAGTTCACAAAGGCAAACAAGGAGTAACCACGCCCACTCTTTCTGACAGAGATTAGACCAGCTGATTTCTGTCAGTAAAGTAATTCTGTGAGGTATTTTAGATGTGAGGATGGAACCTTCTGAATTAATTATGCAGGAGTTTAATTGTATCCAGAGGAGAGCTCATGAAAGATGGTGGCTGTCAGTCATAGCTACTTGTTTGTGAATTGCATCTTTTGATCATTTCCCCTGCTTTACCCACCTAATTACCAAATGTTTTAGACCAGGTCTGAAAACAGGTCTAAAACATACGGTAATTATGAGTGAATTCCTTTTTGATGCAACTGATGTACACCAAACCATCAGTAGACTAAAAACCATTAGTAGACTAATCTAAACTGCTTAGTGAATTGAGGCCATTGTGTGCGCACATTTGGGCTTGCCACCAGGGGCGCCCTTGCTGGATCTGGTCCAGCACGGCATCAGCCTATGTGGAGCAACTCACTTTGATCCCCTCTGGTTCTGTGCTGCACCGCATAATTACATAGTAAAACTGCTGCACGTGCAAGGAGGCGGAGCTACAGTGCGTTAGCTGACACTAGTCCCAACCACCCCTCCCCTTTCCCTGCAAGCAGGTAGAGAACATGGGTGTAACAATTACCCCTGTGACCCCCACCATCGCAGGGGGGCTGCTCCTCCCCCCAACAGCAAGTGCAGCCAATAAGCAAAAAACCTCCCCGTTCTCTCACAAAAACCCTGCACAGGGGCGTGTGTTATTTTCTCCTGCTTTCAGGTGCTGCTTCTCTGCTGCCTTTCGCTGGCTCCCGATCACGTGACCTGCATGCGGCTCAGGGACCAAGGAGGCCCCATGCTATCCTTTTTGCAGGAGGGCCCTATTAAGTCTAGTTACACCCATGGTAGAGACCCTATCAGATCCTCACCGCTGCAGCACTCCTTGGATTACCCCTGCCCCCTCCCCCCTCAACAAAGTAAGTGCTGGGGTGCACGTGAGTGATCGCCAAAAATGGATCAAAAGGGGTTAAACATACTAGGGAAAAAACTGCTGACAGATCATGAACTGTGTAAAGCGTACTCATCATCATTCGCAAACACGAAGGCCCCGGCCTCCCCACCCCCTGACGCGCGCTTTCGTATAACCAGCGCTCAAACGATGAGTGACGAGGAGTCATTGCTGTAGGTTTCTGCACCTCACCAGTTAATAATCCGCAGCTTCGGCTCTGGATTACATTACGGTTAAACGGCCAATCCATCATGACACGCTCTCATTATGATAATAAAGCGCTACGAAATCCCCCTGAAGTCGGGGTCTTTCCCGGAACGCCGGCCACACGGGCTCACTCCGCTGCTTCACGTGCGTTCCATTTATTTATTCACATCTTCGCAGCTGTTTTGACGTTAAACTTGTGAGGAAGTCTGTCCCCGCGCACCTGCCTTGTACGTAAATAACTTTAATAACCCATCTGTGTTAGATGTCAGATGTAAAGCAGAGATCATGACTGAAAAATTACAGGCCGATCCCCCGTGTTTATTTTAAACATCGGCAGCTTTATTTAATAAAGCAGACAAGCAATATACCATTTTAGGGTAATCCATAGCAACCAGGCAGTCAGCAAAATTACCTCACTCTTTTGACCGCTCTGAACTGATGGAAGGCGAAACTCGATTGGCGGGTTGTGTGTTTTTTAGAGCAATTTACGCATTATCATAGCGCTTCGCTTTGCCTCATTAACCTGTTAAGGTCCGCCAACCGCAGACAGGACTAATCCCCGATGAGGTATGTCTTGCCGCATCAGGAAACAGATCGATCACCACGCTTAAACTTTATTTTCTTAAAACACGCGAGGGGAACACACACAGTCTCGCCAATGTACACAAAAGTAACTTGTTTTTGCTCATCTTGATTAGCTTTCAAAGGGGGAGATCTTCGCTTATTCGCGTCTACGGTACACAAACACTAAAATTGCACTGGTTGCTATGGAGACGTAACTGAAAACAGCGAGCCAACGAGGCCCTAATGAAAGCCATGATATACACGGTATCTAAAGAGGCCCACAGACGACAGAGGGTAGGTAGAGTCTCATCGACCTCGGGGATTACTATCTGCCTGCATTTAGGCATAAAGGAATGTTTTATACGCTCGCTAACGCTAAGGGGCATGGCGGGGGATGGGGCCGGATGCAAATACCACCTACGCTATTCTATGCTGGGGGTCGACCATGATTAGTAAGACTTTGGAAGTGAGGTCATTCTTTCACGCAGGATTGCGCTGTCTCGGTTTAGGCGCAGGCATGTACCAGGTTCATTTTTGAATGTTCTAAAAATTGTGACCGCCCCGACTGACTCCAAGAGAACCTGTGTCGAATTTTGCAGAGGGGAATCTAAAGGTAAGCTCGCATTCTGTGCTGCTGGATCACTCTCTGTATAGTATGCAGATGAAACAGGCGACAATCAAGTTATAACAAATTAAAAGGAATAGAAAGAGGGGATGTAACACTTACCTCCCCATAGAAGATTCAACACAAATCTGTACTGTAATCTAAGCAAGCGTGGCGCCTCCATGATTACAGAACAGCTGCTCCGGTTTTACTACCTGAGGAAGCGGGTTGATTCCCACAAAACGCGTCACAATTTTTGGAGCACACAATTAAAGATGTTTGATGATAAATCTCGTGTTGAATCTTCTATGGGGAGCAGAGGTGTAGCTAGAAACCATGGGGCCCCATAGCAAAATATTGTTTGGGGCCGCCCCACTTTTGTGCCCTCCCACACACGCCAGTTTTAGGTAACCAGAGGTGCATCCAAGAATTAGTCAACTCCCCCCAGTATTAGTTGCCAGTGGTACCCCAAGCATTAGTAGCCAAAGGTACCCCAGTATTAGGTAGCTCCCCAGTATGGCTAGTCAGAGGGGCCTCTAGCAATAAATAGCTTTCCAATATAGGTAGCTAGAGGGGCCCCCAGTATTAGGCAGCTCCCCCAGTATGGGTAGACAAAGAGTCTTCCAGCTCAGGTATAGCATCTGTTGCTATGGGAAGGATCAGTACCAGGTATACTGTCTGTTGCTATGGGGAAGAATCAGTGTCTGGTATACTGTCTGTTGCTGTGGGGAAGGATCAGCGTCTGGTATACCGTCTGTTGCTATGGGGAAGGATCAGCGTCTGGTATACCGTCTGTTGCTATGGGGAAGGATCAGCATTAGGACACTCATACAGCAATTTGTGCATAAACAAATTTAGGATTTACTAACAATAGGCTATGAGCAGGGGCGTAGCAATAGGTGCAGAGGTAGCGACCGCATCGGGGCCCTTGGGCCAGAGGGGCCCCAAAGGGAGCTCCCTCAACCACAGTATTAGCTTTCTCTTGGTCCTGTGCTCATAATAATAACTTCTACTCTGAATAGTGGGAATCATTACCAAACTGTTCTTGCACCTCTGACACTGTAGTTGCCATCGGCAGATTTTGGTGCGCCATATCAATTGTTATGTATAGAGTGCTTAGGGGGCCCCAATGTAAAACTTGCATCGGTGCCCACAGCTCCTTAGCTACGCCACTGGCTATGAGATATCGGTCTAGTCACATGCCGAACATTATTGTCCTTTTCATGTGAGCGGAGGTACACTTTATACTATGCCTTTTATGGGCTGTACAGATTACAGTCACAAGCCTTCAGAGACAGCTCGGCTCATCGGGCTGGTGCAGAAGCCTGCGAGTGCAATCTACTCACGTAGCCAATAAAATGGATCATCTTACTGTACATTCTTGAGGCTAACCACTAAACCTCAGCTTGGCCCATTAAACTGAACTCGAGGGAAGCGTACAAAAACCATTCAATCCAGTAACAGACGTGTTTAAGGATGAGATATAGAAGTACAGATAGGGTTGTAGTGCTGCAAATTGGATTTTTATGAGGAAACAGACCAATAATTGTACAGTGAACCAAAATCAGCACAGAGGAGTGAAATACAATATACTTTTATTAACCAATAAAACAAGCAAAACGTGTGACAATAAAAAGACAATCATAAGACCAATGCTGTACATTCTATGAATATCTATATTGGGCAACATACAAAATAGTAACAGTATCCTTTGTACACAAACGTTTTTGTGTGAGGCAGAGAAAGTGAAATAAAGTTGAAGTAAATCAAAATGTAAAAAGATGTATGAGGAGTATATAGTCAAGTCACTGACTGACCTCAGAGGAGCTCACAATCTGTATTCCCTATCATAGTGATAGTCTAATGTCCTACCATATTATTATTATTATTATTATGTATTCATATAGCACCGACATCTTCTGCATCACATTACAGAGTACATAGTTCTGTCACTGACTGTCCTCAGAGGAGCTCACAATCTAATCATACCATAGTCACAGTCTAATGTCCTACCACATTATAATGTATTTCTATAGCGCTGTCATCATCTGCGGCACTTTACAGAGTGCATAGTCATGTCACTGACTGTCCTCAGAGGAGCTCACAATCTATTCCCTATAATAGATAGTTATGGTCTAATGCCCTCCTATATATTACTATTATGTATTTATATGGCATTGACATCTTCTGCAGCACTTTACAGACTACATAGCCATGTCAATGAATTACCTTGGAGGAGCTCACACTCTATTCCCCATCAAAGAATCATTACTGGGTAAGGAGTCCTTGGGCAAGACTCCCTAACACTGTAGGCTGGCCTTTGGAGCGCACAGTTTGTGGCTGCAGCTCTCGAGCGCTTTGAATCTGGCAGGAGAAAAGCGCTATACAAATGTTAGGATTATTTTTTTATTAATCCCTATCATACTTAAATGTCCATTGTAGTCTATTGGAAAATTTAATGGGAAGCCAATTAACTTACCTGTATGTTTTGGGATGTGAGAGGAAACTAGAGTGTCCTGAGGAAACCCACACCAGCCAATGTTTGCTGAGGTGTGAGGAGGAGGAGCTCAGGTTTCTGGCTGTGAGGTCTAGCTGGAGCTATCTGAATTTCAAGACTGACTAGACATTATTTTGGCAGGTAAAAAATATCACGCATACTACAGTATATTCTATCTGCATATATAGCTGACTGGAATTCAGCTTTAACTCAACCAAACCTAACCCCCTGATCAAAACAACCTAACCTCTACCAGACCCAAGTCATCATTTTAACCTCTTTAACAAACTTGTAATGTTATTATAACTCTAAAACCAAACCACAAACCTCAACCCAATCCCTTAACCATACCGCAACCCAATTACTGAACCAAACCTATAATCTCAGCTTAAGCCCTGAACCAAACTTGTACCTTGCCATAAGCCCCAGGCCACATCTGTGACCTCAACAGTTAACAACTTTGGGCACATTTACCACTATTTCATGTTATCTCAATTTGGAGATAATGGCCTCAATTCACTAAGCTTATCTCCTGTCTTTAATAACGTTTCTAGAGTTATCACCATGGTGATGAGGCATGTAGTATTCAGGAAACATTCTACCTCAGGCAAACCTTCTGTTCTTAAGTTAACTCTTCAATCTTTAACCTCTTGACGACCAGCTAACGCCGATTGGCGTAAACTGGTCGTCTGCGGGTTACCATGGAAACAACGGCCGCTCGAACGAGCGGCCTTTCCATGTCAGTTCACGGAGGGTGTCTCCGTGAACAGCCGGAGAGCCGCCGATCGCGGCTCGCCGGCAAAATGTAAACAGGCGGGGAAGGAATCCCCGCTGTTTACATCATACGGCGCTGCGCATCAGCACCGTAAGGCAGATTGGCGATCCCCGGTCTCTGATTGGCCGGGGATCGCCGGCATATGATAGGCTGAAGCCTATCCTTCAATGCTCAGGATGGAAATCCGTCCTTCGCAGCTCACAGGGGGAGGGAGAGGGAGGGAGCGGCGAGACGGCGGAGAACGCTGCGGAGGGGGGCTTTAAAGAGCCCCCCCCCGCTAAGCAAATGCAGCCGGCGGCGATCAGACCCCCCCAGCAGGACATCCCCTAGTGGGGAAAAAAGGGGGGTAGTCTGATCGCCCTGCTGCACTCCTGATCGGTGCTGCGGGCTGTAGAGCCCACGCAGCACCGATCATTGAAAAATCCCCTGGTCGGCAATTAAAATAACTCCAGAAATCTAAAATTCAGCCTGTTAATTAACTGCGTGTGAACATAACTACAGAGGAGGTAACTTAACTACAGAGGAGGTAACTTAACTACAGAGGTGGTAACATAAAGGAATGCAGAGATAAGATAACTGTCTTACTGTGTGGAGGCAAGTTTTCTCTTGCCTTATTATCTCCAGCATGATCTTAGTAAATTGAGGCCAATGGCCCCAATTCACTAAGCTTATCTCCAACGTTTCTAGAGTGATCACCATGATGATGAGGCATGTAGTATTCAGGAAACATTTTACCTCAGGCAAACCTAAAATTAACTCTTCTGTCTTTAAGCTAAGGTGAGATCTCTAAAGTTAACTCTTCAATCCTTAAAATAGCTCCAGAATTCTGAAAATAACTACAGAGGAGGTAATTTAACTACAGAGGAGGTAATTTAACTACAGAGGAGGTAACGTAAGGAATGAAGAGATAAGATAACTCTCTCACTGTGTGGCGGTAAGTTTTCTCTTGCCTTATTATCTCTAGCATGATTTTAGTGAATTGAGGCCAATGGCTCTTGTTCTGGTTTGCTGGTACCCCAGAGTTTAAGAGACTGCTTTGAAACACTTTCCCGATACATCTCTGTACCTTTTCTCAGAGCTTCTATAATCTCCATTGTTTTAGCTACCGTGACTCCGTGAGCTGCTTGTTGATACCTAACTTCAGCCTAGCCCCAAATCAAATCCATTACCTCAGATTAATCCAAAACAAAATCCATATCCTCAATACAACCTCTAAAAAAGCCCCTGGCATCAACTTATCCCACGATTTACATCTCTAGCATCAACTTAACCCGCAAGCAGCCCCTACCATCAAACCACACACACACACACACACACACACACACACACACACACACACACACACACACACACACACACACACACACACACACACACACACACTGTACATACATACACACACACACACACACAAAAACACACACACGCACACACACACACTGTACATACATACACACACACACACACACACACACACACACACAGTACATACATACACACACACACAGTACATACATACACACACACACACACACACACGCACTGTACATACATACATACACACACACACACACACTGTACATACATACACACACACACACAAAAACACACACACGCACACACACACACACACACACTGTACATACATACACACACACACACACACACACTCAGTCTGTAGCATTAATCTAACCCTTAACCAAATCCATAATCTTAACCTAACACTAAGCCAAATCCATAACTTCAACCTACCGCTCAAACCAACCTCCACCATTAACTTTCTATCATCAGCATAAGTAACCCCCAAACCCAAATACTAGCATCAACCTAACACCAGATGTAACCCTTTAGTGAAGCTTTTAACTTTAATTCAACCTCTAAACCAAACCCTAACATCAACATAGTATCTGAACCAGATGCTAACATCAACATAAAACCCATAGCAATCCCTATCATCATAACTACTAAACAACACCATAACATCAGCATAACTCCTTAACTAAATCCTAACATCATTACAGTTACGTAACCAAACTCCTAAACCAAACCCTATCATCAATGCAACTCCTAAACCAAACCCCAGTATCATCATAACTACTAAACAAAACACTAACATCATCGTAATTCCAAAGCCGAACCCTAACATCAACATGACTCCTAAACCAACATTCAAAATCATCATAACTCCTAAATCAAACATTAACATCATAACGCCTAAACCAAATCATAACATCAACATAAATCCTAAACTAAACCCTATCAACATGACTCCTAAACAACATTCAACATCATCACTCATAAATCAAACATTAACATCATCATAACTCCTAAACCAAACCATAACATCAACATAAACCCTAAACCAAACCCTTACATCAAGATAACTCCTAAACCAAATGCTACCATCGGCATACCTCCTAAACCAAAGCCTAAAATCAACATAACTCCAAACCAAACCCTTACATCAGCATAACTCCTAAACCAAATCCCATCATCAACATAACCCCTAAACCAAACCCTTATCTAGTTAACATCAGTTAACTCCTGTACTACAAAGGTAAGTGTGGAATCTTCTGTATGTGGAGAACATAGGTGTAGCTTTTGTTTGCTAAACTGTTCCTGAGTTCAGAAATACTTTACCTCCCAAACAGAACCTATGTCCTCACTGTAAAGGTGCATTACATATGAACGTCTTGTGTTACCCGTCAGGAATGAGCTTGAGCCTACAAGTGACTACCGGAAGTGAGAGCTGTATAGACGTGGTCATAGTACTGTCGCTATGGAAAGAGAAGGCGAGTAAGCTAAGGAGGTGTGCACTGGCACACGGCCATCGCTTAAAGATCCAGCATCATGCCTTGGCCAAGTTTCACCTTGTGGATGTGCCCAGCAGAACTCTTAAACCAAACCAGAACATCAGCCTCCACTTAAACTACACTACAAACCACAAGGTAACACCTAAACCAAACTTTATCCTCAACCTGAGCTCTAGGCCAAACCCCTAACCTCATTCTAATCCCAAACTTTCAGAGTGAAGACATCATCAATACATCTCCAGAGAAGATATTCACAGATGTATCATCTCATGAATGCTTTCACAGATGTCAGTTCTCATAATGATACTCTATGTGCCAAACAAATCCATGCCGAAACATAAGGGCCGAAAAACTCTGCCAATGTAAACGAACAAAAATTCCGATCTGTGTGATAAACCTTGTATTGAGGACAGCGCAAGAGCTGCTAAAGTACTTAAGTTTCTGATGAGACACCTGTCCTATCGTGCTATTCCTCTTCTTCTACCCATTAATAGGAATTCAGTAATGAAGACCAGAAAAGGATTGAAGAGCAGAAAGAGATGAAATGGGGCTCTGGGCAAGATAGCACTTTTTGCCCAGTGCTGATGGTCACCTGGCTTTTTTAGTTAGATTTAGTGGGAGCTAGCATCCCCCAGACCCCTAGACTCTCTACAGGCCCTAGGAAGCTGTCTAGAATTGCCTTGTGGATGATCCGGTTTTTATAAAGACATACTGCTGGCTTGGCCTCCCAAATATTTGTATAAGCTCAAGAGTCCTCTGTGTTATCAATAACTAAGTTTCCATTCCTATCTATAATGTATCAGGGTTTTTTCCGCTATGAAACACGATTGCAGCTTTGTTGCAATCGCATTTCCCATTAATTTCCACTACTGTGATTACGATTCAGCTACTATACACAGTAGAGGAGCTTAATCGCATGCAAAGGTATCAGGGCGACAATTGCATTCGGGACAAAATCGCTACACAATTGGACTGCATTGATGGAAATGGCTGCTGACATTTCCATTAGTTTCACTGTACCCTGCGTTTTGCAATCTGTTAGAGGTCGCAATCGGATCGTAAACCGCAACACGCAAAATGCCAGTGGAAAAAAAGAGCCCTTACTGCCTACAGCTTTACCACCCCTTTCCAGCCCCAAACTGTGTAAAATTGTTGCCTGCACCCCCCTCCAGGCACATTAGCAGCCATGGTGCAAAATACTCTAAATAGGTTCATTCAGATATACTCAGTGCTGGACATGTGATCATGCTATGTCCATTCAAACTTCTGGGTCCCCTGTGATACATTGTGTCTTGGAGAAAAGGAGTGGCTAAGCTTCAGCCTGGGCAAGGCTTTTACACTAAGGGACCTCCCCCTAGTAAATTAGGCAGGGGAGGAATGAGATTTCAGCAATGTGATTTAGGGCCAGTGTACACCAAAAAGCTCTAGCGTGATCGCAAACGCTTATTGAAGTGATTTTTCAAGGCGATTCTAGGCATGTGCCTAGCGATTTTTTTATCTATACCAAGTGAGTTTTGGAGCGTTTTGTGTAGCATTTTATTTAATTTTTTTTTATAGATACAGTACAGCTGCTAGTGTACTGGTTTTGACACAAAAACACTTGGAAAATCGCTCTGATCTAGTGCTTTTCAGAGCGATCTTCCACATTCCTATACTTAGGGCCCGTTTCCACTAGCGGCTGCAAGACGCGCGGCAGCACTTCCTGGTCTGTGAATACGTAGATGAATCCCAGAAGCTGTGCCATGCATGGCTATGGGATTCGCTGCCTAACGCACAAAAAATGCTGCAATGTCGTCCAAATCGCTAAGGCAAGCGATTCGGACGGCGGCATAATTATCCCCTATAGCAGAGTTTCCCCGCGCGATTTGCTTGCGGGGAAACTGCGGATTCGGCCCGATTTCCGCAGCAGTGCAGAATGGCCCTTAATGTTGAGACTGAATCACCTCAGAAATCAGCAGAAATGCTGCAGGACCTGAGTTTGCGTTTGGGAAAAAAATCACATCGCTCTGGTGTGCTCCATCCCATTCAAATACATTTGCCAAGTGCTTTTTAAAGCAATAGCGTTTTTTAAAAGCGCTCTTGGTGTGCACCAGCCCTTAGTTGGGGGTGCAGTAATGTGGAAGTGTTCTTGGAATGCAGCATGGAAGGTTGTGGAAAGGAAAGGAGGTGTCCTGACAGTACCAATCGCAGCCAAAGCATCTAGAAGTAGCTTTGAATACATAGCTGTCCAGTCAGATGGCACTGGGGGTCACATGATCATGCAGGTCCACACAGGTGGAAATTGGGGAAGGAAATCAGAGGGGTTACATAGTTACTTGAGGCTACATAGGTTGAAAAAAGACATCCATCCATCAAGTCCAACCAGAATAGTAATACCATAGTTAAAAATAAATAAGTACACTTTAGGGAGGAGAGAGGCCATCGTTAGGTTAACTAGAGAGGGCATGGGAAAAAATGCTGGAAATGGAAATTGAACCTGGACTCTGGGGGTGGAAAACAAAAATGTTCACCCCACAGCCACCATGCCGCCCTTGTGGGCAACGATATATTTGTGGTGGCATCAGGTGAATTACTCATCATCCAATGATCTGCCAGCCCTGTTCTGGTAGACCAAACACCATGTCTAAAGGCTCAAACACACGTCCAACATAATGCACAACTAACCGCACAACATGACCCCACGCACGACAAGTTGTTTACAAGACAAGTAACGATTTGTACACACATGGCCAACCTGCACCATAGTTGGGCAGGTTGATCCACCGGATGGTTCTGGCAAACCATCTGTTATCAGTTGGTTATCTTGTTGTGTGCCAGCCGTACACACGCCCAAATATCTTCCTCCAAACAGACTATGTTTAGATGATAGTTGGTAAGATTGTTCAGACTTGTAAATCTTTAGATTCTTCAAATAGATGCGCGCGCATCCTCGCTAGAATGACGGAGCACCGGTCCGCCATCAGCCTCCCAGCGCCGATCGCCGCTCAGAGACTGGTGGATGGCAGCGCTGCGATCTAAGGCAGCGCTATACAGGGGACAGCCGTGTCACTCGGCTGTCCCCTCCAGAGGCACAAACGCGATACGCTGTCATAGGCTGAAGCCTACGATAGCCAATCGCGCTGATTGGCTGGCAGGGGGAGGAAGGGCGGGGGTATGATAAAATAAATTAAAAAAATAGAATTTATTAGAAAAAAAAAACCAAATAAATAAAAAAAAATAAAATAAACACACCGGCAAGGATCAGACCCCACCAACAGGAAGCTCTTTTGGTGGGGAGAAAAGAGGGGGGAGGGAGGGATCACTTGTAATTGATGAGTGCTTGTGTGCAGTACAAGATATCAGCACATGGGACTGTACTGAACTTGCCCATTACAGTTGAGATAGATCAAAGTTGATCAGAAACTGGCTAATATTCAGTGATTTTCTTCTATTTGATACAGAACAAAGCAATCAAATTCTATCCAATACACACAATACAATTTCCCTTCAGATAGACGGGTTACATAGATAATTTCTGAAATGTCAGATAAGATTTCCTATCGTGTTTCTGATCAATTTTGTATAGAAATGCTCAGAAAATCGATCAGAAAAATGGAAATCAGATCGGACCAGTTCTTCAAAATCAATCATTGCCAATAGATTATCAATAGAGGCATCATGTATTGCAGAAATAGTTTTATGTAATATAAGCAGCCAGTGCCGATACCAGAAATCATGTCAGGAAACTAATTATTTCTACAGCAATAAACCAATTGAATCTAGCAGATACCGATTGATCCGATAAATGTTTACACTTCTGCAGTGGGAGCTACGGTATATTAACTACCAAAAGTATCTTACAGAGACCTGTCACAAAATCACCTTAAATCTAAACAGCTTATTTTCTAATGTCCCTATCATAGTCTAGGGACAATTTCCTGGGGGAAGTGAAAGGAAACTAGAATATCTGGAGGAACTCAGCGCAAACATGGGGAGAAGATACCAGTTCTGTGCACACACACTACCAACTCCACACACAATACCAACTCCATGCACACACACTATCAACTGCAGACACACACACAGACACAATACCAACTCCATGCACACACATTACCAACTGCAGGCGCGCACACACACACACACACACACTACCAACTCCATGCACACGCACAATACCAACTCCATGCACACACACTATCAACTGCAGGCACACACACACACACTACCAACTCCATGCACACACATTACCAACTGCAGGCACGCACGCGCACACACACACACACACACACACACACACACACACACACACACACACAATACCAACTCCATGCACACACACAATACCAACTCCATGCACATACACTACCAACTGCAGACACACACACACACACACACACACACACACACACAACTCCATGCACATACACACTACCAACTGCAGGCACACACACACATATGCATTTTGTGGACTACCAAACACATCAGACTGTGGTGATTTGCAAAAACTTACTGATACAATCAAACCAAGTCCATTTAAAATCTCGAACTGTAGTGCTGGGACCACACTATGCAATTTCCCAATTTATCGACTGGTAATCTGACAGGCAGTTAAAGGTGTGTACATGTCCAAACTGCTTGCAAGTTCCATCCCTGGGCAGGACGCTATCCGCATGGAGACTGTATGTTCCCCCCAGACACCCCAGATTCATCCCACATCTAAAAAACATCCCGATATTTTCATCGGTTACCCTCCAAATTGGTTCCAGACTATGACAGGGACATCAGATTGCAAGCTCTTCTGTGAGAGAGTTAATGACAAGACTATGGGCTTAGCAAAGAACTGTGGAAGATGGTGACACAATATAAATAAACTAAATATAAATATATATATTGCAAATAGAGAATATACAGTATATATACAGTGTATGTATGTGTACTATTATTATTATTTAAATGTATAGCGGCAACATCTTCCGCAGCGCTGTACAGAGTATATTGTCTAGTCACTTAACTGTCCCTCAGAGGGACTCACAATCTAATCCCTACCCTATAGTTATATGTCTATGAACTGTATGTATCGTAGTCTAGAGCCAATTTAGGGGGAAGCCAATTAACTTATCTGTATGTTTTTGGGATGGGAGGAAACCAGAGTGTCTGGGGGAACCCCAAACAGACACGGGGAGAACATGCAAACTGTGCAGATAGTGCCCTGGCTGGCACAACACACACACACTTGTATATCTGTCGGTATATGTGTACTGTGAGTGTCCATACTATATCGGTATCTTGAAAGTACTGCTGATATCAGCACGGTGTCAGATTCCGCTGGTACAGTAACCAGAGCATAAAACTATCTCTACAAGACACGCTTACTCAGTTCTGTGTTATCCCCAAGCATTCAACTGGACGGAGTTCAGTACAATTAACACTTTGCTTAACTCACAGCAACCAATCAGAAATAGGAATTCATCCTCTTTTGACATCTCGCACATTTTTTGCTACTCTTGTTTCTTCTGTCCTTGACTTTGTAGTCCCTTGCATGGTTTAGGTGGAACCATATACTTGGTACACACCGCGCAATTTCCCGTCAGATGGGTCAAAACGATTATTTCCAACAGGTCCGGTCTGATTTCCAATAGTTTTTCTGATCGGTGTTGTATAGAAGTGATCGGAAAATCGATCAGAAAAACAATCGAAAATCAGATCGGACCTGTCGGAAATAATCGATTCGAACCCGTCTATCTGACAGGAAATTGCATGGTGTGTACCAGACATTAGTTCACAATGATGTGAAGCAGGAGGCGACTGACTAATGATCATCTCAATACTGACTTCAATAAATGTAATCAGAAATAAGACGTTATCATTCTGAGGCCTGGAACCCACTACAAATCGCTATCGCTAATCGCTAGCGTTTTAGAAGCAATTTCATTAGCGTTTTCTGGCGATTTGGGTAGCGATTTTAAAAAGTGTAAGCGTTTTGCCAGCGATTGTGTAGCGATTAGAGTTTTTAATTCTGATAGGTCCTTTTAATTAATTTTAATTTGTTTACAGTGTGCAGTCATTTCAAAACTATAGCAAAATCGCTCTGTGCAGGTTTTGATGAGCGATTACGCCAGCGTTTATATACTTTACATTGCAGAGACTCTAACGCTAAACACGAAAAATGCTGCATGTCCTGCGTTTTGCAATTTGCTAATCGCAATCACTCTGGTTGAATTAGGCCCACCCGTTAACATTAGCTGAGCGTTTAGGGAAATCGCTAGCGGTTTGAATCTCTCCCTAAACGCTCACAAAAACGCTCTAGTGGTTTTGAGCCCTTACTGATTAAAGGCAAAATCGGATCATTCATACATAAACTGAACCACACCATGTGTGCCCTTTCTACAAACAGGCATACAACTCTATTAGCAGGTTATAGTCCATCTACACATATATCACATTATGGTACATTATCTCCTTCTGATGTTCAAATGTATACAAGCTGAGCGTTCTTATACTGTCAGTCAAAAGGAAGAGAGTCTGAAGAAGAGCGATTAGCCGAAAGCTTCCTTTCTTTAAAGTTAGCCAATAAATGGTATCATCCTGAATGAAAACGTCCTGCTTTTAGTACTGGTGATAAGGAGACGTACCTCTGCAGATGTGCTGTGCTGGACACTCTCTCCTGCTGTTGGTGGGTTCTGCAGCTGCCACTTGCTGTACCTGCAGCTGTCTCTCCGCTCTCCTGCAGTGGACAGGGTTGTCCCGGTGACAGATGTTCGCAGTCTCCGAGCAGCAAGCTGTCTCCGCAGCTCCCGGTCCTGTGTGTGGATGGGGATTGCTGTTATCCCTTGTCTGACTGCCTGTGTACTGCTTGGATGACTGACAGATGGAGAGAGTGAGGAAGGCAGAAGGGAGGGAGAGATAGGTCCAACTTATGATGTCATGGTGAAATTTCTGATACACATCTGTAATGACATCAATGCGTCGTACACCCCTTTCTGTCCGCTGACTCCTCTCTCTCTCTCCCCCCCTTTCAGCAATCTGCCCCCTCCTCTGATTACTCTCTCTCTCTATCCTGCTCTGTCTTTCCAAACTCTGTCCATCATTTCAGCCTCCTCTTCCACCCGCGTCTGCAGACCGCAAATCCCAGCAGAAACTAAAGTTGTTTTTTCATGTATTATCTCATTTCCATATTATTTCCTGTATTTGTGTAGTGCCAACATGTTACGCAGCATTTCAGTGCATACAAGCATCCACATCTGCCCAAATCTATGACCCTTATTCAATTCACTTTTCCTCCGGACTTTTTCTCCTAAGAGATACTTTTTCATCTGTTTAAAATAACTTTTTAGGACTCTGCAATTGAGAAAGTACAAAAAAAAAAAAAAGGTTGGTGAAAGGGGACTGTCAAAATTATTTTGAGTACTTTCTTGCTGGCTGCTGGCTTTTGTGATTGACAAGTTGTGACAATAGCACCTAGGAGAAAAAGTGCATTATGGTTTGGTTCACACATAAATCTGTACATTTTTCAGTCCAGTCCTGTCAGATTTGCATCATTTTTACCTGACTGGACCGGAAATGTACACTTTTTGCGTGTGAACACAGCCATGGAGAACAGATACAAAACTGGCTGGACTGGACTGGAAATGTACACCTTTTATGTGTGAACGCAGTCATAAAAACACATACAAAACAGATACAAAACTGACAGGACAGGCCTGGACCAAAAAATTTAAAGATTTATGTGTGAACACAGCCACACAAAACTTGATGCCAACTGTCAAAAACTGACAGGACAGGACACCTTTTTATGTGTGAACCAAGACTAAAGGCCCGTACTCACGGGCTGCAAATGTTGCCTGTCGCCAGCACACGTGAGCGTGTGGGCGACAGGCCGGCGACAGCTTCTCGCCAGGTCCCTCCGCGTACACACGCGGAAGAGGGACCAGCGGCGAGGCGGAAGCTGTCGCCGACGTTCCTACTCCCCCCGCCGGAAGCTCCATTTGATACAATGGAGGTTGCTGTCGCTAGTCCGCGTACTCACGCGGACTAGCGACAGTTGCGGGGGAGGTGCGGCGGCGACTGTCGCCATGCGATTGAAACTTTCAATCGCATGGCGACATGAGCGGCGGGCGACAGTTCGGGGTGCGCGCGCGTGCGACGGCCCATACTCACGGGCGACCTGTCGCCGCAACACGCGCGCGCCGCGTGTTGAGGCGACAAAAGTCCCTCGTGAGTATGGGCCATTAGTAAAGGCCACTGGCACTGGGGTTGATTCACAAAGCTTTTCTGTTGAATTAACTCACAATTTATCATCCCTCCTTAACCTCCTTGCCGGTTATCCTGAGCTCAGCTGCGGAGGATTCCTCAGGCCCTGGTGGGCCAATTTGCATATTTTTTTTTGTTATATGCAGCTAGCACTTTGCTAGCTGCATGTATCATCCAATTGCCGTCGATACCCGCCGATCCGCCGTTACCCGCCTCGCCGCACCCCCCCCCCCCCCTCCAGGCCCCTTGCGCAAGCCTGGATCATCAGTGCCAGGCAGCGCTGAGGGGTGGTTCGGGACTCCGTGTGACGTCATGACGTCAATGACGCCAGTCCAATCGTCGCCATGGCGACGCGGGAAGCCCATACAGGAAATCCCGTTCAGAACGGGGTTTCCTGTTGGGTATTTGCGCCGGCGGGGATCGGAGGGGTGGGTGGGAAACGAAGGGAGGGGGGAAGCATGTAGCTAGCGCTAGGCTAGCTACATGCTAAAAAGAAAAATAAAATTGCAAAAAAACACCCTCCCTGCCATGCGCAGCACATTTTTAGAATGGCAGGGAGGTTAAATTTCTTAACTCATGATTTATCTCTCCTTATCTATCTTAACTCATGACTTATTTCTCTTTATCTATCTTAAAAAGGAACTACAGTGAAAATAATGAAAACAAAGTACTTCATTTTTACAATAAGTATTTATAAAAGATTTAGTCAGTGTTTTCCCATTGAAAAATCTTTCCTCTCCGTGATTTATATTCAGACATTTATCACATGGCGATACCTTTACTGCTGGCAGGTGATGTCTTTGGAAGGAGATGCTGCTTTTTTGGCAGTTGGAAACAGCTGTTATTTCCCACAATGCAACAAGGCTCCCACAGTTTGATGTCAGTACCATGGGTCCTGACATCACACTGTGAGAGGGGTTTCACCACAGTATTAGCTGTACAGAAGCCCCCTGATGATCTGTTTGAGAAAAGGAAAATATTTCTAATGGGAAAGGGGGTATCAGCTACTGATTGGGATGAAGATCAATCCTTCGTTATGGTTTCTCTTTAACTCATGATTTATTTTTCCTTAACTAACTTAAAGGGAACCAGAGGTGAGAGTGATATGGGGTGGTGCCATATTTATTTCCTTTTAAACAATACCAGTTGCCTGGCAGTCCTACTGATCCTGTGTCTCTAATACTTTTAGCCACAGAAGACCATGAACGATACAGCAGATCAGGTACTCTGACTCAGGTTTTACTGGATTAGCCATATATTTGTCCCAGGGGACTCAAACACTACTACTGCCAGAAGATTAACATTGCTGCTAGGCAACTGGCATTGTTTACAAATAAATACATATGGCAGCCTCCATATCCCTCTCACCTCGGGTTCCCTTTAACTTGTGATTAATCTCTCTTTTTCTAACTTAACCTCTTAATCCTATCTGGATGACCATAGCTGCCCAGATAGGAGCCACGCTAGGCTATCTGGATGTATATCCACGTCCAGTGTTGCTGCGGCTGGTGTGCATCGCACTCTTGTTCCCTGCGGCAGTTACAGCTTATCTATTGGTAAAGGGGAACATGTGTCACCCGAGCCAACCAAAGCCCCTGTGAATGAATCAGAATGCCTTGAATCATGAGGAATGTTGATTCATAAAACTGAAACTACAAAGTAAAAAAAAAAAAAAAGATCAAACACTTCCTGGTAACTTCCAGGATAGTGCATATCACCATCTAGTGGTTGAAAAGTAAAATTAAAGTTAAAAAAAAAAGAAAAAAAAAAAGGAATATTTAATAAAACCTTATTAAACCCACACCCTCCCCTGTAGTTACCTAACAAATAAATGTTAAAAAAGTGAGTTTAAAAAACAAAACAAAAACATAGTTACCTTGGGGTCTGAGCTTTTTTTTTAATATGCAAGTAATGAGGGTATATTATTGTTATTTTAGCAAATAAGGGGCTTTTAATTATTGATAGGGTACAAACAGAAAAAAATACACCTTTATTTCCAAATAATATATTGTCGCCATACATTGTACTAGGAACATAATTTAAATGTTGTGATAGCTAGGACAACTTGGCAAATAAAATGTGTGTGTTTTATCTATAGTAGCATTGTTTTTTTTAAAACTATAGGGGATGGAATTGGAGACATTTTTCATCCTTTTCTTCTATATACATGTAATGCTGGGTACAAACCATAAGTTTTTCCTCTCGACACATGGATTCGACAGATCATTTCCGACATGTCCAATATTCCTTGCGATGGATTTCTCATAGAAGTGAATGGAAAAAGATAAGAAAAAATTAGCGGAAGATAAGAGAATTGAGCGCAGAGTTGAGTGGAAAAAACAGTCAGGTGGACAATTGAGCGGAAGATCTTATCGTGTGTACCCAGCATAAAATGCATAGAAAATAGTTACTGAAAACAAGTATCAACCCCACGAAAGCCTAATAAACAAGATATAGATCATTTAGGTGTGATAAGTAGTGATAAAGTTGTTGGTGAATGAATGGGAGGAGCGCTACAGGGAAAAATTCCTTCCATCCTTAAAGTAAAAACAACCCACAAGCTGATGTGGTTAAATAATTTTGACAATACTTTTTCACCTACTTTTTGGTACCTTTGTATTTGCAGAGTGCTAAAAAGTTACTATGAATAATTATTGCCTAGGAGAAAACTCAGGAAAAAACGTTAATTGGATATGTGCATTTATCTATTTACTGTATCTTATGAATTCTCTCTCCATATGTGTTTGTCACATGCATTAGCTCTCCTTACAGTTAAGAGGAAAAATAAGTAAGGTCAGATCATTCATGAGAAAAGCTTTGTAGATCAGCCCCAATTTCACCAAAAATGATCATTCCTGATTGTTTTGGGTGATAGTTTGTCCTTGAACATTGTACAGATATACTTCTAAGCTCCCTTGCCAACAGATTGTTATGTTGTATGAAGGGGGAGGGACGAGGATGAGTGGGAGGTGCTCCACTCCTGAAACTTAAATATACCAGTAGTTGGCAAAAGATTTTTTCACTTGAGATTTTAACTTTATAAATCTATAAAAAGAAAATGTCAGGCACTAATACTTTGTCTGCATCAGACTTTTTTATGGCATTTACCGAACCAGTCTGCATACATCCACGTATTCAGGGTCCGTCTGGTGGCACAGGCAGCAGTGAGCAGGTGGATGCAGGGGGCATCTGGTGGCACAGGCAGAGGTGAGCAGGTGGGTGCAGGGGGCATCCGGTGGCAGAGGCAGTGGTGAGCAGGTGGGTGCAGGGTGCATCTGGTGGCACAGGCAGCAGTGAGCAGGTGAGTGCAGGGTGCATCTGGTGGCACAGGCAGTGGTGAGCAGGTGCGTGCAGGGTGCATCTGGTGGCACAGGCAGCAGTGAGCAGGTGGGTGCAGGGTGCATCTGGTGGCACAGGCAGTGGAGAGCAGGTGGGTGCAGGGTGTATCTGGTGGCACAGGCAGAGGTGAGCAGGTGGGTGTAGGGTGCATCTGGTGGCACAGGCAGCAGTGAGCAGGTGGGTGCAGGGTGCATCTGGTGGCACAGGCAGTGGTGAGCAGGTGGATGCAGGGTGCATCTGGTGGCACAGGCAGTGGTGAGCAGATGGGCGCAGGGTCCATCTAGTGGCACAGGCAGCAGTGAGCAGGTGGGTGCAGGGGGCATCTGGTGGCACAGGCAGTGGTGAGCAGGTGGATGCAGGGGGCATCTGGTGGCACAGGCAGCAGTGAGCAGGTGGGTGCAGGGTGCATTTGGTGGCACAGGCAGCGGTGAGCAGATGAGTGCAGGGGGCATCTGGTGGCACAGGCAGCGGTGAGCAGATGAGTGCAGGGGGCATCTGGTGGCACAGGCAGTGATGAGCAGAGGGGTGCAGGGTGCATCTGGTGACACAGGCAGCAGTGAGCAGGTGGATGCAGGGGGCATCTAGTGGCACAGGCAGTGGTAAGCAGGTGGATGCAGGGTGCATCTGGTGGCACAGGCAGCGGTGAGCAGGTGAGTGCAGGGGGCATCTGGTGGCACAGGCAGCGGTGAGCAGGTGAGTGCAGGGGGCATCTGGTGACACAGGCAGTGGTGAGCAGGGGGGTGCAGGGGGCATCCGGTGGCACAGGCAGTGGTGAGCAGGTGGGTGCTGGGTGCAGGGTGCATCTGGTGGCACAAGCAGCAGTGAGCAGGTGGTGCAGGGTGCATCTGGTGGCACAGGCAGCGGTGAGCAGGTGAGTGCAGGGGGCATCTGGTGGCACAGGCAGTGGTGAGAAGGGGGGTGCAGGGGGGCATCCGGTGGCACAGGCAGTGGTGAGAAGGGGGGTGCAGGGGGCATCTGGTGACACAGGCAACAGTGAGCAGGTGGGTGCATCTGGTGGCACAGGCAGTGGTGAGCAGGTGGGTGCAGGGTGCATCTGGTGACACAGGCAGCAGTGAGCAGGTGGTGCAGGGTGCATCTGGTGGCACAGGTAGTGGTGAGCAGGTGGGTGTAGGGCGCATCTGGTGGCACAGGCAGCGGTGAGCAGGTGAGTGCAGGGGGCATCTGGTGGCACATGCAGTGGTGAGCAGGTGGGTGCAGGGTGCATCTGGTGACACAGGCAGCAGTGAGCAGGTGGTGCAGGGTGCATCTGGTGGCACAGGTAGTGGTGAGCAGGTGGGTGTAGGGCGCATCTGGTGGCACAGGCAGCGGTGAGCAGGTGGGTGCAGGGTGCATCTGGTGGCACAGGAAGCGGTGAGCAGGATGCATCTGGTGGCACAGGCAGCGGTGAGCAGGTGGGTGTAGGGCGCATCTGGTGGCACAGGCAGCAGTGAGCAGGTGGGTGCAGGGTGCATCTGGTGGCAAAGGAAGCGGTGAGCAGGATGCATCTGGTGGCACAGGCAGCGGTGAGCAGGTGGATGCAGGGTGCATCTGGTGGCACAGGCAGCGGTGAGCAGGTGGATGCAGGGTGTATTTGGTGGCACAGGCAGCAAAAGAGCAGGTGGGTGCAGGGGGCATCCGGTGGCACAGGAAGTGGGGAGCAGGTGGGTGCAAGGGGCATCTGGTGGCACAGGTAGCGGTGAGCAGGTGGGTGCAGGGGGCATGTGGTGGCACAGGCAGTGGTGAGCAGGTGGGTGCAAGGTGCATCTAGTGGCACAGGCAGCGGTGAGCAGGTGGGTGCAGGGGGCATCTGGTGGCACAGGCAGTGGTGAGCAGGTGGATGCAGGGTGCATCTGGTGGAACAGGCAGTGGTGAGCAGGTGGGTGCAGGGTGTATCTGGTGGCACAGGCAGCGGTGAGCAGGTGGGTGCAGGGTGCATCTGGTGGCACAGGCAGCGGTGAGCAGGTGGGTGCAGGGTGCATCTGGTGGCACAGGCAGCAGTGAGCAGGTGGGTGCAGGGTGCATTTGGTTGCACAGGCAGCGGTGAGCAGGTGGGTGCAGGGGGCATCTGGTGGCACAGGCAGCAGTGAGCAGGTGGGTGCAGGGTGCATTTGGTTGCACAGGCAGCGGTGAGCAGGTGGGTGCAGGGGGCATCTGGTGGCACAGGCAGTGGTGAGCAGGTGGGTGTAGGGTGCATCTGGTGGCACAGGCAGCAGTGAGCAGGTGGGTGCAGGGTGCATTTGGTTGCACAGGCAGTGGTGAGCAGGTGGGTGCAAGGTGCATTTGGTTGCACAGGCAGCGGTGAGCAGGTGGGTGCAGGGGGCATCTGGTGGCACAGGTAGCAGTGAGCAGGTGGGTGCAGGGTGCATTTGGTTACACAGGCAGCGGTGAGCAGGTGGATGCAGGGGGCATCTGGTGGCACAGGTAGCAGTGAGCAGGTGGGTGCAGGGTGCATTTGGTTGCACAGGCAGCGGTGAGCAGGTGGGTGCAGGGGGCATCTGGTGGCACAGGCAGCAGTGAGCAGGTGGGTGCAGGGTGCATTTGGTTGCACAGGCAGCGGTGAGCAGGTGGGTGCAGGGTGCATTTGGTTGCACAGGCAGCGGTGAGCAGGTGGGTGCAGGGGGCATCTGGTGGCACAGGCAGCAGTGAGCAGGTGGGTGCAGGGTGCATTTGGTTGCACAGGCAGTGGTGAGCAGGTGGGTGCAAGGTGCATTTGGTTGCACAGGCAGTGGTGAGCAGGTGGGTGCAAGGTGCATTTGGTTGCACAGGCAGCGGTGAGCAGGTGGGTGCAGGGGGCATCTGGTGGCACAGGTAGCAGTGAGCAGGTGGGTGCAGGGGGCATCTGGTGGCACAGGTAGCAGTGAGCAGGTGGGTGCAGGGAGCATCTGGTGGCATTGCATTTTATTGCACAGCGTCTGCATTTACTAGTAAACTGTGTCTAGTGATCACTTCTCAGCTCTCTGCTTTTACAGCAGAGAGAGCACATTTTTCATCACAGCTAGGAATGTATAATAATTGTAGCAGACGCAGGAATGTAAACAAAATATAATGTTATCACCTCTTCAGAAGTGGGAGTATGCTTTCCATTGAAGAAAGAGGAGCGGTGTTAAACTGTTTGCATACTGTTCTGCTAAGATTTTTTTTCGTGCTAGTGTTAATGTTGTACATAATCTTTTAGCACAGAGATGCCCACACTCTTAAGGCTTGTGAGCTACTTTAAAAATTAGCAAGTTAAAATGATCTGCAATTGTAGGAGCACAATTCTATATACAGAATGGAAAATGTGGTGCGGTTGGGATCTACCATGAAGTCCTTTGCGAGCTACCAGTAGATTGCGTTTTACTCAATGGGCACCCCTGTTTTAGAGTAAAGAAGAAATGAGGCATTTCATACCACTATTACAAGAAAAAAAAAAACTTTAAAAAAAATTAATAAAGCTTGCAAAAACGTAGATTAATTTTCTCCCGCTGAAAAGCCCCTCCCATCTGTCCACAAACAAGCAGGCTGTATCCTTTCATAGGTCCCTGGCCCTTCTGGCATTTGTGTACTCTGTGTGCCCTTCATTATAGAGATGAGGGGACTAATGGGCCCTAATTATAAGGTCCTCCACCACAGAAGATGTCTTGTCCAACATTGCAGCTTGGATGGAAAATTACACATTCCCAGTAAGATGGACAGGCAAATGACGCAAGTCAGGGATGAGCTGAGAAAGGGCAGCAGTTTTTTTTTTTCCGGTGTGCACCGTTCACCTGACCACTCTGCTGAGAGATTAACCATTTAATGCCAAGTACTGAAGGGTTAGTTCACCTGAACCCACCCACCTTCCCAATCTGCTGAGACGATGGGACGAATCCACAATTTTTTCGAATCCGAATCCGAATCTGAAAAGGTTCTCGAATATCTCGAACCTTTCGAATCCCGAATCTAACGAATCCTGCACATAAGAATTGTGCGATCCGTGGTATAGTTGCCCGCAGTATAGGTAGCCAGGCATAGGTAGCGAGGTAAAGGTGCCTTCAGTATAGCTAGCTAGGTATGGGTGCCTTCAATATTGGTAGCTTTCAGTATAGGTAGCAAGGTATAGGGGCCTTCAGTATAGGTAGCAAGGTATAGGGGCCTTCAGTATAGGTAGCAGGGTATATGGGCCTTCAGTATAGGTAGCAGGGTATATGGGCCTTCAGTATAGGTAGCAGGGTATATGGGCCTTCAGTATAGGTAGCAGGGTATATGGGCCTTCAGTATAGGTAGCAGGGTATATGGGCCTTCAGTATAGGTAGCAGGGTATATGGGCCTTCAGTATAGGTAGCAGCGTATATGTGCCTTCAGTATAGGTAGGTAGCAGGGTATAGAGGCCTTCAGTATCAGTAGCAAGGTACATGTGCCTTCAGTATCGGTAGCAAGGTATATGGGCCTTCAGTATAGGTAGCAGGGTATATGGGCCTTCAGTATAGGTAGGTAGCAGGGTATATGGGCCTTCAGTATAGGTAGGTAGCAGGGTATATGGGCCTTCAGTATAGGTAGGTAGCAAGGTATAGAGGCCTTCAGTATCGGTAGCAAGGTACATGTGCCTTCAGTATCAGTAGCAAGGTATAGTGGCCTTCAGTATAGGTAGCACAGTACATGTGCTTTCAGTATTGGTAGGTAACTAGGTATAGGGGCCTTCAGTATAGGTAGCAGGGTATATGTGCCTTCAGTATAGGTAGCAGGGTATATGTGCCTTTAGTATAGGTAGGTAGCTAGGTATAGGGGCCTTCAGTATAGGTAGTAAGGTACATGTGCCTTCAGTATAGGTAGGTAGGTAAAGGGACCTTCAGTATAGGTAGCAGAGTATAGGGCCTTAAGTATAGGTAGGTGGTAGGTATAGGGGCCTTTAGGTAGGTAGGTAGGTAAAGGGACCTTCAGTATAGGTAGCAGGGTATAGGGACTTAATTATAGGTAGGTATGTAGGTAGGTATAGGGGCCTTTAGGTAGGTAGGTAAAGGGACCTTCAGTATAGGTAGCAGGGTATAGGGCCTTAAGTATAGGTAGGTATGTAGGTAGGCAGGTATAGGTGCCTTTAGGTAGGTAGGTAGGTAGGTATAGGGGGCCTTTAGGTAGGTATAGGGGCCTGTAGGTAGGTGGTTATAGCAGCCTGTAGGTAGGTAGGTATAGCGGCCTGTAGGTAGGTAGGTATAGTGTTCGGTAGGTAGGTAGGTAGAGGTGCCTTTAGGTAGGTAGGTACGTATAGGGGGCCTGTAGGTGGGTGGGTAGGTAGGTATTGAGGCCTGTGGGTAGGTATAGTGGCCTGTAGGTAGGTAGGTATAGGGGGCCTTTAGGTAGGTATAGGGGCCTGTAGGTAGGTTGGTATAGCGGCCTTTAGGTAGGTAGGTAGGTATAGGGGCCTGTAGGTAGGTAGGTATAGGGGCCTTTCGGTAGGTAGGTATAGGGGCCTGTAGGTAGGTAGATGGGTAGGTAGGTAGGTAGGTAGTCTTAGGGCCCCCCCAACATAGGTAGGTACTAGTATTAGTGCCCCCAAGCATAGGTAGGTAGGTAGTCTTAGTGCCCCCCTCCCAGTATAGGTAGTCTTATTGCCCCTCCCCACCGGCATAGGTAGTTCAGTGCCCCCCCAGGTAGTCTTAGTGCCCCCGAGCATAGGTAGGTAGGTAGGCCGCCCGCATGACCGCTCACCCGAACTGCATGTAGGCCAGAACCCACGACCCATTCACCCGCCTGCAAAGATAGTCCAGTGACCCCCCGGCCAGCAGAGGTAGCCCCTAGACATACTGTACCTGTCTGTTGTTTGTTCGTTCGTCCTTCCCATCCCTCCGCCCACGCCTTCAGCTCCAGCGACGTCCACGCCAGGTCTTCTCCGTGAGAGTGACGTCTTGACTGAAGTTGGGCGGGGCAGCGTCTACGTCTTCACGCGGCGAGCAGGAGTGACGCGCGGATGGAACGCGAGGTCGGAGGTGGTCGCGATGACGTCACAAGCGGCGCAGGTAATGTATACAAAAAGCGATGTGTACGGCGAAATGTTGCGGCGGGTCATGCGGATACAAACAAAGCGATGCGTACGGCGAAATGTTGCGGCGGGTCACGCGGATTCGTCGGATTTGAATGCGCGCAAATGGTATAGGGATTTGAATCCACGAATCTCGAATCTTTCTTAAGATTCGAGGGATTCGTGGATTCGCCAGATTCGAGGTCCCATCCCTACTTTAAACACTTCATACCAAGTACTGAAAAATTAAGCTGAGTACACACGTCCGATAACGATCGTTCGAAAACGGACGATATCGATAATCGGAACGATAGTCATGCGTTCTAAAATTCCTAACGATCGTTTTTTTGAAAGATAACGACCTTTATCGTTCAATACGGATTTTTTAAACAGATGATCGTTCAATTGTTGCAGTGTGTACGTTTCTCAATACTAACGTCGTTACGTGTGTACTGCATCGCCCGATTTCTCATTGCGTCACTTCCGTTTGCGCACGCATTTTTTTATTGGTTGTCAGTCGGTACTTTTTATGAAAATCGTTCATGTGTGTACACGATCGTTCGTTTCAAACAATATTGTCTCTCATTTTAATATCGTGCAAACGTCACGAATCATTAGTAACGAACGATCTTTATCGGACGTGTCTACGAACCTTTAGTTCACCTGACCCCACCCACCTCCCCACTCTGCTGAGACATTAACCACTTCATGGCAAGTACTGAAGGGTAATGGTGTGTACACACTTGAAAGATAAATGAAAGATCTTAGACCAATCTTGCCACCTTCCATGTAGTATGAGAGCCATACTCTACACAGTCTATTCTATGGAGCTGAACTCCCCATCAGATGAAAATCTTTGCAAGATGCTGGACACAAAGATGCTGTACACATTCAAAAGATCAGTATCTGCAAAAGATCTGTTCCTGCAGAAGATCCATTCCTGCAAAATGCATTCATAGTCTATGATATCTGCAGATCCTCATACACACCTTGTTTAACAGACATTCATCTGCATATCTGATAATCATCTGCACATCTGAAAATCCATCCTGGTGGATCTGATTGGTATTGCAATATGTCCACCTCAGGGGCGTACCTACAAATCACTGGGCCTCCCCTGCAAAACTTTGGATGGGCCCCCTCCCCCCACCCTTTGCTTTCTGCACAGGTAAACTGAGAACCAATGTTATTCAATTGGCTAGTGCACACTGCAGATAAAAACAGACAGCAGTTAAAGAAAACCTGAACTGAAAATTAAAAGTCAAAATAAGCATACACAAGTTTTACTTACCTTGCATGTAGTCTACTCCTCAGTGTCTTTCTCCTGTCCCGTGTCCTATTTGTTCACTGTGATCAAGGGAATTTTCCGGCCTCCATTTTGAAAATGGCCATTACCCATAACAGCTTTCTTGTCAGCACACAGTTAAACTGTAACATCGCCCACTTGAGCCATAGGAAAACATGGACATTACCTGGTACATCAGTTTTCCTCTCAGCTATAACTGACAGCAACTGATATTTTACTGACAGCAACTGATATATTTCAGATCTGACAAAATATTGTCAGAACTGGAAGGGATTATTGTCAGAAGAAAATGGTGAGCTTCTGAGAGGAACTGATGGCAAGGTAACTATGCAATGTTCATTTGAAGTTACCTCATGTGTTTATTTTAAATATTTTTACTCAGTACAGGTTCTCTTTAAGTACTGCAGGCATTTTCTATATCAATTACATTAGCTTCTGTGATAATACATGCATGTTTTCACACATACAGACACACATGGTGTGCAGAAGACACACACAGAAAAAAGACAGAAGAGAACAGACACTCACTCTATCAATCTCTGATGGAGCAGAACTGGCTCTGCAGACTTCCCCAGCATCGCTACAGTACAAAGCACTTGGGAAGGGGTGGAGAGGTTGGGGGCTGGGAGGTGTACACAAGAGCCTGCTGCACACTGAATAGAAGCCGTCTACAAAACTTTGCATGATTCCTTATTAGTGGCTGAGCAGATGCAGTCATTAGAACAATTGTGCAGAGAGCAGAACGCTTTTTCTCTCAGTGCCCAGACTCCTCGAGCATCACTACAGTACACAGCACTTGGGGTGGGGTAGAGATGATGGGGCTGGGCACTGTACACAAGACCCTGCTGAACACTTAATAGGGACTGTCTACAAATCTGTGTGTACAAAACTTTGTACGATTCCTTATCAGTGGCCTTGACTCAGTCATTAGAGCAATTGTGCAGAGAGAAGAAAGATGTTTTTCTCCGCACCCTTAGTTATCAGTCTCTCAGGATTGGGAAAATAAACTTCTCCCCCCACGGGGCCCCCTGCTGCTTCTTGGCCCATTCCCCCCCCCACACCCCCCCCCCCCCCCCCCCGTGGCTGCATCCCTTGCAAGGTCTATTGTTATGCCCCTGGACCAACCGTTTAATAATTTGATCTATTTCGGGCCGAAATAACTCGAAAGCATCAATCGGACATGCTGGAAAATATTTGAGAATGCTCGAGAAGGTGCACGGCAATAATGACGTTCGATATTTCTACAACCTACATACCTAATGTCCCCCCCAAGTGTAAAATGTCCCCTGTGCAGTGTTCTCACCTGTCTGCTGTCCCAACTCCCAGCCTCCTGGGCCGAGCCTGCCTTTACTGCGAATGCCCACCAGGTGGCACCAACCTGGCGCATGCCACGTAGTACAGACACTTGTAAAGGCGGAGGAAGCTAAAAGCTAAGAATCTTGCTGGCAAATAGGTGAGATTTTAGGGGGGCTTTTTAATACTGGGGGGGCAGCCAGACAGGCGGCAGAGGCACTAGGCTGATTCGGGATAAATTTAATGTGGTCTGCGGTGTATTTGCAGACTACAGTTGCCTCTCTGATCAGATTCGATCAGACCTCTCTTTGATCAATCAGAATCAATCAGAGAATCGGAGAGAGATCTGTCTCATGGTCAAGAGGAGACACAGAACATTTATATTGCACTTTTCTCCTGGCAGACTCAAAGCACCAGAGCTGCAGCCCCTAGGGTGCGCTCAGTAGGCAGTAGCAGTGTTAGGGAGTCTTGCCCAAGGACTCCTTACTGAATTCCCAGGTCACCTGCATCAGAAGCACTATCCAGCCACTGCTGGTCAATCTGCCCTGATCTATGTGCAGGCACCTTTATTCCTCAGAGTATGTGTTTTATTGAAAAGCTTCCTTTAAAGGATTTGATAAGCCCTGATTTCAGCTCAGAGGGTGAGGTCTGGAGTCATTAACACAGAGGGAAACTATTTATTTACAGAAGGATTTCCGAAAAATTGGGCACTCCCTCTTATCTCGTCTTCTCTGTCTCTCTTCCCTTCCAGCTGTGAGATTTCCATTCGGTAGTGTGATAGGCCCGACGTGTGCAACACAATGCAGAGGAAAAGGCTCCCGATCTTACACACTCATGCTACCCGCGGAGCACACGCACCCCTTCCCAGCCCTATTCCCCCCGGAGGGTCCGCAGGATGGAGAGAGGGGGCCGGACTGGAAAATGTGTGTCTCACTCGAGAGACGAGCTGATTGTTGTTTGACATTTTAATTATGATAATTGGGAGGAAACTGAGGGGGAGGGAAGGGGGTTTAGGGATTAATGAAAACCAGCGAGAAGAGGAAACAGAGAAGTGTCTGCGCAGAATAGACAAAGATAAATGGGCTCACTGACTAACACCAAGCAAGGCTGAACGGCGCCGGTAACCCCTGGCAACCAAGCAGAATACATGAAAATAGGAATAAAGTTAATGTAAAAAAAAAATGAATAAGATGCATACATGAATTTTGTGCGCCATGGAAAATCAGGCGCAGGAACAGTGCAGATAGTAGAATATCTGTAAATTTATCAAAACTCTACTATTTAACCACTTCAGCCTACAATGTTGTTTTACCTCCGCGCAACTTTCACCTCCCATTAATTCGCTAATAACTTTAGCACTACTTATCACACTGAAATGATCTACAGTATATCTTGTTTTTTCCGCCACCCTTTAGGCTTTCTTTGGGTGATACATTTTGCTAAGAATTATTTTATTCTAAATCCATTTTAACAGGAAGATTAAGAAAGAATTGAAAAAATTCATTATTTCTCAGTTTCGGGCCATTATATTTTGAAATTAATACATACTACTGTAATTAAAACACATGTACTTTATTTGCCCATTTGTCACGGTAATTACACCATATAAATTATGTCCCTATTACTAATTATGGCCAGGGCCGGATTTCTGGGAAGGTCACAGAGGCCACGGCCTAGGGCGATAAAAATCAGCAGGGCGCAGGACTTGGAGAGATTAGAGGTCACATGTCAAAGTAAATCACCTCTCCTGCTTTACTCTGGTCTGCCTGAATTCCAGAGATCCCTGCATCTCTCTTACTTGTGCAAAGTGTGTGTTATGGCAGTCAGCATCTGCTGTCACCTGTATGATGAGAGGGGACAAACAATATGCTTTGAGAAGAAAAATATATGGGCTCAAGTAGCAGAACTCTTGAGTTCCGATTAGTTTTTTTCATTCAGCACGCATTCACGGGCAGGAATTAGCAGCTCTCCCCCTCCCTGACTGATGTTATTTTATTACTAGTAGGTCAGTGCTGTTAAAGACCTCAGATCTGTTAAATTTATGGCTTTAGAGAATGACAACAACATTCTTTGTGCTACAGTTTAACTCTTTCCTGGCTTTTTTTTTTTTTTGCCAGCAAAGTACTGTGTTAGCCATCAGTGAAAGCAGGATGTTTTGAAACAAAATGACAACTGTGTTAGATTTATTTATATTTACAAAACAATCAATGCATCTCCTGCTGACTGTATATATAGCTGTGTGCCTAACATCTTGTATACAGTAACAAAGTCTGAAGACGGCTCATTAACCAAAGGCTCACTGTTTTTCTTTTGGTTAGCCAATAAAAAGTTAGAAAGTGTTATTCTGTTACAAAACTTCCTGCTGGCTGGTTTTAAGATCTGTCTTAAGTGCTAAATTGTCACTGGGTAAAGTACAACTGAGCTTATGCTGGGTACACACAGTGCAATATTCTGACAGCTTTACTGTCAGATCGACTATTTCCAACATGTCCGACCTGCTTTCCAATCAATTTTCTGAATGATTTTTCATAGAAGTGAACAGCAAATTGATCAAAAAATTGAAATTAGATCAGACATGATGGAAATAATTGACCTGACAGTAAATCTGTCAGAAAATTGCATCGTGTACCTAGCATTACACTGCATTTATGCCAGTGTCTGTAGTGTCGGATCCTACTCACCTGTTCTCTGTTTTGGATGGGCTTCTCTCCATTGCGCTGCACTGTCCCCTATTTGTGGCTCTGATGGCAGCAAGTAGCACAGAGGACAAAGAAGCAGCGCTGTCCACTGGGGCTCCTTGTGATTTTGCACTCCTGTATGCATGTGCACAGGAGCCGAGGGAGTGTTATGGGTATGTGTACTTGACAAGTGCTGCTGAGTGCTCATACATGAGCATCATTTTTGAAGTATGCAAGCCCAGAACACTATCGCCTGCTGTGCATGCAGACAGGAGCGCGAAATTACAAGGAGTGGACAGAGCATGCACTGCTTCTTTGTTGAATGGGGCAGTTGAACGGGGCAAAGCAGCAAAACAGAGGGGATCCCGTTCAAACTAGTCAGAGTTGGACAGAATGGGGGGAGGAGGGGGGGCGGTTGGTGACAGCCGGCCTAGGGTGCTGGAAAGTACAAATCCGGCCCTGCTTATGGCACCAATATTTTATTTGGAAATAAAGGTGCATTTTTTCAATTTGCATCCATCACTATTTACAAGCTAATAATTTAAAAAATTATAGTAATATAATCTCTTGACATGCATATTCAAAAAGTTTAGACCCTTAGTAACTATTTATGTTGGTTGTTTTTTTTTGTAATTTTTTTTTTTTATTTTTCTTAATTAAAAATTTTATTTGGGTAATTTTTGGTGTGGGAAGTAAACAGTTTATTTTAAATGTAGTATTATGTGTTTATTTAATACAAAAAATGCATGTGGGTGTAATTTTACTATTTGGCCACAGTCAAAAAGTCCTGGAAGCGAACGCCCTAGCTTCCAGGAAGCATTAGGAGGATGGGAAACTTTTTTTTTGCTGGGGACTTATGCTGGGGATACACGGTACGTTTCTGTACCGTGTATCGACCAGCTGATCCGGCCAGCTGATAATATTCAGCTGGCCCGATCAAGCTGCTGGACCCGCGCCCGCTCGATCCCCGCCGGCGGACAATGGCAGGGAATCGAGCGCTGATAAGGAAGCGCCGGCGGGGGCGAGCGGTAATCGATCCGCGCGGACGCGGCTGGGGTCGATCCGGCGGCTAATCGAGCCGCTGGCCGACCCGTGTATCCCCAGCATTAGATCAATAAATGGGAATGGTGTTCCCATTCATTGATCTCGGGGCTAACGGAGGGCGGCGGGAGTGCACACGATCGCGAGCCTCAGGCAGCAGCAGCAGGGCAGTCTTTCTGGACGGATATTTCCATCCAGATAGACTTAAGTGGTTAAAGGGGAACTGAAGTAGGAGGTATACACAGGCTGCCATATTTATTTCCTTTTAATCAATACCAGTTGCCTGGCAGCCCTGCTGGTCTATTTCTCTGCAGTAGTATCTGAATAACACCAGAAACAAGCATGCAGCTAGTCTTGTCAGATCTGACTTTAAAGACTGAAACACCTGATCTGCTGCATGCTTGTTCAGGGGCTATGGCTAATAGTATTAGAGGCAGAGGATCAGCAGGGCTGCCAGACAACTGGTATTGCTTAAAAGGAAATAAACATGGCAGCCTCCATATGCCTCTCCCTTCAGTTCCCCTTTAAAGTGTTAATTTTTGTTGGTAATTGTTACCAATATTTTACTATAGCTAAACCTACTCTCACATAGAACTCTCCACTACCAATGCCTAACCCTAAACACCCCACCCCCCCCACCCCCCACCCCCACCCCGTTGGTGCCTAATCCTAACCTCCCCCCCTGCAAAAAAACAAAACAAAACATAATTAAGAATTTTACTTTAGAATAACACTTCAGTATATACAAGCATCATGACACAGACGCAGAGGGTACCCGATATACAGTTAGAACCGTAAATATTTGGTCAGAGACAACTTTTTTTCTCATTTTTGTTCTGTACGCTACTACAATTAATTTTTAATGAAACAATTCAGGCTTTTATTCAAGGGGATAAACAAAATGATTTCATAAAAATGTGAGGTTACTAAAGCATGTTTTAACACAATCCCTTCATTTCAGGGGCTCAAAAGTAATTGGACAATAAAGGCTATTTAACGGGTAAAAGTAAGTCCATTGTTGTCATTATCAATTAAGCAGATAAAAGAACTTGATTGAGGTGTGGTGCTTGCATGTGGAAGATTTTGATGTAAAAAGACAACATACGGTCAAAGCAGCTCTCCATGCAGGTGAAAGAAGCCTTCCTTAAAGAGAACCCGAGGTGTGTTTAAAGAATGTTATCTGCATACAGAGGCTGGATCTGCCTATACAGCCCAGCCTCTGTTGCTATCCCAAACCCCACTAAGGTCCCCCTGCACTCTGCAATCCCTCATAAATCACAGCCATGCTGTGAGGCTGTGTTTACATCTGTAGTGTCAGTCTCAGCTGCTCCCCCGCCTCCTGCATAGCTCGAGTCCCTGCCCCTGTCCCTTCCCTCCAATCAGCTGGAATTCTGCAGGAGGCGGGGAGAGCAGCAGACTGACACTATAGAGATAAACACAGCCAGCTCTGACAAGCTGTTTGTCAGCAGTGTGGCTGTGATTTATGAGGGATTGCAGAGTGCAGGGGGACCTTAGGGGGGTTTGGGATAGCAACAGAGGCTGGGCTGTATAGGCAGATCCAGCCTCTGTATGCAGATAATATTCTTCAAACCCACCTCGGGTTCTCTTTAACGCAATGGTCCAAGCAAAAAAAAAAAAAAATCAAAATCCACTTACCTGGGGCTTTCTCCAGCCCATGGCAGCCGGCCTGTGCCCTCGCCGCAGCTCCGGTGGCTCCCGGTGTCCTTCGCTGCAGAAGCCGACCTCGCCAGGTCGACGTCTTCTGTGCTCCACCGCACGGGTCACGTGGTCCCACCGACATCATCAGGTCTGTGCTGCACAGGCGCAGTGGTTCAGAACAGACTTGAGGACGTCGGCGGTACCACGTGACCCGTGCCGTGGAGCACAGAAGACGCTGACCCTGAAGCCGACCTGGCGAGGTCGGCTTCTGCAGCGAAGGACCCTGGGAGCCACCGGAGCTGCAGCGAGGGCACAGGACGGCTGCCACGGGCTGGAGGAAGCCCCAGGTAAGTGGATTTTGATTTTATTTTTTGCTTGGTTGTTTCCTTTAAGCTGCAAAAATGGAAAAAAAAAAACATTTGAGAAATTGGTACAATATTATGAGTGTTAAAAGCTACAGTTTGGTACATCCTGAGAAATAAAACAATCGCTGGTGAACTCAGCAACGCAAAAAGACCTGGATGTCCATGGAAGACAACACTGGTGGAACATCGCAGAATTATTTCCTTGGCGAAGATAAACCCGTTCACAACTGCTAACCAAGTAAACAACACTCCCCAGGGGCCAGGCACATCGATATCCAAGTTACCATAAAGAGAAGACTGCCTGGAAGTAAATACAGAGTGTGCACTGCAAAGTGCAAGCCACTCATCAGCCTCATGAATGGAAAGGCTAAACTTTGTGAAAGAACATCTAAAAAAGCCAGCACAGTTCTGGGAAAAAAAATATTTGGATAGATGAAACCAAGATAAATCTCTACCAGAATGATGGCAAGTAAAAAAAGTGGGCAAGTAAAAAAGTATGGCACAGGCGTAGAACAGCTCATTATCTAACGCATACCACATCATCTGTAAAGCACGGTGGAGGCATTGTGATGGCTTAGGCATGCATGGCTGCCAGTGGCACTGGGAAACATCAAATTAATTCTGAGGTGTTCAGAGACATACTGTCTGCTCAAATCCAGCTGAATTGATTGTGTGGCATTGCATAATATAGATGGACAATGACCAAAAACATACAGCCAAAGCAACCCAGGAGTTTATTAATGCAAAGACGTGAAAAATTCTTAAATGTCCAAGTCAGTCACCTGTTCTTACCCCAATTGAACATGCAGTTCGCTTGAAGACTAAACTTCAGACAGAAAGGTCCAAAAACAGCAACTGAAAGCCGCTGCAGTAAAGGCCTGGCAGAGCACTAAAAATAAAGAAAACCAGTAACTGGCGATGAGTTCAAGACTTCAGACACCGTCACTGCTAGCAAAGGGTTTTCAACCAAGTATTAGAAATGAATATTTTATTTCCAGTTATTTAATTTGCCCAATTACTTTTGAGCCTCTGAAATGAAGGGATTATGTTACAAAAATGCTTTAGTTGCCTCAAATTTTATGCAATTGTTTTTTTTCCACCCCTCTGGATTAGAGCTGAAAGTCGGCACTTAAACTGCATCTGAGTTGTTTAAAATTCAATTTGGTAATATACAGAACCAAAAAAAAGTTGCCTATCCAAATATTTATGGAGCCAAGTGTAAGTGTACGTCTCACCTTGCAGTTACTTTGTCTTTATTTAATGTCGTTGCCCCATTCCATTTTATAGTAACCCAATACAAGTTATATTTTAGCAGGTTTTTAGGGGCCTCTTCCTTCTCAAAGGCTACTTCATGGGTGTTAGAAAGTCCATCATTATGTCATTATCAATTATGCAGGTGAAAGGCCAAGGGTTGATCTGAGGTGTGGTGCTTGCATGTGGAAGATTTTGCTGCGGTTAAAGGAGTTCTCCATGCAAGTGAAAGAAGCCATCCTTGAGCTGCATAAACTGACAAAAAATAAATAAAATCTGAGAAACTGCTACAATATTACGAATGGCAAAAGCTAGTTTGGTACATGCTGAGCAAGAAAGAAAGCACCGGTGAACTCAATGACCTGGACGTTTATGGAAGTCAACAGTGGTGGGTGATTCCAGAATCATTACCATAGTGAAAACAAACCCCTTCACAACAGCCAACCAAGTGATTAACACTCTCCAGGGAGGAGGGGCATCCATATCCAAGTCTACCATAAAGAGAAGACTGTATGAAAGTAAATACAGAGGGTGCACTGCAAGGTGCAAGCCACTCATAAGCCTCAAAAATAGAAAGGCTAGATTTGTTATATTTTAGCAGGATTTTTAGGGGCCTTTTTCTGCTCAAAGGGTATTTCATGGGTTATGGAAAGTCCATCGATATATCATTATCAATTAAACAGATAAAATGCCTGAAGTTGATTTGAGGTGTGATGCTTGCATATGGAAGAATTTGCTGCAGTCAAAGAAGCACTCCATGCAGGTGGAAGAAGCCATCCTTAAAGAAAACCAGAGAAAACCAGTCTGCCGCAATCAGCCCCGGTAATAGGCCCAGTCACATCAGTCCGGGGCTACTGCGCATGCGCAGAAGACCAAGACTGGACCCAACTGAGCCTGTTTCCAGGGCTGATCGTGGCTGAACGGCAAACTGTGGGAGGATGGCGTGGGACTCACACGTGTTTATGGGGCTGGAGGAAGCCCTGGGTAAGTATAGATTCTTTAGATAGTGTGATCTCTGGTAACGTTTAACCTCCCTGGCGGTCTACTAAAACCACCAGGGGGCAGCGCAGCACTTTAAATGTTTTTTTTTTTTTTTTTTGCAGCTAGGCTAGCTACATGATAGCCACTGTGCAGCGGCATCCCCCCACCCCTTCCGATCGCCTCCGGAGATCAGAGCAAACAGGAAATCCCGTTCAGAACGGGATTTCCTGTTTGGCTTCCCCCGTCGCCATGGGGACGATCGGGATGATGTCGTCGACGTCGTGACGTCAGAGGGAGTCCCGATCCACCCCACAGCGCTGCCTGGCACTGATTGGCCAGGCTGCGCATAGGGTCTGGGGGGGTGGTTAGTGGCGAATCGGCGGTGAGCGGCGGCGATCAAGTTATGCACGCAGCTAGCAAAGTGCTGGCTGCGTGCAACAACAAAAAAGTGTACAAATCGACTCAACAGGGCCTGAGCAATCCTCCGCGGTGGCTTAGTCCGTGCTCAGCACGGGGTTACCGCCAGGGAGGTTAAGCTGTGAAAATGGGAAAAACCCATCTGAGAAATTGCTACAATATTATGAGTGGCAAAAGCTACAGTTTTGTACATCCTGTTTCTTTAGGGGCCTTCTCCTGCTCTGAATAAGTTGTATAATTCATACTAATCAATAGGATCGCTTTGTGAATTTGTCTTCTTCCATTTTGGGTTTAGCTGGGCTAACACTAAGTCACCGACTCAGAACAAGTACACCAATTTAAACAGAAGGCCATAAAATGAACTCTTTATATTTTTCCCAACGCTGGATTCCTTTAAAATGCATCCAGGCACAAATATTTTCCTGATTTTGTGCCGCCCTCAGATGCAGATCTCGTTCCTGAGGAGTGCAGATTGATTGGACTGCTTTATGGGCTCTATAAAGCGCTGTCTAAAATAATAAACAGATTAAGAACTGAAAAATAATGAGGTTTGGCTGTGGAAGGCCTCTAGGCTGCAGACAGCAATAACATTCATCCCTGATGTGTAATTCAACTTATCCCCCTTCACAGCTTCTTTCACTTAAGCCCACATACCACACAGTGGCCATTTTGGCTCCTTCCGTTTTGTTTGAAAACAACATGGCACGCGCTGGAATTTTCCTTCCAGTCTGAAAGGTCAACAATCCAAAGTTTGCAGTAGAAATAAAAGAGTTGCTATGAAGAAAATATCCTGTTTAATACATTTGCGAGGTGTAAAATGTTGATCTGCTTTCCATCCTGCTGCTCCCCACACATTAGCGAGTGACTGGCCTCTGCCATATAGTCAGTGGCGGGAGTGATGGTGATTCATCCCGGGGCCTGCCAGTGCTGGAGCCTGGAGGAGAACGTCGAGATGCTTGGAGTAGAGACAACCCCACTCCGAAACAACAGCCGGGAAGGGATCAGGCTCTGCAGCTTCACAGACAGGCAAAGGGCAAGAAGTGCGAACACCGGGGAGGATCAGTCATCCGCCTGTACCGTGTAATAGACTGTGGTCAGAGGTAAACTCAACACTGGGGAGTCGGGATGGGCGAGGCTGCAGAAGCAGCAGATCCTTCAGAGCATGGAGGTCACCAGCCATACTGCCAGAACCAGACAGCAACTTGGGTGGTGCTGAGAACAGAAGAGTCGATGTCAGAGGTCCAACAAACCTCAGCTCCAATCTGTCATTAATAAAATTTAGAGATACAATGCTCTTGGTTTACAAAGGTATCTTCAATGGAGTAGAACAAATGTAGAAGGTTTATTTTATGTTTTTTGTGGGTGCCTCCCATATTTATCTTACTAGAGACCTCCACGACAGCTGGGTCAAACGTTCTTAGGTCTTTGGCCAAATTTTTTTCTACTGTTTGTCTAATGAGCACTTCTAAAAAGGATCATGACTCTAGAAGAGAAGGGTGAACTTCTCTACAGGCCTTCATAGTGGCTGCCTGTACGGTAGCCATTCTATTTGGATACCATCTCTGTCTCCCTAAAATAGTACACTAAGAGGCTCCCAGTTTCTTTTTTCCTTCATTTATGAGGTCCGTGGAGGCAGATTACTCATCCCCAATGGAGGCATCATAAGTGATCGAGACTACGTACAGTATATGGGTAAGATGTATTCGGATGCAAGAAAACTGTTTGTCCGTGAAGACAATGTGTTGAAAACAAGAAAAAAAAAAGTGCATTGTGTGATCGACTTTGACAAGGCTTAAAGTGGATCCAAATTAAAAATACACGATTTCAGAAATAAAATCTATATTCTAAATTATAATAATAAATAGCAGTTTTTTTCAGCGGCATGATGACAAATATAAAATATTTTACATTGGAGGAACCCCTCCCTTCCTTTCTTATTGCCGGGACATAATTCGGCAAACTGGTGGAGTAGGTGGTGTCCAGCAAAGGAGGAATTGCTAATGGCTGCCACCTGTATAACCTAATTGTGAAAAGGGAAGGGTGAAAAGTATGCACTGAAATGCTCATAGGTTTGAAGGAGTGTTTATTTATCTTTGTATGTGTCAGAGTGGTGCAACTAAATATTTTGAATTAAAAAAATGTTTGGTTTGAATCCGCTTTACCTTTTGATGGTTAGGTAACAGACCATCTCCTAACTGCAGTGTTGTGCTCTGTTCATGGTATTAGAACCCATGGAAAATGGTCAAAGGAAGGACAACTGGTGGCAGGGACAGCGTGGCAGAACCCGACACAACCCTTCCTTCTGGTAAGGGTCAAACGTAAAGTTACTTTGCAGAGCTGGTGTGATGGCCATGTCCCCATTTAGAAAACAGGTGGTGGCTGGTATTTAAAGAGAACCTGTACTGAGTAAAATTATTTAAAATAAACACATGAGGTAACTTCAAATGAATATTACATAGTTACATTGCCATCAGTTCCTCTCAGAAGCTCACCATTTTCTTCTGACAATAATCCCCTCCAGTTCTGACAACATTTTGTCAGAACTGAAATATACCAGTTGCTATCAGTTATATATCAGTTGCTGTCAGTTACAACTGAGAGGAGAACTGATGTGTCCATGTTTCCCTATGGCTCAAGTGGGCGATGTTACAGTTTAACTGTGTGCTGACCAGGAAGCTGTTATGGGGTAATGGCTATTTTCAAAATGGAGGACGGAGAATTCCATTGATCACAGTGGACAAACAGGACGCAGGAGAGGAAAAATAGATTGAACAGTAGACTATACAGGAGGTAAGTATGACTTGTGTATGTTTATTTTGACTTTTAATTTTCAGTACAGGTTTTCTTTAAGTGTGCGTGCCCAAGGGTTGTCAGCTTAGAGAACATTGCCTGTTTCACTCTTCTTAGCTTGCTGGTACACAGATTGTGGTCCTAAACACTGAAAAAGCTATGTGAGATTGAGAGGGGTGTTTGTTATAGAATAGACAATCTCTAGTCTGCTGAATAAGAATCCTGTATCCCCGTAGAGTCCAGAGGTGTCCAAACTTTTTTAGGCAAAGGGCCATATTGCCGTTCGAGTGCTGGGGGCTGAACTAGTGAAGTTAAACACGTTTACTGATTGCAGTTAGGTACTCTATGCCTGTGACATTTTGTCGAGTAAAACATTTCCATGGGAAATAACCCAGATTATGTGTGCTACTGGCACAGTGGCAACTGCCAATCAGTGGCTTCCACCTGCAGTGCCATATGCAGGGGCCTCATGGAAGTAACAACTGTAGAGAGCTTTGGAGGCCACCAGAAATTGCTCGCTGGGTCACATTTGGACCCCGGGATGGATTTTGGACATGCCTCCTGTAGACAAAATAATGTAAAACGTGGAAGAAAGTATGCAGTAAACGATGTGCTAACAAGCGCGGGTTGCTAGATTCAGGGCGTGTAGGGAACACCCGTTCCACCACGCTCAGCTAATTTTGGATGGTCTCCTAATGGGTAGGTCACCCTCTCTAAAATATGTAAGACTACAGTCTCATCCCGCCAATGGAGGGTAACACACATGCAAGTGAGGGTGTAAGAGGCACCAAGTATAAAATAATTCAAAGCAGTTTAAAAATAAGGTTAGATATTGCTTACCTAGAGATGAACGTCTGTGCTTGTATTGTAAACAAAACAGCTTTATTGCACAACAAAGGACAACGTGTTTCGGGGGCAATAATGGCCCTTTTCTTCAGGTCAATAATGTGCCTAGTCAGAAAACCGGTGGAGCTCGGAGTGCCTCTACGAACACAAGCTGGTTTTAGACAGCATATCATTTACAGGTGATTGGGAACTTTTCACACTTCTTCCCTCCACTCTGGAATGTCAGGTGCTGTTGCCCTCTTTCTATCTCCTGTACCCCAGCCACTTACATTCATCATGGCCAGAGTGGTTGGCCAGAGTGCTCTTTCATGGTCATGGTTTGCAGCCACAACCCCAATTGCTCTCTTGAGGATTTTGTGGTTCTCCAGTGATTCAGCTGAGTAATGGCCAGTACTTCTGTATTCTGCATTCCTTCACTGACTGGAAAGAGCCATGCAATATGCACCACTTAGCTGGACTACATCTGGACTGTTTAGTGTGGAGACCAAGGCGAGAAGGAGCTTAAAGAGAACCAGAGACGAAAACACATAATAGATTTATACATACCCGGGGCTTCCTCCAGCCCCATCAGCATGGATCGCTCCCATACCGCCGTCCTCCACCGTCTCTATTGCCAGTACCGGGTCACTTCCGAGGAACGAGGGCAGTTGTACGCATCCGCAGGGACTCCCTCTGTCTCGCCTGCTTTACGCATGCGCCTGCGCAGCACGGAGGGAGCGCACTGCGCATCGCCTGGCCGAAGTGACGGGACCCAGTACCGGCGCACAGATGCAGCGGAGGACGGCGGAGTGGGAGCGATTCATGCTGATGAGGCTGGAGGAAGCCCCAAGTATGTATAAATCTATTATGTTGTTCGTCTCTGGTTCTCTTTAAGTATTCTTATTAAATTTCTTTAAAGTGGACCTGAAGTGAGGAAACTCTCTTCAGGTTAGATACTTACCTAAGAAAAAAGGTTTTGGATACCATAGCGCCTTCCTGGTCCTCGGTCTGTCCCATTGTTCCTGCACCGTTCCCTGTTGAAATGATTTCACCTGCTAGCTCTTCGGGACCTTTCAGGCAGCCTTGAGGAGGACTACTCATGTCTCTAAGCAGTTACAAGGATGAGTGCATCCATACCATGCAGGTGGGATTCTGTGCTCTTGGGTGTGCAGTATGGAAGCGCTCATCTTCGGAATATTACCATTAGCCTGAGCGCCTAGGACTATATGGGCCACACTCTATGGTGTGCATCACTTCCTCTACCTCTACTTCATCTTCGCAACTATTTGAGAGCTCCATTAGTTCCAAAGGCTACCCAAGGAGTCCCGAAGACCTAGTAGGATGAATAATTTCAACAGAGGTCCGTGCAGGAACAACGGGGTGCAGCAAGGATCAGGAAGGCTCTTTGGTATCTAGAGCCTTCCCTCTACATAGGTAAGTATAGAACTGGAAGTGAATTTTTCACTTCAGATTTGCCGTAATGCATTTTATTTGTACTTTGGTCTAAAGGTCTGTGTCTTGGGTTCTGAACATATGATACATGTATCTGAAGGGTATTTACTGTATGTTAAGTTAAGGGGGTACTCAAACTTTTTAGCCTATTGTAGAAAGTTTTGAGACTTTCACAGACAAACAACACTTATTAAGTTGTTTTTTTTTTTTTTTTTTTAATTAAAACAGTAAGGAATGTTTGGAAAACATTTATGCACAATTATGGAACACTTTTCACAAATAAATAGCTGCTAATTGATCATCCAATAATGTAAATATGGGGACACACAACAGCCTATAGATGTCCACTGCCAGCAGAAATAGTTTTGTATTCAAAAGCTTTTAGACGTCCCATGATGTATGGATGTGAAAACACAAAACACTAATAGACGTTGGCAGCAGTCTAAGGATCAAAGGTTTCCCTATACCAGTGATGGCGAACCTTTTAGAGGCCGAGTGCCCGAATCGCGACCCAAAATCCACTTATTTATCTCAGAGTGCCGACACGACAATTTATACTGAAAACTCCAGTTTTAATTAAGAAAATACACATCATACATTAAAGGCCACTCTACATTTAAAATGCAGCAATTACCCACATGTATGAAATGCAGAAATTACCAATTACTCAAGCATGCCTCTGTCTCTGCTGCTGGTCCTGGAAAAAGGGGGACATTTTTTCTTTTGGCTAGGTGCACAGTAGACTGTTGTGTTGTACAGTTGCAACGTAATATTACAACACAACGCAACAAAAAAGTGGTGATGCAGATTAACGATGCATACAGTAAAGCATACAGGCAGTTAAAAGTATGCTTTCCTGTACCTGGTAACCTGTGCGTTTAGAGGTAACACACTGCAGCAGTGTATTACTATAACGCTACACATTACAATACAATGCTAACGTCACACTGTGAACGTCGCATAGAGTTTTAATTGCATTGCAGTAAGGTGCGTTTTATAACGCAGCACCAAAACGTCCTACTGTGAACCTAGCCTGAACAAAGAAAAAAAGATAACGAAAGAAAACCCAACAACTTTGCAATAAAACGGCAGTGGCGGCCAGCAGTGCATGTGCCCACAGAGAGGGCTCGAAACATCACTTCCGGCATTCGTGCCATAGGTTCGCCACCGCTGCCTTGTACTGCCCTTTTCATATATGGTTCCATACTGAAGTAGAGTTAACTTTCATTTGTTGGAAGTAGGGATGGAGTAACAACAGACTCCATGTCCTAGAGTTCCAGGAGGGTTCCACGTAAAGTTTGGGTCTTGTGGCTTTGCAGTTAAGCCTCTTGCGTACAGTTAATGTAGAAGTAGGTATTTGTAGTGCAACCTCCTTCCTAGCCCTGCTGGCCACCGGTCTCCAAGCTAAACAGTAGACCTAGAAGGGCGGAGGCATTTGAGTGCGAGGTCAGAGATAAAGTCAGTGGCAGAGCGCAGCCAGGCGCCTTTCTCTGTTCATATGCAGATAAATAAACATTAAGCATAGCAGAGGGATGACATCACCCCCCCCCCGGAATATATGAGAACTCTTATCGACCCCCCTCGTTCCCCTTCACTGAGGAAGGGCAGAGAAGGGACCGCAGGGAGGAAGCAGAAATTAGTGTAAGCACTACTGGAACACTGTGCACCTGTGTGTGCATTGCGGAGTCATGAGTGCACTCCCAGAGGATAAGGGGGAACAGGAAACAAACATGGGGAGAAAACTTCCCCATGCATGTCCGTAGCCCCCCCTTTGTCATCTTGTTTTTCTCTCCCCCTCATCTCCTGCCACCCTCACATTCCCCCCCTCCTCCCGTCATGGAAGCAGTGAATGTGGAAGGAACAGAAGGAGAGGTGCGAGGAAGGGATGACAGAGCAGTGAAGGAATGGATAAAGGAGCAGCGGCCAGCCAAAGCTGCCTCTGGACACAGAAACAGAGGATGTGTCACAAACAGATGTGCGAGAACATTACCGCATCAAAAGGCACAAGGCGAGCGGGAGACGGGGTGCTGAAACACAGCGCTAAGAGGAAAAGACGAGGAACCAGGAGCGCTGGGGGGAGATGGGAGGAGGACGAAGGATAAATATTCTCATATCCTTCAGTACACAAAGCCAGCATCTTCAGGCGACGCTCACACGTGTATGCATTGCACAAAGCCAGCATCTTCAGGCGGATTCACACTTGTATGCGCTACACAAAACCAGCATCTTCAGGCGACGCTCACACTTGTATGCGCTACACAAAACCAGCATCTTCAGGCGAGATTCACACTTGTATGCGCTACACAAAACCAGCATCTTTAGGCGAGATTCACACTTGTATGCGCTACACAAAACCAGCATCTTCAGGCAACGTTCACACTTGTATGCGCTACACAAAACCAGCATCTTCAGGCAACGTTCACACTTGTATTCGCTACACAAAACCAGCATCTTCAGGCGAGATTCACACTTGTATGCGCTACACAAAACCATCATCTTCAGGCGAGATTCACACTTGTATGCGCTACACAAAACCAGCATCTTCAGGCGAGATTCACACTTGTATTCGCTACACAAAACCAGCATCTTCAGGCAACGTTCACACTTGTATGCGCTACATAAAACCAGCATCTTCTGGTGAGTTTCACACTTGTATGCGCTACACAAAACCATAATCTTCTGGTGAGCTTCACACTTGTATGTGCTACACAAAACCAGCATCTTCTGGTGAGGTTCACACTTGTATGCGCTACACAAAACCAGCATCTTCAGGCAACGTTCACACTTGTACAGCACTGGGGGGAGGAGGAGGAAGGCTAACTATATTTTCATACCCTTCAATACACAAAACCAGCATCTTCAGGCAATGTTCCCACTTGTATGCGCTACACCAAACCAGCATATTCAGGGAACATTCACACTTGTATACGCTACACAAAACCAGCATCTTCAGCAACGGTCACACTTGTATGCGCAAACCACTAATGTATAGCCGCACACAGTTTTTTAAGACACCACACAAATTTGTATGCAAAAAATATTTCAGTTTTTCCAGAGCAGCCCATTGTCAGGCATAGGGGTTGTACTAAACTTTGGTAATATTACTGTGTACAGACAGTGCATGGCAATATTACCGTTACTACCGGCAGCAGTGTACCGTGAGTTACGTCATTAGCACAACCCGGGGTACTCTAGGAGCGCGAACGTTGCTAAGGTAACAGTAATGTGCGTTCCTAATGGGAACATTCATTAGTATGCGCTACTCGAGTACCGTGGGTCATGCTGATAGCGCAAGTCATGCTACATGCTGCCGGTAGTAATAGTAATATTGCCGCGTGCTGTCTGTGCACAACAATATTACCGCAGTTTAGAGCATGAACCCCTAAGGCCCTTATCAATTCACTTTTTCTCCTAAAAGTTATGATTTAATCATTTCCAAAGTACTTTTTCACCTACTTCTTTGGTACATTCTCAACTTGCAGAGTGCTGAAAACATTATTTTAAACAGGAAAATTATCTCCTAGGAGAAAACTTATGAGAAAAAATGTACCGTAAATTAAATGAGGGCTATAGAGAGAACTTGTGTGCTGTCCAAATAGGTGCAACCGCATACAACACAACTTTATCAGTATGTTTTAGGACATCTTACCTCTACGGCAGTGCAGAATACTTTTTTGTTACTTACAAGCAAACATTAACCCTCACAAAAAGCTGGAACTCCATTAGTGATAAAAATCGCTAGGTTGCAAAATGTTATGTTATCTCCCCAACATCTCCCCGTGTAGACGGGGCTTTAGGTTCTGAAATGGACTGCAGTAATTTTGTACCTGACCGATTCACCAGCGCTGAGGTTCCCTCTTAAGAATGGGTCCCTATTCTACCTACGCCAGTCAACAAGCAAGCAAAAAAAAAAAATAGTAAAAAAATAAAAATAATTTGACCAGAAGAACACTTTAATCATTAATCCAAGCCATAATTACCAATCAGGACAAAGATCCTCAATTGGCTCTGCTCCCTCACAGCAGGCAAAGCCACAGCTTTAAAGAGAAACTCCGACCAAGAATTGAACTTTATCTCAATCAGTAGCTGATACCCCCTTTTACATGAGAAATCTATTCCTTTTCACAAACAGACCATCAGGGGGCGCTGTATGACTGATATTGTGGTGTACCCCCCCCCCCCACAAGAAACTCTTGAGTACGTACTCTTGGCAGTTTCCTGTCTGGAAAACTTGCTGCATTGTGGGAAATAGCAGTTTAGAACTGTTTCAAACTGCCAAAAAAGCATGCAGCAGCTACATCACTTGCCAGCAGTAAAAATGTCACCATGTAATAAGTGTCATAATGTAAATCAGGGATTTAAAAGATTTTACAATGGGCAAACACTGACTAAATCATTTATACATAATTATTGTAAACATTAAGCACTTTTTATACATTTTTTTCACTGGAGTTCCTCTTTAAAAGGATCACTGTAGTGAGGCTTCCATATTTATTTCCTTTTAAGCAATACCAATTGCCTGGCTGTCCTGCTGATCTCTTTGGCTGCAACAGTATGGGAATCACAGACCTGAAACAAGCATGCGGCTAATCCAGTCAGACTTCAGTCAGAACACCTGATCTGCTGCATGCTTGTTCAGGGTCTAATGCTACGTACACACATGCGACAACGATCGTTCGCTGAGAACGACGAACGAACTTTTAATTGATGAAAGAACGACCTATGTAAAGATAGTTTTAAAGGGTGTGTAACGATCTGATCGTTAGAACGAACGTTACATCACGTAAAGCAACTATTGCGCCTGCGCATAAAAATGAGAAGTTTCACAGAGAAATAGTGAAATGCGCATGTCAAGCCTAGTACGAACGACTGTTTCCAACGATGTACTACTTTTGCAAACGATCGTCGTTGGTTAAAATCCGCCGAGACAGAACTTTCTTTTGTAACGATTTGGCTCGTTCGTCGTTAGACTTAATAGTCGGTGGTTCGTTTTTTGTAACGATCGTCGTTGGTAAAGATCGGGGAACGATCGTTACAAACGATTATAGTCGCATGTGTGTACGCACCTTAAGGCTAAAAGTATTGAGGCAGAGGATCAGCAGAGCAGCCAGGCAATGTGCATTGTTTAAAAGGAACTAAATATGGCAGCCTCCATATCCCTCTCACTTTTGGTTTCCTTTAATTTTTGTGGAAGGTGATCAAATACAAAAATAGTAATAATAAAATATAAAACCACCAACAAACTCCTTTCTATTTTAATATCGAATGTAGTTGATTCGCTATAACCAGGGTTGCTCATCAGGATCTTGTGATCACGGATTACCCGTGATCACCAGCATTTTAGGGCTTTGAATTTGCGTGCATTCATGATTAACGCAAATTTGGTCGTGATAACGGCGTAAATCCGCGATCACGAATTGGAATTGCGCACGCGCGGAAACCATTGGATGACGTCGTTGGGCCAATCAGAGGGCCCCCCACCGAAATGTTTTTCATCAAAAAATGTTTTTTGTTTTTTTTTTAATTATACCACCACATAATTAATTGTGTTTTTTCTTTAAAAAAAAGATGATGCTTTATGCATCATTTACCCTAAAAGAAGTTTTGAAAGCAATTTAACCAGTTCGGCCTATCTGGACGAGCTTCCTCGTCCAGATAGGCACTGCTGCTGCCGCCGGCTGGTGCGTGCTCCCGCTGTCCGCCACTAGCCCCCCGATCAGTGAATGGGAATATAATTCCCATTCACCGATCTAACTTCCCCGCAGAAATACCGACGCTTTCTCTCCAGAGAGCGCGGTATTTCTGCCCCCAGGAAACTTCTCCCCAGCATTTTAGTTCCTGGATGCGAGATCGTTCGCATCCAGGACTTTTTTCACTTTGGCCATCTTGTGGCCAAATAGTAAACTACACCCACATACAAGAATATGTTATTATATTATTTAAAATTATCTCTATATATATATATAATAGACTAAGTGCCTCAACCTTCAAACAAGAAGAAGAAGTACTTTGCATGAGAAAATGTATGCGTGATCAAACACCAAGTTTAAGGCCTCTTTTCCATGGACTGTTGAGCTGTGTGCTCAGCAAGTGGTTACCAGGCAGCAGTGAGCAGATACCAGGCAGCAACAAGCAGTTACCAGGCAGCAACAAGCAGTTACCAGGCAGCAACAAGCAGTTATCAGTCAGCAGCGAGCAGATACCAGGCAGCAACGAGCAGTTACCAGGCAGCAGCGAGCAGTTACCAGGCAGCAGCGAGCAGTTACCAGGCAGCAGCAGGCAGTTACCAGGCAGCAGCAGGCAGTTACCAGGCAGCAGCAAGCAGTTACCAGGCAGCGGCAAGCAGTTACCAGGCAGCGGCAAGCAGTTACCAGGCAGCGGCAAGCAGTTACCAGGCAGCGGCAAGCAGTTACCAGGCAGCGGCAAGCAGTTACCAGGCAGCGGCAAGCAGTTACCAGGCAGCGGCAAGCAGTTACCAGGCAGCGGCAAGCAGTTACCAGGCAGCGGCAAGCAGTTACCAGGCAGCGGCAAGCAGTTACCAGGCAGCGGCAAGCAGTTACCAGGCAGCGGCAAGCAGTTACCAGGCAGCGGCAAGCAGTTACCAGGCAGCGGCAAGCAGTTACCAGGCAGCGGCAAGCAGTTACCAGGCAGCGGCAAGCAGTTACCAGTTACTCTGAAAAACGGCAGTTCAGAGCGGTTTTGCAGGCGTTTTTGTTACAGAAGCTGTTCAGTAACAGCTTTACTGTAACAATATATAAAATCTACTACACCAAAAACGCTTTACAAAACCGCAAAATGCTAGGTGAAATGCTACAGAAAAATAAGAAAAAGCGTTTCAAAATCTGCTAGCATTTTGCGGATCTGCTAGCAGTTTTTGGTGTGCTCCAGGCCTCCAGGAGCGCCACGGGGAGGATTCCCAATGCCCCCTTTTTATACAACTGGGGGACCGCAGGGTCCCAGGCTCTCTCACTGCCTGGAAACCACAGCGGCACCCTGGAGGGGGAGGCTGGGTGGCGTGGACGACCCCCCCCCCAAGTTTGGCCAGCGCCGGGGAGAGCCGTCTGCACCCACCTCCCAATATTAAAAACAGGCACTTACCTTAACGTCCATTGCGTTCTGCTACATGCGCATTAATTTGGGGCCACCACATGAGAAAGGAGAGAAGCATGGGTCACCCCGAGCTTTAGAGCTCAGGGCTGGCTCACATACAGCACTCCAGAGGGGGGGGGGAGGACAGGTGCACTCACTCCAGGGTTCACACCACCGGAGCAAGCCATCCACCACCTGCCTCCAAAGGATACAAACTGCACAAAATGCTTTCCATGAGAAAATTAATGCGCATGTAGCAGAACCCAATGGACATTAAGGTAAGTGGCTGTTTTTAATATTAGGAGGTGGGTGCGGACGGCTCTCCCCAGCGCTGGCCACGCTTGGGGGGGGGGGGGGGGGGCAGCTGCGCCACCCAGCCTCCCACTCCGGGGTGCCGCTGTGGTTCCCAGGCAGCGAGAGAGCACTTTGCAGTATTGGTTTTTTGACCCTGCATAGTTTGGCATGCGAAAGCAAATGCATATTTGCATGAGCATTGCCTCATGAATAGCCAATTAGGCCGGATTTGCAAAGCCAGACTTGCTAGGGTTAAACTTGGTGTTTGAGCACGCATACATTTTCTCATGGAAAGCCTACTTCTTCTTGCTTCAAGGTTGAGGCACGTACTCTATTAGATAGATAGATGCGGCGTATGCTACGACGCGGGTTGGCTAGTAAGCTTATAAATAGTGATGGACGCAAATTGCACCTTTATTTCTAAATGAAATATTGGCACCATAAATTGTGATAGGGACATCGTTTAAATGGTGTAATAACCGGGACAGATGGGCAAATAAAATACATGAGTTTTAATTACGGTAGCGTATATTAATTCCAAACTATAATGGCCAAAAACTGAGAAATAATGATTTTTTTTCATTTCTTTCTTAATCTTCCTGTTAAAATAGATTTAGAAAAAAATAATTCTTAGCAAAATGTACTACCCAAAGAAAGCCTAATTAGTGGCGGAAAAAACAAGATATAGATCAATTCATTGTGATAAGTAGCAATAAAGTTAGAGGCGAATGAATGGGAGGTGAACGTTGCTCGGATGCATGAAATTTTCGAACTTCGGTGCTGAACCGGTTAAAGGCCATTTGTGATTACGACTCGTGATTCTGGATTCCGTCGTAATCACGAGGCAAATTCGAATTGGTTCGCATGGTCGTGATTACGACCAAAGCCGAATTTTCGCGATCCCGAATCCGCGACAACTCGAATAGTAAAAGCGGGTAATCTAGCAACCCTGGCTACAACTAGGGTGGTTTAAAGGCTTTTGGAGGGACAGTCCCTCTTTGGAAACCAAATCCCCTTGTCCCTCTTTTGTCCCTCTTTCTGGACTGATATAACAGAATCAAGTAATTATATGTATTTTTCTATTGAAATTTGTCTTTAATTGGCTCCAGACTTTATTACCATCCATTCAAATTGATATATTTCTTAATTTTAAATGTTAATAAAAGGAAAAAATTGTGATAATAAAAAGTAGCAGTGCGGTTTGAATTCTAAAGTTCCATCCTGTGCAAATGAATTTTTAGTGATATGCGTGGCTAGGGAATGGGCTGGGGTGTGGTCGGGGGTGTGGTTTAAAGTGTCTCTCTTTCTAATCGCAAAAAGTTCGGAGGTATGAGGCCGGAGGTTTGTTTTAGGCACGTGTGTGTGTGTGTGTGTGTGTGTGTGTGTGTGTGTGTGTGGAGGGGGGGAGGGGAGGGGCTTTTAGGCATTATGAGGGGGATTAGGTTTAGGCATTAGGTGAGGGGCCCTCATTTTAGGCATGGGGGGAGGAGACATTGCTATACTCAGGACATCTCCTGTGGCATTGCATGACTCCACCAGAGTCATTACTTGGTGGGCTGTCTGTCTTGGGGAGCCAAAGTGGTCAGAATGGCCCGAGTGCAGGGCTGACGTACTGGGGATCCCAGTTACCACCTAGGTAGGGATCATGGCCCTGGCTTAGGAGAACGCATGGAGAAGCATGTGATCAGTTTGATCAGCTGATAGATTTGTAAGGTTCTGATTTGCTGGTCCTGATCATGTGTTAAACCAGGAAGTCATCACAGCAAATCAGGACCTTACAAATCTATCAGCTGATCAAACTGATCACATGCTTCTCCATGAGTTCTCCTAATCAGGGCCATGCCTACACACAGGTAATAATTCAGAGTATCAGGGGTGTAGCAATAGGGGTTGCAGAGGTTGCGACCACATCAGGGCCCTTGGGCCAGAGGGTCCCCGAAGGGCCCTCCCTCAACTGCAGTATTATCCCTTTTTTGGTCCTGTGCTCATAATAATCACCAGGGCTGCTCAAATCGGGATCCGGGAGACATCCGGATAGTTCTATCCGGATATCTCCCAGTTACCTGTGCGGGCTGGGGGGTCAATCTTACCTGCCTGACGTCTTCTTCGGTCCGCCCCCCGGCGCCTCCCACGATGCGGTCCAAGCGGCGGTCACGTGATTACAAACACTTCCTCCTTCCGGGTTGAAGGAGGACGTGTTTGTAATCACGTGACACGCGTGGAGCGTATCGTGGGAGGCGCCGAGGGACAGACCAAACAAGACGTCAGGCAGGTAAGATTGCCCCCCCCCCCCCCCCGCACAGGTATACAGGGAGATAGCCGGATAGCAACTATCCGGGTATCTCCCGGACACGGATTTGAGCAGCCCTAATAATCACTTCTATAGATACTTTGAATAGTGGTAGTCATTAATAAACTGCTCCCCATTCCCTTCCTGCACTTCTGACACTGTAGATGCCATTGGCAGGTTTTGGTGCGCTGTATCAATTATGTATAGAGTGCTTGGGGGGCCCCAATGTAAAACTTGCATCGGGGCCCACAGCTCCTTAGCTACGCCACTGCAGAGTATTATAAAGGTATTAGTAGTGCTCACCTTACCATACTGGCTATAGCAACAACACGAGGGTAACACTGACAGCCCCAAGAGCTTTGCTATAAAAGAGCAATTACCACCACTGACAAATATGAAGAAACTGGGCTGTTATGAAATTAGAAAGCATGGCAATCTGAAGAGATGGAAAGAATGATTATTTGGAAAAATCCATGGTGAGAGGACAGAGCGGAGGGAAAAAAGAGACTTATAAAGTGTAAAATATGAAACAGAAACAAGACACCAAAAAAACTGATGAGAAAACAAGGAGAGGTGACACAGCGGCCAGAGGTGAGGAGGAGGGGGGACCGCGTAGGAATTACGTCTGATGTATATACATGCCAATATACAGGAATATAATACAGGACTTTCCTACTGCCAGGAACAAATCTCCATCACTAACCATCTGGGCAGAGAGAGGCCTCAGCCAAGGGGGGACAAGTACTCTCCATCCACCTTACATCTTCTCACCTGCTGCCTACGCACAGTGCTACTTCTCCTCGATACACAGTACTACTTCCCGTCATACACCCCTGTCCATACACAGTACTACTTATACACTCCTGTCCATACACAGTACTACTTCCTCTTCACACATCCCTGTCTTTACACAGTACTACTTCCCCTTCATACACCCCTGCCCATACACAGTACTACTTATCAGAGTCGGGACAAGGTCCTCCAGCACCCAAGGCTGAGACACCAAAGTGCGCCCCTCCATCCCTCCCACCCCAGCTGTCACACACTGATTGCTATTAGACTAAGAGGGCCACAGAGCCCACAACCTCCCCAACACCTTAATCACTAGTTATCTGGCATGCAATCACTGCTATGTATCCCCTTTTCTTATTTCTTTCTGCTTCATACACAATAGGGGAATGATAGCTTAGTGAGTTGTGTGCCCCCTCCTACACTGCGCCCTGAGGCTGGAGCCTCTCTTGCCTCTGCTTCAGCCCGGCCCTGCTACTTATACACTCCTGTTCATACACAGTACTACTTCCTCTTCATACATCCCTGCCCTTACACAGTACTACTCCTCTATACACTTCTGTCCACACACAGTACTACTCCTCTATACACTTCTGTCCACACACAGTACTACTCCTCTATACACTTCTGTCCACACACAGTACTACTCTACTACTCCTCTATACACTTCTGTCCACACACAGTACTACCTCCCCTTCATACATCCCTGTCCATACACAGTACTGCTTCCCCTTCATACACCCCTGTCCATACACAGTACTGCTTCCCCTTCATACATCCCTGTCCATACACAGTACTGCTTCCCCTTCATACACCCCTGTCCATACACAGTACTGCTTCCCCTTCATACATCCCTGTCCATACACAGTACTGCTTCCCCTTCATACACCCCTGTCCATACACAGTACTGCTTCCCCTTCATACATCCCTGTCCATACACAGTACTGCTTTCCCTTCATACACCCCTGTCCATACACAGTACTGCTTCCCCTTAATACACCCCTGTCCACACACAGTACTACCTCCCCTTCATACACCCCTGTCCATACACAGTACTGCTTCCCCTTAATACACCCCTGTCCATACACAGTACTGCTTCCCCTTCATACATCCCGATCCATACACAGTACTACTTCTCGATACACCCCTGTCCATACACAGTACTACTTCCCCTTCATATACCCCTGTCCAAACACAGTACTACTTCCCCTCTATACACTTCTGTCCATACACAGTACTACTTCCCTTTCATACCCCCCTGTCCATACGCAGTACTACTTCTCCTTTATATACCTCTGTCCATACACAGTACTACTACTCCTCTACACACTTCTCCCAATACACAGTACTACTTCTCTATACACTTCTGTCCATACACAGTACTACTTCCCTGCTATACACTTCTGCCCTTACACAGTACTACTTGTCCTCCATACACAGTACTACTTGTCCTCCATACACAGTACTACTTCTCTATACACTTCTGTCCATACACAGTACTACTTGTCCTCCATACACTACTGGGACCACTATGGTAAATCCATTAAATCAGCCCCAGAACATAACATGGTATAGCAGTAGACAGATGTCCAGTCTCCAGTTCACGACCGGTTTCGGCGTTCCTTCATCGTCAGAGGTGACGGCGGAAAACACCAAAACCGGTCGGGAACTGGAGATTGGGCATCTGTCATCTGTCTACTGCTATACCATTTACTTTGAGTATATATGACATGTATGATATGCTGAATACATTGAAAGGGTCCCTGTCACAACGACCCATGATCTGAATACCTATATACTGTTTTTATTGCTTTTTTTGTTGAAAATAAACTGTCATTTTTGTTATTTGAACAGGTGACTAGTGTTTCCCTTATTTTCCTTGGTGGTGGTCACCTATATGTGTTGAGCACTGAGGTAACTGCAGGCATTAACTGAAACCAAACACCGAGAATTCGTTGCATAACTTCTCTCTCTATTTCAGGGGTCAAACTCAAATACAAGGTGGGCCGACATTAAACACTGGGAAAAAGTCACTAGCCGACATCAACGTCTAATAGCCACCTCCCTCTGTTATAAACTTCTCCGGTGTCTAATAGCCCCCATCCTTCCCCTATACAATTCCCTGGTGTCTAGTGGCTCCCCTTCTTTTTATATACAGTTCCTTGGTGTCTAGTGGCTCCCCTCCTCCTTACTATGCACATTAGTATCTTCCATTAATATCAGAAAGTAACACACAATAAAACTGAAGTCTTCCAGTACTGTCAGTGGGCTCTTTCCTGTTACATCATATCTGGATAACAACATGGGGAGATTAACACGCTGCATCGTGTTTTTATGGCAGCTGAACCCAGAGCCCTGGTGCTGACAGCAAATGGTCCTTCAACACTCATCACTGACTCCCTCTACCCGTTCCATCCTCTGCCACATCCTTTCCTCTTTTTATGTCCTTTTACTTCTCTATCGCTTCCCCATCCAGCCCCATAAAACAGTTTATGGCAGTTTCCAGAAGCAAGTGACGCATTGAGTACACATTGGGTACAGCGATGAGTGCGGCAGCGGCCAGGCGTAGCACCAGCAGTCCAGCACAAGCGGAGGCGCTGTGACTGCCAACATGTACCTCATCCGGCACCCTACCAGCATGGCTGCTTCTGACATTACTCAGGGCTCGCGCTCCGCTACTGTCCGATGCCCAGTCATGCTGGAAAACTCGCAGTACCATTAAATCTTTCAGCACTTTTATAATGTAAAAATCTCAGCCTGATCAATGACTCAGATATCCTGCATTCTTTGTTTGGCCAACATATGGAGACAGGAGACAGCAAGAGCCCATCGTTCACACCTCCCAACTTTTTGAGATGAGAAAGAGGGACACTTAAAGTGGCCCCAAATTAAGAATACAAGATTTCAGAAATAAAATCTATTTTCTAAATTATAATAATAAATAGCAGCCTTTTTTCAGCTGTATAAAATATTTTACATTTATTGGAGGAATCCCTCCCTTCCTTTCATATTGCCGGGATAGAATCCGGCAAACTGGCGGCGCGATGGGCGTGGCCATGACATTGTATGGGCAGAGCGTAACCCCAAAGCAGCAAATATAGCCAACTATGACCATTAAATAATAAATGCAGCAACAGTTACCCCAGACACCAGAAAATAAACGCAATGTGGGCAGCATTTCACCTGAAAATAAACGCAATTTGGGCAACATTTCAGCAGAAAACAAACGCAATGTGGGCAGCATTTCACCTGAAAATAAACTAAATTTGGGCAACATTTCAGCAGAAAACAAACGCAATTTGGGCAACATTTCAGCAGAAAATAAACGCAATTTGGGCAACATTTCAGCAGAAAATAAACGCAATTTGGGCAACATTTCAGCAGAAAACAAACGCAATGTGGGCAACATTTCAGCAGAAAACAAACGCAATGTGGGCAACATTTCAGCAGAAAACAAACGCAATTTGGGCAACATTTCAGCAGAAAATAAAACACAATTTGGGCAGCATTTCACCTGAAAATATGTTAATATGTTAATAATGATACTAAAGGTGGCCATGTGATTTTATACAAAAGGATCCTGTGTGCAGGGACCCACAATGCAAGTTTTTATTGCTGCAATCTTTTTTAGTGTATTCGATAAATGTTTTGAAATTTACTCTAGTGACAAGCATCTGATGCCATCTCATTATCTGGGTGGTGGTGGCAGTGGTGACGATACACTGGGGCACGCCCCCCCCCCTTCCCCTTCAAATTACTTTACCCCTCTGATGGCCCCCCTGCTCAGTAACATACAGTTAAGTGTTTACAGGATCCAGGAGATTGCAGTGAACAGGATAGAGTCTTTAAACAAAAATTTTCCATGTCAGCCTAAGTAGGCATTTAGTAAACCAGGGGTCTTATCCATTTGCCATAAATACCTCACAATCCTCGCAAGATATCTTGTAAATAATGTATCTGGATGACACTTTTATTTGCAAAAACATTCTCTCTATTAACTTCTGATTGTAAGTTCTAGCATAGTCAACAAGAATAGAGTCTAAAGAATGCTCACTAGCTGAAAGCTTACTGTTGTTCTTTTCAATTAGCCAATGCATGGTATTATCCTGATTCAAAAGTTCCTGTCTATAAAATACAAGCTCTAGTCTCCAGCAATGCTTAGCTGCTAAATAAGGCATTACACACACATTGTTTCCCTCCTGCCTCTCCCCTTCTCCTTGCTTGTAGAGTCATGAGACACAGGCTGGGGCCTGGAAAGATTTGGCTGTGATCTGTCCACAAAGGAGCAGCTTGCTAGCAAGTAAGAATTAACTCCATGCCGACCGCTCCACGCCAATGGGCAGCCCCAGGACCGCTCAACGGCAATTGGCGTGAAGTCCTGGGGCGGGGTTTTCCGGTGATCGAACGCACCGATGTACGCGCAACTCCACTTGAAAGACGGAGCTCCGCTCCATCATCAGTCTCCCTTCGGCGATCGCCGTTAGGAGACTTAAACGGCGAAACCGCTATCTATTTACAATGTACAGCGCTGCGATCTACGGCAGTGCTGTACTGGGGACAGCCGTGTGACACGGCTGTCCCCCTGGGAGGCACAGAAACGATCGGCTGTCATAGGCTGATGCCTATGACAGCCGATCACAGTGATTGGCTGGTGGGGGAGGGATATAAAAACAAAATGTATTAAAAAATAAATAAATAAAAAAACACATGCCGGCAGGGATCAGAGCCCACCAACAGAAAGCTCTGTAATCAAGAGATATTGGTTGGGCACAACAGTAGTGAAGCACTGAGGAATTACGGAATTAACATTTGCATCTACCTTTTCCATTTGCTGGCTTCTTTTCCATACTCAGCAACCCCTTTTCCATGTCCAGCCACCCCCTTGGGTAGCAGCCTCCCAAGGCCCATGCCTTTGTGGCCAGTTAACCGACCCTGGCTGTGACTGTGTCATTGACTGGGGTTCAAATTCACTAAAGAGGGTGGAGCTACAAACAGCCAATCAGATTTGTTAGATTGATTTCAGCCATTCTGTTATTGGCAGGGTTTTCAAACTTGACACAGTTGGTCTCTGTGAACCACGGAAGTTCGCCGGTAACCGTTTGCTGGCAAACCGTTCGGGCCATCTCTATTGGTCACTGGGTGAATGGGATTAATATTCAGAAAAGTAGGTGGAGCCTACAACAGCCAATCAAAATTCACCTATTAACAAGGGGAATATTGAAACTGCTGCCATTCTTACACTGTTAATTGCAGAGGCCTCAAACCTCCTACAGTCGGTTATTAAATGATTGGGGTTCAAATTCACTAAAGGGGTGGACTCGGAGCCACAAATATCCAATCAGATTTCCTTGCTGGATAAACTGCTTCCATTCACAAAATGTTGATGCCAGGAACCTGAAAGTTCACAAACTTGGTCATTGAGTGACTGTGTGTCAAGGTTACAAAAACTGGGTGAAGTCAAAAACAGATTTCCCTGGGAAAATGTAAACTGCAGCCATTCTTCACTGTTAATGGCAAGGTTCTCACACTTAGCATAGCTGGTTACTGGGTGACTGGGACTAAAATTCAGAAAAGTGGGTGAAGTCTAAAAAAGCCAATCAATATTCACCTGTTGATTTTCAAGGGGAATATTAAAATTGCTGTCATTCTTGCACTGTTAATGGCACAAGCCTCAAACCTGGTACAGTTGGTCATTGGGTCACTGGGGTTCAAATTCAAAAAAGGGGGCGGAGCCACAAAAGCCAATCAGATTTGTTTTTATTGATGTCAAGGACCCAAAAGCTCACAAACTTGGTCATGGAGCGACTGGGTGTCCAGGTTACAAAAAGTGGGCAGAACCAAAAACAAATTTCACTGGGAAAATATAAACTACAGGCCTTCTTACACTGTTAATGGCAGGATTCCAAAACTTTGCCCAGATGGTCACTAAGTGACTGAGATTAGTATTCAGGGCAGTGGGTGGAGCCTATAATAGTCAATCAAAATTCACCTGTTGATTTTCAAGGGGAATATTAAAATTGCTGCCATTTTTACACTGTTAATAGCAGATGCCTCAAACCTGCTACAGTTGGGTGACTGGGTTCACATGCTGGAGAGGGGCAGAGTCACAAACCGCCAATCTGATTTGTTTAATTTCTATGGGAATATACAAATGATTGATGCCAAGGCTCACAAAGTTGGTCACTGAGTATTTGTGTGTTAGGGGTAGAAAAAGTGGGCGGAGCCAACACCAGCCAAATACATACCCAGGCAACGCATCAGCTAGTCATCAGCTAGTATATATAGATATAGGAACAGTTTCTAATGCTGAAGCCAGGATATGGAATGTAAAAAATTGGGTATCCTGAATAATTTACTGCATTCCACTATATGACACTACAGTACCTCTTTAAGTGGCTTCCTGGTAAGAGACTGGTTCCTTTTCCCAGATTCCCCAGCAGCACATGACATTGGGGAACTCCCTGCCTGTCTGCACACCAGTGTGACAATGTCCTTCCATGCACAAGTCTGTCAGGCTGACATCTGTTTTACCTCCCTGTTCAGGAAATACATTGTCACACTCCCATATTCATGTGTCCCCAGCCCAGGCGTGCCAACCCTGCGGCTGCACCCCCCCCCCCCCCCCCCCCTGTCCTTGCATTGCCTCACTGGCCAGCTCAGCCGCACAATCCATCCCAGGATTAAAGGCTCCCGTTAATGAGGGTGACGGGGAATTTCCACTGACCACAATCCTTCTGTAATGGGCAAAATGGGCAGAGAACAATGCTCCCAGAATGCTCTGGGGGGTTTCTTTCCAGTAATGACTTAAAGGACCACTGTAGTGCAAACTCTGACATTCTGGTACCTCGACAGTCCTTAAAATGGACCTGAACTCTTGCCCAGGACAGAAGGAAAACAAAGAGAAATGCACCCTGTATGTATTTAGAGAGCTTAACCTGTCTAATTCCCCCTCATCTGTGACTAATCACAAGTTTTAATTTCATCTCTCAACTGTGTCAGCTGGCTACCTTGGCAGAGCAGCTAATTTGTAAACACAGGATGTTAATCCATTATCTGCTTAAGCAGGCATTGGACACATTGCATTTAAAAAAACATTTTTATATTATGCTGTTGCTTATCTTTTAGACCAGCGAGAAAGTTCTGAGTTCAGGTTCACTTTAAGGTGGTAGCAGCAGAACCAAATCCTCCGGATACTTTGTGTAAACAATAGTGAGATTTTCCACTTTTCAACCTTTTCAGCACTTTGTACTCTGTAACAACATCTTCAGCCTTATTTCTTCTATCCTATAATTTCCTATACCTGTTCTGATGTTGTCTGGATTACTGCAGCCTTTTCTAGTTGCACTGTGTCTGTAATATATCTAATCTTTTTTTCATTGTCAAGCCTTGTAGATCCAGGGAGGAATGGGCTGCCTCTGTTGTAATGAATACAAGCTATGCACGCCCCCTGCAGGCTCTGTGTGCTTTGCTCACGCCTCACTCTCTGCTCTCAGTTTCAGCTTGTCTGTGATGTAGTTTGGGAGGCTGAGGGGGGAGGGGGGGGGGACGAAAGCTGCCTGTCACATGCTGAGAAACTGTAACTAATCCAAGACTGGAGTGCAGATAATGCAGTGCACCATGTAAACACACACACACACACACACGCACACGCACACCACACACGCGCACGCACACACCTACCTTCCTGGTTGGCCGCCATGTTTTTTGTTTGTAAACAATGCCTAAAACTGCCGATTAAAAGCCAGGATCGCGGCAGAAACGGCAAAGAGGAATCCAGGAAATCACAGTGACTCGATTGGTATGTTTTTCATTGTACAAATCGGACAGTACAGATTCTCTTTAAAGCAGGAGGCAGAAAACAAAATGATGCATAAACTTTAAAGTCAACCTGAGGTGAGAGGGATATGGAGGCTGCCACATTTATTTCCTTTTAAACAATACCAGTTGCCTGGCAGTGCTTCTATTTGGCTGCAGTAATGTCTGAGTAACACCAGAAACAAGCATGCAGCTAATCTTGTCAGATCTGACAATTGTCAGAAACACCTGATCTGCTGCATGCTGGTTCAGGGGCTACGGCTGAAAGTATTAGAGGCAGAGGATCAACAGTATAGTCAGGCAACTGGTATTGCTTAAAAGGAAATAAATATGGCAGCCTCCATATCACTCTCACCTCGGGTTCACTTTAACACTCCCCTCTTTGGAATAAATGGGGCAGCTATGAGTTTCGCTTCTTGTTTGGTCCAAATGTGACATTTATTCAGGTACAGCATAAATCTTCTAAGTTCCAATAAAATCCTAAGCGCTAGTCTAGTTTAGGAGACCCAGCTGCAAACCTCATAGGGAACAATTCTCCAACCTCAGCCCCCTCTACAGCACGAAGTGTGAGCATAGTTTACTAAAACCTATTGCAAACCTAGCAGTTGGAGAGGGTGCCGCCCATTCACTCACTTTAGCTGAATTTCCCTCTTAGGTTTCCTGCTGGGTCTCCTAAACTAGACTAACACCAAACCCTAAGTTTATTTCCTTTGCTATTTGAATGTAAAAAAAAAAAATGATTTGGCTGCGCTCTGCTGTTGCTTCACACAGTTTAATACAAGGTCAGGATCGGCGCTTCCATACAAATAAAGGGGGAAATTGCCATAGGACCCCATAGCCTGTGTGCCCCCCCAACTATGGTGACCCGTGACAGTGGGAATGCTGTGTGTAAACTCTGTATAGGAAAAGGAGGAGGTGAATATTGGGAGCCCCAAAAATGCTTTTTAGGGGACATATGATGGACACCTAATGATATTGTGTGACCCTGGGGGGCAGTTAAAGGGCCCTGGGGGGTGATTTGGTTGAAAGGGGGGCATCAAGGTTACTTTTTCCCCAGGGCCCCCACTGTACCGGGCTAGAACCGGCCCTGTACGAGGTCCTCCGCTGCAAAGTCACATTATTATTGTTATTTAGTATTTACATAGTGCCGACATCTTCTGCAGCGCTGTACAGAGTATATTGTCTTGTCACTTAACTGTCCCTCAGAGGAGCTCACAATCTAATCCTTACCATAGTCCTATGTCCATGTATGTATCATGTAGTGTATTATATCCTATTTAGGGAGAAGCCAATTAACTTATCTGTATGTTTTTAGGATGTTGGTGGAAACTGGAGTGCCCAGAGGAAACCCACACAGACATGGGGAGAACATACAAACTCCATGTAGATAGTGCCCTGGCTAAGATTCGAACCGGGGACCTAGCACTGCAATGCGAGATCTAACCACTACACCACCATGCTGCTCACATGTAACAAGTCCTCTCCTTCATGTTACTGTGTTTGGCCCGCTCTCCTTTTCCATCTCTCTCTTTTTAATGAACTCATTTCTTTCTCATGTCTTTCCAGACATCCTTCCCAGCAGACAACAATCTGTGTGATACAGCACAAGGCGGAGAGGAGCCAGGACAACGCTCTGCAACCTCTGACGAGAGAGCAGGTTAGAGGAGCAATGCTCTGCGGGCTGCGTCTGACAGGAAGCGGCGAGACCGGCCAGGAAATAGTGAGTGGTCACTGCAGAAGGTCGCTGACCAGGGCGGGGGAGGACGGAGCAATCATCTGCAGGGCCTGGCCTTTTATTAGGGAATTGTTGCCATAAGGCAATAAAAGGAAACTCCGCTCTTTGACCTTTCTTTCCATAAGACCCCTCCTGTACTTTCCAACATCACCCCAGGAGTGAGACTCTGGTCACTGGCCAATATCTTCCTGAATTTCTCATACTCTGGGTCATAGGCCATGCTGCCTCGTTAAAAATATATTCCTCTGACCTTTAGAGAAGCTCCAAGTTGCTGAGAAGAATGCAGTCCCTTCTGTCCGCCGCTGAGCTTTGCAGGGATTATTGGGAAACCTGATTTCAGCTGCATGTTGACTTGTTAAAAAAAAGCTATTCCGCAGTGTACCTAATGGAGATTTGTGACATGTCCATGTTCCCTGCCAGTACAGGTGGCCATACATCTATCGACTTGGCAGCCAATCGACCATTCAATATGATCATTATTATTGAATCGGATGAACATTGGTGCCTCCAAGAGCATACCCGATAGACGATGTGACCAATTTTGGGCTGAAATTGGCCGCATGTATTGATTGGACATGCTGCAAGATGTCGGGCCATTGTGGTTGATCAGGGGCACATCGGTAACGGCAAGAGATATCGGGATGAGCGACAAATGCAACGAAGCCCCCGGCTCTGTCCTCCCTAATGTAAAACTTGCCCCACCCCCCCCCCCCCAGTTGTGGAGAAGGTTGAGTGAGGATAGAGGTCTTCCAACGATTCACTCCACTGATCTAATGACTTCCTGTGGAGCTTGTATCGGAGGCAGCGTACCAGACTAGGATGGATGAGCAGAGGACGGACTCAATGGTGGCAGTGTAGTGTGGCAGTGCCCGTTCCTGGGCCATGCAGAACTTCTTCAGTGGAAGGAAAAATAGCCTCTGCTGGGCTTTTCTCTGGATCAAGGTGGCGTTTGCCTTCCAGCTCAGGTCTTTGGAGAGATTTGTGTCCAGAAGGCGGACGCTGGCCACTCTTTCGACCTCTGTGCCATGGATGTAGATTGGTGGTGGCATGGGGGCTTCCTTACAGAAATCCATTATCAACTCAACAGTTTTGGCTGTGTTGAGGACCAGCCTGTTGTCCCTACACCACTGGCATATTCTGTCAACCTCCTGACAGTAGTCCTGCTCATCATTGTTTGTTACAAGGCCAAAGAGGGTGGTGTTGTGGGGAAATTTGATGACCATGACAGTGTTTGCTGTGGATCTGCAGCTTTTCATGTAGAGGGAGAACAGGATTAGTGATGCCCCACGTGTTTAATACCCTTGGTTGAGAGGCGACATCCCCCAGCTTAACGACTTGGGATCTGTTGGTCAGGAGGTCTTTGATCCATAGGTGAAGGGTAGGATGGACATACAGTGCTGCGAGGTTGATCTGAAGTATGTGGGGGCAGATAGTGTTAAAGGCTGAGATGAAGTGCAGTAGAAGGTCCCCACATAGGAGTTTGACTTGTCCAGGTGGTTATTCATGGTGAGCTCTAAGCAGATATTGATGGTGTCATCGGAAGATGTGTTTGCTCTATACGTAAACTGGAACTGATCCAGAAGGGGCGAAGTAGAGAGCTTAAGGGGAGACAGGACCACTCTTTTGAAGGTTTTCATGATTATGGATGTTAGGGCCACAGGCCTGTAGTTGTTGAGGTCAGAGTTTCCCTGCTTTTTGGGGACAGAGATGATAATCGACTATTTGAAGCATGCTGGAACCTTGCCTTCCTGAAGGGACTTGGCGTAGATGGAGGTGAGGAAGGAACAAGCTGCCGTTGGGAACAGAGGCTTTCTTGGTGCTCAACGTTAACAGGTGGAGTAGGACATCAGCCTCACTTACAGCTGGAGGTTGTGGCTTAGGCCTAAGGCATTGTCATCAGCAACTGAGGGGTGGGCAAATGCCAATACTAGCTCCACTGGTGACGCCTGGTTCTCGAACCTGCAGTAGAAGTTGCTGAGGTCCTTGGCAAGCTTGGTGCTGGGTGTCGCATGTCGGGGGTGGGGGGCTTATAGTTTGTAGCAACTTTCAGCCCTTTCCATACTGCACATGTGTCATTAGATCGAAGGTTGCAACTCAAACTGCACACTCCTTCTTGGCGGCTCTCACTTCTCGCTTCAGGTTGTTTCTGGCCATCTTGTAGTCCTCCTGCTTGCCAGACTTGTGAGCATCTTCCTTGCTCCTTCTTAATTGCCGATGTCTGCACAATGGGGCAATTGTTGCAGTTCTTATGTGGGCAATTGTTGCACTGTTGGGAAATTGTAGCAGTTCTTATGTGGGGTGATTACTGCATTTGAAACATGAGGTAGCAAATGCTGTAGAGCTTATTTTATGCCCCTACCTTAAAGGATACCTGAGGTGAGAGAGATATGGAGACTGCCATATTTATTTCCTTTTAAACAATGCCAGTTGCCTGGCAGCCATGTTGCTCTTCTGGCGTTAGTAGTGTCTGAGTTAAAAGCCTGGAACAAGCATATAGCTGATCCAGTAAAACCTGCTGAGTCAGAGTACCTGATCTGCTGCATGCTTGTTCTGGGTCTGTGGCTAAATGTATTAGAGTCACAGGATCAGGAAGACTGCAAGGCAACTGGTATTGTTTAAAAGGAAATAAATATGGCAGCCTCCATATCCCTCTCACCTCGGGTATCCTTTAACACTTAGAAGGGTCAACACCGGCCGCCTCAAAAACCCTCACTCGTGACACTCTCCAAAAGCTCCATGTGGTGGGCTCTAGTCAGAGGCATGATGGCTCCTGGGCCACAGGGCCGGCGCTACCATGTGGGCAAAGGCGGGCAATTGCCCCAGGGCCTCATCGTCCATAGAGGCCCCCAAGTGTCCCAATTATGTGAATGAGCACTCCATGTGTTCCCTACCTATACTTAGGCAGTCAACGGGAGCACTTTTTAATCTCTGCCTCTAGCACAATTACTTGTGAGACGGCACTGAACCATGGATAAACATCGCCTGCTATGGGCACCGGTCCACCTTCCTTGCTCCTTCAATGCAGCGACCCATTGTCAGGGAGTCATCCAGGTTACTTTTGCCCAAGAGGCCCATTGCAGCTAGAACCGGCCCTGCTGGGCCACCAAATCATAGAAGCAGCTGTGCCTCCTGCAGTCCTCTGGGAAGGTAACCTGGGGCATGTAGCACTTTTGCTATCAGAGAAGAGCCTGGCTGTCAAAACCACTATCTACTCCCTCCTATTCTGTCAATGAATGGCATGTGAAGGGGAAGGGCGGTACAACACAGTGGGAAGAGGTTCTGGGGTTGTGGATGGAGTCAGGGTGGACTCATCCTGTTGCTTGAGAGGTGTGGAAAAAAAAACAAACAAACAAAAAAAAAAAACGCTGCCAGACCAGATTAAATGAGGAGCTCTATGAAGTCTACAGTGGGTAAATAATAGGGGACGGCTATTCTTCAGCTACACAAGTACAATGGATTATGGTCATCAGGGAGCGATAGGGGCACGATCCCTCGGGGCAACAGGTGTATGTCGATGTAGTACAGATGCATCACTACCCTGCAAGCTAGCAACATGTCTGCTTCTATGGAGGGGGAGGGGGGTGGTGGAGAGGCGATGAGCAGGGCATGTTGGAGCAGCTTCCCCAGGTGGGATGAGCCGGAAGAACAAAGCACTTGGTGGTCACTCGGGATCCAGCATGCCAGATCTTTAGGGGATGCCAGATCATCCATGTCAAACTCCTGCCCGCGGGCCAAATCTGGCCCTCAAAGCCATTACATTTAGCCCTCAAGTGGTTTCCCTACTTTGTATTATGTATGCCCACTATAGTCCACCAGGAAAGCTACAGTATATTGGAGGTAAAACCCTTTAACATCAGGGAAGCCATATGGGAGAGGTAGGGGAAAAGCATTAAACACTAGGGAACTGTATAGAGGAGGGTGCGGGCCTCTAGACACCAGGGAACTGTATAGGGGAGGGAGGACCACTAGACACCAGGGAACTGTTTAGGGGTTGGAGACGAGGTTATGCCCCATAAGACACCTGGGAAGACAACTGGGATCTTTATAAGGGAGGAAGGTGGCCAGTAGACATGGAGGTTGGTCCGCGATTTGTCCCAGTGTACAATTTCGGCCCACTTTGTATTTGAGTTTGACACTTCAGGTCTAGATTCTCAGCTGAGGTGGTCAGTTGCTATTGTTGAGTTTAATCCAGCATGTGTACTTAGCTTTAGGTAATGGAAGGAAGTGAGAACGAGGATTCCTGAATAAGCTTATTTCCAAACAGCTGCAGCTCCCATTCTGCTGCATGGCCCAAATAACTACGTTGTGCCATGCATGGCTATCGTGATTCAGCTGCGCGCTGCAGAAATCTGCAGCATGCAGGGCCGGCCCGCTCATGAGGCGGGGTGAAACATTTGCCTCAGGCGGCAGATCTGGGGGGGCGGCACCCGCTGCTGGGGGCCGCCCGCCGAGCTGGAGGGGTAGCTGACAGAAAGGGGGTATTGGGCCTAGCGGTGGGAGGGGGGGGGTCGGACCCCCCCCCCCCTCCCTCGCCTGGGTCCCCCGATCTGCGCTCCTCCTCCAGCGTTAACTACCAGCCTGCATATGATGAAGAGGCAACGGGCAGGGGAATCACTCACCTCTTCCGCGTTCCATCGTGTGCTCCACTGACGTCACTTCCCGCAACACCGCCCACTGTATTGTAAGTGAACGGCCTTGCAGGAAGGGGCCCAATACCCCCCTTCTGCCAGCTACCCCTCCAGCTCGGTCCCCCCCCCCCCCCCCCGGCTGGGGGGAGGCGGCGATTTTTTCTAATTTTGCCTCAGGCGGCAAAAAGTCTAGGGCCGGCCCTGGCAGCATGCATTCCAGATCTGCACCGCAGTGCGATCTGGACAGTACACTATTAGAGGCAGTGTTTACCAATCCCTCTAGTATGCAGAGAAATGATGCAGATCTCAGTGGAAATATGCCCTTAAAGTAGACCTAAACTTGTGCATAGCAGACAGTGCTGTGCGAGTGTTTAGAGAGATCAGCCTGAGATCAGCCTGTCTAATGACCAGTTTAAACGACAATCAGGTGTAATGTTGGACATGTGTACGCACCGTACACATGTCCAACATTACACCTGATTGTCGTTTAAACTGGTCATTTGAACAACTTTAAGTGCAAATAAGTCGTTCAGACGTCATTTACACACTGACCAACAAAGCGGCTGATATGTTAATTTACCTAATTTATCTGTCGTTTAACCAACTTGATGATGGAAAATGGACTGGATAGAACAATGGACTAGATTAAACAAATGTTCAAACGACTTGTTGTTTGAACGTCTGTTAGTTGGACAAACACATATACGGACATGTCAGTCGTTTGAATGACAGTTGGTCCAACTGATCCGCTCGGCGGATCGGGAAAACTGGCTGTTATCAGTCGCTCAACATCGTGTACACACGTCCAACTTAACGGTCAAACGACAAGTTGTTCGAAAAAGTTGGACGTGTGGACGTACCTTAAGTAGCTGTTATCAACAAGTAATCAGCAAGTGTAAATCAGAGCTGTCAGCTGTGCCATGGTGTGCCTTTGATCTGTGTCAATATGCAAACATTGGAGGTTAACCGTTTCTCTGCTTCCATGAAAGCAGGGAGTAGACACACTGCAGTATTATTGCAGGATTTTGTTTCAGCTGTAAGGTTATTATGCTGTTGATTATATTTTAGAGCAGAGAAGAAGTTCTGAGTTTAGGTCCACTAAGGAGCTTGGAAAGCAATAACATGTGTAAGAGAGCATAGCCTAGTGCTTGAACAACGGTATCTGGAACATGTCACAAAGTAAAAGCAGAAAGCTTTGAATGAATAGGATACCATGTATTGGCCAACGCAATACAAAAACTGCAAGTTCTTCTTTAGTCTTCATCTTAAAAGCACAGCTCGTATACATGTGAACACCGGCAAGGCTGAGGATTGCTTTGTTAATAGATCAAAGTAATTAAGATGTTGATAATGAGCAGTCAGCAATCCGATACGCTCCCTTGAGGAATTCTCACAGACCTTGGAAACCATGACCTTGCATGAAAGGATCATACATTCCAGACTCACTCATCATAAGCAGATTTAGCCAAGGCAGATGCAGTATCACTCAGGGAGGTGGGATGTGTTAATTAAATGCAGGCAAATTCATTAATTTATAACAAACTGTAAACCCTGATCAAACCCATGTCTACAGTTCTGAAACTTTGGATCAATTTAGATTCCCATATTATTATTAATTTGTATTCATGAAGAGCTGACATCCTTTGCAGCACTTTACAGAGTACATCGTCATGTCACTGACTGTCCTCAGAGGAGCTCACAATCTATTCCTACCCATAGTCATATGTCCTACCATATTATTATTATGTATTTATATAGCGCTAACGTCTTCTGCAGCACTTTACAGAGTACATAGTCATGTCACTGACTGTCCTCAGAGGAGCTCATAATCTAATCCCTACCATAGTCCTAGTCTAATTTCCTACCAGAATATTATAATGTATTTATATAGCACTGACATCTTCTGCAGCACGTTATAGAGTACATAGTCATGTCACTAGCCGTCCTCAGAGGAGCTCACAATCTAATCCTATCATGGTCTAATGTCCTACCATATTATTATGTATTTATATAGTACCAATATTTTCTGAAGCATTTTCCATTTTACATAGTAATGCCATTTACTGTCCTCAGAGGAGCTCACAACTTAGCTGGCTGCCGACCGCCTCACACCGACGGGGGTGGCCACGGCGGCAGCCCCAGGACCGCCTAACACTGATCGCCATAAAGTCCTGGTCCGGGAATTTGCAGGAGATCGCACATCTCTGCTAGGATGATGGAGCTCCGCTATCTGTCTCCCAGCGGCGATCGCCAATAGGAAAGTGTTAGATGGCAAAACTTCTGTACAGCGCTGCAATCTACGGCAGCGATGTGACACGGCTGTCCCCCTGGGGGAGACAGAAGCGATCCGCTGTCATACAATATACATGCAAACTGCGTCTGCCTTAATGAATCTCTGTCTTTGAGTGTTCGCTACCACAAGTCCATTAAGATACTGTTGAAAAAGTTGTGACAGCGCTCCTCTTTTTATTATCTACACATCTGAAAAGAACAAGCTCCACATAGTGCATTACTGTTGATAAACATTGAATATATATGCATCCACCCAGTGAAAAATAGCGACTTGTGTTCCACTCCAAGTGACATCCAAAACCACTCCCTTCAGTACAGCCGCTCACCAAATAGATGCCACCTCAAACTCCAGGTGGGTCTAGCGCTTTGCCACAGGGCAACAAACTTCACAGCTCCAAAGGCTCAACTTGTATAAAATCTCCAATTTAATCCACATAGAACATGTAAAAACAAATAAATAGCATATAGCATAATACCGTTTGCACATAAATCCCCTTGGCCTGCGCACTGCAGTGCACTCACTTGAATGACAGAAATTATGCGCTCATCGGGCTTCTCAGCCCAGCAATATCGCTCTCTCACCACGGTGTCGGCGTCCCGTACTCCCGCTGTGCCAGCGCTCAGTCTCCGTGCACACGTCCCGCTGCTCTGTGACGTCCAACGCACCCGGCTCCGCCCTACGCGTTTCGTCCAATAGGACCCTGATGAGTAGCGCTGGCACAGCGGGAGTACAGGACGCCGACACCGCGGTGAGAGAGCGATATTGCTGGGCTGAGAAGCCCGATGAGCGCATAATTTCTGTCATTCAAGTGAGTGCACTGCAGTGCGCAGGCCAGGGGATTTATGTGCAAACGGTATTATGCTATTTATTTGTTTTTACATGTTCTATGTGGATTAAATTGGAGATTTTATACAAGTTGAGCCTTTGGAGCTGTGAAGTTTGTTGCCCTGTGGCAAAGCGCTAGACCCACCTGGAGTTTGAGGTGGCATCTATTTGGTGAGCGGCTGCAGTGAAGGGAGTGGTTTTGGATGTCACTTGGAGTGGAACACAAGTCACTATCTTTCACTGGGTGGATGCATATATATTCAATGTTTATCAACAGTAATGCACTATGTGGAGCTTGTTCTTTTCAGATGTGTAGATAAGAAGAGGAGCGCTGTCACAACTTTTTCAACAGGATCTGCTGTCATAGGCTGAAGACTAGGACATCTGATCGTGCTAATTGGCTGGCTGGGGAGGGAGGGTTATTAAAAAAATGTATTAGTTAAATACACAAATATTTGTTAAAGCGGTATTGTCAACATAAACATCAAATTTCAACAGCAACTGGTCTGGGTGTATTAAGTGATAAAGATGCTAATCCTGCATTCAAAACTTTTTCTACTGTTATGGTTTGGAGTTATCACATACTTTAGGAGCACTGGCCCTAGTGCCAAACAGTGCCAAAAAGTTGAATGCTGGGAGTTCTTTTGAATGCTGTGAGTTCTTTTTATCTATAATATATTCCTCCTCTTCCATTTATTTCCCTACCTAGCTGATCACTTGTGTTTACAAGCAAGGCTGAGGTCACTCAGTGATTGGATGCGTAGATAAAAAAAAAAAAAGACTCTGGGAGGAGGGCAGCTAATGAATACACAATGAGCAGGATTTTCTGCTTTTCCTTTACAAAATTCACAGGAATCATTACGTGGATAGCACAATACATCTGTTATGTAAGTAGTAGTAGTATTTATCTACTTATATATGTGTTTTTTAGTTTTAGGTTAGCATGGGTGTCGCTTGTTCTTTAAAAAAAAAAAATTGGGGGAGAAATCACAGCCCACCAACAGATAGCTTTGTTGGTGGGCAGAAAAGAGGGGGGGGGAGAGGGGGAAATCACTTGTGTGCTGAGTTGTACGCCCTGCAGCGAGGCCTTAAAGTTGCAGTGGCCTATTTTGTTTAAAATGGCCTGGTCTTTTTAAGCCCGTGGTCCTTAAGAGGTTAAAGGACACTTGAACTGAGAGGAAAACTTTTCTTTGTTTTTCACTTTGCAATGCATAGAAAGTAATTACTAAAAAGAAATATCACCCCCCAAAAGCCTAATTCATCGTGAAAAAACAAAACAAAACAAGATATAGATCATTTCAGTGTGATAAGTAGCAATAAAGTTATTGGCGAATGAATGGGAGGAGCGCTGAAAAATGAAAATTGCTCTGGTCCATAAGGGGAAAAAAAACCTCTTAGCGGTGAAGTTAATTGGAATGTTGGATTTTCTGTTCGTATAGGTTTAAAGTGAACCAGAGACGAAGCATCCTCATGTGTTTTACCATATATGTCAGTGGGAACATTAGAGAAAACACCTACCCTGCTCTCTGTTTCATTATTTACTGTTCAGATTGCTTCTTACCAGCCCAGATAAAACCCCCGACAAAATCCCCGACTGAGCATTCAGTCTGGCTTTGCTATAATGACTCAGCTATAATGATTCCTGAGCAGAGCCACAAGGGGGCAGGTTTGGGCTTGAAAAGATAGCACAGAAGACAGACTCAGCTATAAATATTCCTGAACAAAGCCAGACTGAATGCTCAGTCGGAGATTTTATCAGGGCTGATAACAAGCAATCTGAACAGTAAATAATGAAACAGAGAGCAGGGTAGGTGTTTTCTCTAATATTCCCACTGATATATATGGTAAAATACATGAGGGTGCTTCGTCTCTGGTTCCCTTTAAGGGAACAATCAACAATTACCTTTCAATTACTTACGAACCCTGCAAATCTGATCGAATGGTCTCATCTGAGCAAAATATTGTACTGTTATTGAGCACCTCATGAAAGCGATTTGATTTTCACCTGGCCACGGTAATAGCTGCGCATTGTATGGCATCATGCTTTAATCTGAAACAAGACAGAGAAGTAATCCAGCTAGAAAGTTTACTGACTGCGGCCCCATCCTGCAGAGATGGAGGGGCAGCAGACGTACATAATTACGCAGCAATTCTACACAAAGCCTCCTTCTTATAGGATTCATCATAAAGGATGACAGTGCAGCAGGGGAGAGGTTAATCAGCGCAGGTCAGAAGAAGTTCGAGATGAGGTCAGCGGAAAGCCTATGATGTCATACAGAGGAGCCAGCGCTCATGGCAACAGGGTTGGGGTTTGGTAAACAAAGGAAAGGGGGAAGGAAGGAGGGAGGATTAGAGGAATGTGTGAGCAGAGGGGTGTTTATTGCATGTCACGTATAAACAGTACAGAATCACAGACCGCTGCCTGCTCCCCCCTGCCTGGCATGTTATAGCCTGCGATGATTGCTACCTGAATAATGCAGATATATTCTATGTACAGTACTAACCCGGTCTGGCCCCCTCGCCCATATACAGCAAACGTGGGCAGAGCTCAGCTATAGGGCTGCAAGAGCCAGAACAACGGGCCAAATGAACTCAGTGCAAAGTAAATTCTTCATTGCAACTTTAGCAACAGTACTTGGCTTGTGAATTCGAGTTCCCAGAATCTTTATCCCCCTGCTCCTGTAGATGGCTCTCTGCCACTCCCAGAAACATACATAGAGGTTAGTTAATGGAGACCTGAAATAGGAAAGGCATACAGAAATCACCATAACTGATGTCCCTTCAAAGAAAACAAACGGTAATTGTGCTGGTCCTCAAATAACTTCTGAGATAATTAATCAAGATGATGATGATAATAATAGGAATAATATTTTGTATAGAGCCTTTTAACCAGAGGACTTATGAACCGGAGGTGAAAAACTGATGAGATAAACAATTATATTTATCCTCCTGCTCCTAAAAATGACCGTTTTGTTAAGTATTCCAGGGTTTTCTTTTATATTTAAACATTTACAAAGTAGGTTGAATGTTTTGTTGCCTTTGCTTAGTGGCTGTCTATTAAGTGTCCCAGAGTCAGAAAAAGGTCAATAGTTCATGAATTTTCTCTCTCCCTTCCCTCTAAAGTTATATTCTGCCAGGAAAACTTTTATGGCTGTAATTTGCTTATCAGTGATGTTTACTATATTCCTGACAAGCTACCAAAAAGACAGAAGTTGTCCCTTCCATTAGAAGTTAGCTCTTTCTGGCAGCCAGATAAAGCAGTCTGGTTATTTATCTCACAAAGTCACATATTGCCTCAGGTACACTTCGAAGCAATTTATGCAACATTGACATTACATATTTCATAAGAGAGATATAGATATGAAGTTCATCCACAAAGTAAAAGCCGTTTGCTTTCATCTGCCATGCAAGATATTCTTCCTGTGTAATTTAACTTGCATCTGACAGGTTACCTTCTTCTCTCCCTGCACCGCTTGGTAGTACTTAGGTTAAATAGAACTTACCTAGAGACTCGTAATCCATTTTTAGAGCTTAAATGTTGAGTTTGAAGTATTCACAGCAGCCATTTCAGTGTGACATCAAATCTGGTTCATTCAGGTACATTATGATGACAGTTTTAGCAAATGTTTTAAAGCTTCCACACAGACATATCTTGAACCATTAAGCTTTTATTCTATTCCCTCCACTAAGCCTCATATACACACACCTGACTTAAGTCAGCTGTGATGGCCCATAACGACCGCTTCAGCCGACAACCAAGTGTGTGCAGCAGCTGCCCACCACATGACATCACGCACACACAGTTCCTCGTCTCTCCATCGCCCCCCCCTGCACGCGACACGCGGGTGTGAAGCCTGGCCCAGCAATGTCGTCCAAGGCCCCAACATGCGACATCAGTTGGCAATGTGTACGCACCATAAGCCTCAAATAAATGTACTTGTTCCAATTCATTATCAGTGAGTTTTCAGTCCAGCCCTAGTTTCTTAACTATTACAAAGAGAGAAAAGGAACATAGCCTAGTGAGTCCTATGTGTCACTAGCAGTGTACACACCACTTTATCTCACCATGACATAGCCCGGCGCTGGATCAGTGGGCTGAGGAAGGAACCTGAAGTCTCTGGACCATCTAGAGCAGTGGTCCTCAAACTAAGGCCCGCGGGCCAAATGCGGCCCCCTGAGCCTTTTTTACCGCCCCCCCCACAAAATATATTACTTATAGATGCGGTCAGCTACATCTTTAAATATTGGTGGTCCGCATATAGAATAGCAGTGGTGGCACTGGCACCACCCATCCACATGGAAACCAGAAAGCAGTAATTTGCTGGTTTCCAATCAAATTCCACATCAGGTGACACTGTTGTCCAATTGAACTGCTGGTTGTCACCTGAGTATGCTTCACTGTCTGGCCCGCAAACACTTCTGCATCATTTTATGTATACTCCGGACCCCAGCAGTGTGAAGTATGTTGACCCGGCCCTCGACCCAAAACGTTTGGGGATCTCTGATCTAGAGCCTTCCCACTACTAAAGTTAGTAACTTTCTTCCACTTGAGTAATGTGTGTAGGTTCACCAGATCAGATCCGATGTACGAAATGCTATATCCATCCATATTCAGGGGCATTGCCAATTGTTCCCTGTTGTCTAATGAAATGTATATTTTGTAAAGAATGTACAAATTCAGATTCAACCTGTCTTGAGAAGCGCTGCCACCCCTCCCTGCAGCAAAAAAATGTTTAAGTTTACTTTACGGCTAGCTGCACCCATTTGCTATTTCAAGTTAACATTCCGTTTTTATTCTGAGTTTAGGGATTTAGTGCATAGTTTAGCATCTGATTTGAATACAAGGTATGTATTTGCCTCTAGGGGGCTCTGCATGCCTCTGTTGGTAGTCATTTCAGACGCAGCCTGGTTCAGGAGAGCTGCTAATTCTTCCCTCTCATCCATATTCATTGGTGTCCATCATAAGGGGCGTGTCATAGACCGCATTTATATCTGGGGTTGGCCTTTCATAGCAAGCCATAGGGAGAAATATTATCCCTACCACATGTATCCCGCTCTAGACTGTTCACATGGAAACCGTTGCCGAGTCCTGTATCCAGTAGCAGCCTAGTATCACTTGCAGACTACTTGAGAAGTGCAGAAAGCCGAGCTCATATAGACGAGGCCTGCTCTCTGGAAAATTACAGCCATTTGCACGGTAAATTACACTAATGATCTTCTGTGGGTGCAGAAGCACACGTGTGCAGACCATTATCCAGGCTACCATCAGCTGTGTTTGTAAGTGGAAAAATAGGAAGATTGTCATTAATGACGGGTGTGGACTGTAAAGGGGATTAGAACATTTTCCTAATGTTGGTTATTCCTGTTATGGTCATTGGGAAACGCAACAGTGCATATCGGAGAGCGCAGATTACGGAAGAGGGAGCTTAGCTGCGCATGAATGACAAAGCAGAGCTCAGAGGCAAATGATCAAATCCCAGACCAGACTGCACAGACCAGACTACATACCCCATCATCATAACACAGACCAGACTACTCACCCCATCATCCTATCCCAGACTACATACCCTATCATCCTATTACAGATCAGACTACTCACCCCATCATCATATCCCAGACCAGTCTACACAGATCAGACTACATACCCCTTCACCATAACACAGACCAGACTACTCACCCCATCACCATATCCCAGAACAGTCTGCACAGACCAGACTACATACCCATCATTCTATTACAGACCAGACTACTCACCCCATCATCCTATTACAGACCTGTCTGCACCTTCCATCATAACCCAGACCAGTCAGCAGACACATGGCAGCCAGTCAGGCTGGACACCCTCCTGGAGCCCCTATGCCTACCTTTTCACTGCACCTGTGTGTGTGACAGCTGCACATTTGTATTACCAGTCCGTGCCGTGCATACCTTTCACTGCACCTGTGTAACAGCACACAGTTTTATATACCAGTCACTGCATACCTGTTCACTATACCGGTGTGTGTCACAGCTGCACATTTGTAATACCAGTCACTGCATACCTTTCACTGCACCTTTGTAACCGCACATCGTATTAGTCAAGTCAGTGCATACCTTTCACTTCATCCCCCCCAATATGGACAAAAGAAGAGGCAGAGCCAGAAGCAGGCCACCCGGCAGGTCTGTTCGAGGTGGCGTGATTTCATGCGGCCCTGGACCAAAGTACAGTTTTCAGAAGGCATGTGCCAATAACTCCCAAGATTGCCAGGACGTACTTGACTATTTAACACAGAACACCTCAGCTTCCGCACAGAACCGTGACATATCTTCCTCCGCAGCCACCACTGCTACTACTAGCACCACATCTGCCCCATTTGACACTCTGCAGGAGTTATTTGGTGGTGAATTAACTGATTCACAGCCATTCTTGTTACAAGATGACGGCGCTAAGCATGTTACACCACCACCTCATATGACTTAGGCGCCGGGAAGGATGTAAGGTGTGAGAATGATGAAGTACCTGTTGTTGGTGCAGTTTTGGAGGTGTCTAATACAAGCGAAGCTGTGGAGGATGATTATGATGATGATGATACTGCCATGGATGTCATGTGGGATCCTAATAGACATGATGACCAGGGGGACAGTTCAGAGGGGGAGTCAGAGAGGAGTAGGAGGAGATGAGTTGCTGAGAAAAGCAGGGGGAGCTTGTCATCAGAAACAGCTAGTGGCAGTGTCCGGCAGCATGTATCATCACCTATGGACAGCCAGCCAACATGCTCTTCAAGGTCAGCTGCTGACGTCACCACCAAAGTGCTATCATTGCAGGGCTCAGCGGTGTCAAGTTTTTTGTGTCTGCCTCAGATGAGAGCAATGCCATCTGTACTATCTGCGATCAAAGATTGAGTCGTGGAAAGACCAAGACCCGCGTAGGGACAACTGCATTACGAAGGCACATGGTGAAAAAGCACAGAGGGCAATGGGAAGACCACCTGAGGAAAAGCAGCAAACAAACAAACGCAAAGCCACCCTCCGCCTCCTCTTCCTCCTTCAGGTGCAGCATCTTCTCCAGCCGCTTTATCCCTTGCACCATTACAGCAACCCTTCTCCACTCGGCCTCTCACCTTGAGCGATTCCTGCTCCTCTGCCCACAGCAGCAGCCAGGTGTCCGTTAAGGAAATCTTCGAGCCGAAGAAGCCAATGTCTGCCAGTCACCCCCTTGCCCGGCGTCTGACAGCTGGCTGGGCGGAACGGTTATCTCGCCAGCTGTTACCATACCGGCTGGTGGATTCTGAGGCCTTCCGAAAATTTGTGGCATTGGGACACCGCAGTGGAAGATACCAGGCCGCAATTATTTCTCAAACAAGGCGATACCCACTGTACTGTGATGTAGAAAGGCAAGTGGTGTCATCTCTGGCACACAGCGTTGGGTCAAGGGTCCATCTGACCACGGATACCTGGTCTGCCAAGCACGGTCAGGGCAGGTACATTACTTATACGACACATTGGGTCAACCTGGTGACCGCTTGCAAGCAGGGAGTACATGGCTGTGCAGCGGACCTAGTTGTGACACCTCCACGGCTTGCAGGCAGGCCTGCTGCCACCTCCTCTCCTTCTTCTCCTACTCCTCCTGCTACATCCTCTCCAACTACACACCCCCAGCTTCCCAGGGCCTATGCTGCATACCAGGTACGACGGTGTCATGCCATCTTGGACATGTCTTGCCTCAAAGCCGAGAGTCACACTGGAGCAGCTCTCCTGGCTGCTCTGAACAAACAGGTGGATCAGTGGCTGACCCCGCACCAACTGGAGATCGGCAACGTGGTGTGTGACAACGGCAGCAATTTCTTGTCGGCTTTGAGTTTGGGAGAGTTGACACATGTACCCTGCATGGCACATGTGCTCAATCTCATAATCCAAAGATTTGTGTGCAAGTACCCATGCTTACAGGAGGTCCTGAAGTAGTCCAGGAAGGTGTGTGCGCATTTCAGGTGGTCCTATACGGCCATGGCGCGTTTGGCCAATATTCAGAGGAGAAACAACTTGCCGGTGAGGCGCTTGATCTGCAATAGCCCGACTCGCTGGAATTTAATGCTCCTCATGTTTGACCGCTTGCTACAACAGGAGAAAGCCGTCAACGACTATCTGTACAACTACAGTGGAAGGTCATGCTCTGGGGAGCTGGGGATGTTATGGCCGAAGTACTGGACACTCATGCGTAATGCCTGCAGGCTCATGCGTCCGTTTGAGGAGGTGACAAACCTGGTGAGTCGCAGTGAAGGCGCCATCAGCGACTTGATCCCATATGCTTTCTTCCTGGAGTGTGCCGTGCGTAGAGTGGTGGATCAAGCTGTAGAGGAGCGTGAACAGGAGCATGAACAGGAAGAGTTGTGGGAGCTATCACAACCTGAACCAGATGTTTCGTTAACACCTGTGGCAGCACAGAGGAGGGGGAAGGAGGAGTCTGGGGAAAAGGAGTCAGAGGAGGAAGATGGCTTTGAGGAGGAGGCAGAACAACAACCGCAGCAGGCGTCGCAGGGGGCTTGTGCTGCTTACCTTTCCTGTGGTATTGTTCGTGGCTGGGGGAAGGAGGAGACCTTACCTGACATCACTGAGGAAGAGCAAGACGAGATGGCTAGTACGTCGGCATCCAACTTTGTGCAGATGACATCTTTCATGCTGTCCAGCCTGTTGAGGGACCCCCGTATAAAAAAACTCAAGGGGAATGACCTCTACTGGGTGGCAACACTACTAGACCCTCGGTATAAGCACAAAGTAGCAGTGATGTTACCAAGTACACACAAGGCTGAAAGGATGCAGCACTTGAAACACCATTTGGCAAGTATGCTTTACAGTGAGTTCAAGGGTGATGTCACAGCACAACGGGATAAAGGTGCCACTGCCAGTAATCGTCCTTCTCCCATGTCCACGCAGGCAAGGACAGGACGCTCCAGCGATCTCATGGTGATGCCGGACATGCGGACATTCTTTAGTCCAACGCCTCGCCTTGGCCATTCTGGATCCACCCTCCACCAACGCAACGCCTGGACCAGCAGATAGCCGACTACCTGGCCTTAAGTGTAGTAGACACTCTGAGCAGCGATGAACCCCTAGACTACTGGCTGCACAGGTTTGACCTGTGGCCAGAGCTGTCACAATTTGCCATCCAACTTCTGGCTTGCCCTGCCTCAAGCGTCCGATCAGAAAGGACCTTCAGCGCAGCTGGAGGCATAGTCAGTGAGAAGAGAAGTCGCCTAGGTCACAAAAGTGTTCAGTACCTTACCTTTATTAAAATGAATGGATGGATCCTGGAGGGCTACTGCCCGCCCAAAGACTAAATCAGTCCCCCCACACAGCACCTCTGCCTGCAGGCCGCTTGACTGCCCTCTACGCCACCATCAACAGGGTCCAGGACTCCAGGTGGATTCCTGAATTAATATAATAATTTTTCTGATGCGTGTACATGCCTGCCTAATTTTTCTGGCTGCACTGCGGCTGCAACAACAAAACAAAAGGCATGTACATGTGTCAATTCCTGTATGTTGGAGTATGTGAATACATTTTTGTGTGTGAAAATCAACAGTTTCGTGTCTGCTTCGGGGAGGTAAGTCCACAACTGCCTCCCATGAAATGTAAAGATTTTTAAATACATTTCATCCTTTTGGCGCCTGTTCTCTTTTACAAAATGTGTCAATTCCCCTTCGTGATCGTTACCTTGCTGTGGTGAAGGGGCTTGCGTATCACAATGAAGCAATGACCGGATAAATGAGTATGTTGGGGTTGGGGGGCACACCTGACCCATGAAGATAATGCCATTGCTTCATTGTGGACAGACCAAATTCGATCAGCTGGACACTCAGTCACTGTTGTTCTGTCATTGAGCTACCTCAGCTCGAACCATATGGGCTTGAAAACCGCCATCGCCTGCACTCTGGCCATGGTGCGCACCAGTCCAGCACAGCCGTCACTACACAAACAGCTGTTTGCGGTGCGTTACACAGTGAGTTTAGTCTGTCAGTGTGAAGCAGTACACCAATTTCACGACCTGATTGATGTATACATATGCAAAATGTTTTAAAGCACTTTAGGCCTCCAATTTAGCAACGCAATGTGATTTCTACCCTGCTGTGTGTCAAATCCGGATTATTCCCTGGGACTTTTGGCGTGTATGACACTCCGCCATGCCCCCCCTCCAAGTGTTAGACCCCTTGATCCCTCTTTTCCATCACTTTTGTGGCCAGAATTAGTGTTTGTAGTTTCAAAAGTTCGCCTACCCATTGAAGTATATGGCGGTTCGCCAAGTTCGCAAACTTTTTCCGCATGTTCGCGTTCGAGGTTCGCGAACCTAAAACCAGAGGTTGGAGCCAACTCTACTACTCACCCCATCAATCTATCACAGACCAGACTACATATCCCATCACCAGACTACTCACCCAATCATCCTATCATAGACCAGTCTGCACCTTCTCTCACAAATGATCTGCGGAAAACGCGATTAAAATCAGTATTCTGCTCACTGATTGTGTTTCCCGTAACAATTGATTTTTGACCACCTGACTGAAGCCAGCCAGCCAGAGGACCGTGAGATTGGCTCCCATTTTTGCTAAATTCTTAGCAAAGGAACTTTCTTGGATTTCCACACAAAGGAAATCTTTCTACCAAAACAAAGTATTTATTTTCGTTGTTTTTACCTTCTATTTTACCTGTGGCTACTGTCTCAATTTTCTGTATATATTATTTATATTGCATTTACATTAACTTAAAGTGAACCAGAGACAAAGCACCCTCATGTATTTCACCATATATATCAGTGGGAAAATTTGAGAAAACACCTACCCTGCTCTCTGCTTCATCCTTCACTGCTCAGCCTGCTTGTTATCAGCCCTGATAAAATCCAGACTGAGCATTCAGTCTGGCTTTGCTCAGGAATCATTATAGCCGAGTCTATCTTCTCTGATGTCTTTTCAAGCCCAAGCCTACCCCCTTCTGGCTATGCTATAATGACTCAGCTATAATGATGCCTGAGCAAAACCAGACTGAATGCTCAGTCTGGGATTTTATTAGGGCTGATAATAAGCAGGCTGAGCAGTGAAGAATGAAAGAGCAGGGTAGGTGTTTTCTCTAATGTTCCCACTGATATATATGGTAAAATACAGGAGGGTGCTTCGTCTCTGGTTCACTTTAAGGTCATTTTTTTGGCTACGTACCTGGTTTGAGCAACGCAGAAAGAATCCTAGCCTTTCCGAAGATTCTCTACCTGAAGTACATTATTGTTTCAGCCAGGCTAGAGTGTTTTAACAATTTTCTTCGGAGGTTTAGAATAGTCAGAGCAGGTGCATCTGTCCTTATACAGAGGTGGTGGCAGATATCTGAAGTATTGTGTAGTGAAGTATTGTGTAGTAAAGTGTTTATGTCGCTCTCACGCCCCCTCCTGGCCTGTGTCTTGCCCAGTTCCAGCACATCAATTGCATCCACAATATTTGATTGTCTTTGTGTTGAAACAGATTGGGAGGCATTGAGCAGTCCAGCAACTAAGGGGGGCCTGTGACACCTTCCATCAACATACACAGAACAGACTACAAACCCAATCATCCTATTACAGACCAGACTACTGACCCCATCATTTCCCAGATCCCACTACTCACCCCATTATCCTATTACAGACCAGTTTGCACCTTCCATCAAGACAAACAGACTACATAACCTATCACCATATAAAAAAAGTGGTCTACATACCCCATCACCATCAGTAACTGTCCATGTCTAGGAAAACTCATGGAGAAACATGATTTGTTTGATCAGCTGATAGATTTACAAAGCACCGAATTGCTATGATCACATCCAGCTTTACTACTATTATGACTAGCAAATCAGAGACTTTCAAAACTATCACCTGACCAAACTGATCACATGCTTTTATAGGAGTTCACCTAGACATGATAATCACTAATCACCATATCACAGTCCAGTCTACTGGTACATACCATCATAACACAGACCAGACAACACATCCCTTCACCACCTCATAGACTATCCAAATCCCGTCCCTACCTTACACACCAATGTCCAAGTCCCATCATCACCTCACACACCAAAGTCCAAGTCCCATCATCACCTCACACACCAAAGTCCAAGTCCCATCATCACCTCACACACCAAAGTCCAAGTCCCATCATCTCCTCACACACCAATGTCCGAGTCCCATCATCTCCTCACACACCAATGTCAGAGTACCATCATCTCCTCACACACCAATGTCCGAGTCCCATCATCTCCTCGCATACCAATGTCCGAATCCCATCACAACCTTACAAGAACAACAACAAATAACATTTGTAAAGCGCTTTTCTCCCGTAGGACTCAAAGTGCATGAGCATGGCTCAGACCATTGTGGTACAGAGGAAGAATTTTATAAGTCTGGAAATGCCAGGCTAAACAGGTGGCTTTCCAGTCTGGATTTGAATAGCTCCAGGGATGGTGCTGTCTTTACTGGGTGCGGCAGGGAGTTCCAAAGAGTAGGGGCAGCATAACAGAAGGCTCTGTCTCCAGATTTTTGAGGTGCACTCTGGGAGTGACCAAGTTTATAGAACTTGCTGATCTGAGGTTGTGAGAGGTGTGGTGCTGCTTCAGCAAGTCCTTCATGTATCCAGGGCCCAGATTGTGCAGGGATTTGAAGGTCAGCAGTCCAATCTTGAAGAGTATTCTCCATTCTACTGGTAGCCAGTGCAGTGAGCGAAGGATCGGTGTAATGTGACAGTGGGGAGGCTAGTTTGTTAGCAATCTGGCAGCAGCATTCTGCACTAATTGCAGGCGACGCAGGTCCTTTTTGGGGAGGCCAGCATAAAGGGCATTGCAGTAGTCCATCCGTGATGTGATGAAGGTGTGAACTAGGGTTGGAAGATCCTCTGGGGGAATCAGATGTTTAATCTTTGCAATGTTCTTCAGATGAAAGTAGGAAGATTTAACTACAGATGAAATTTGGTTTCTGAAACTCAATTCCCCATTGATTAGTACGCCAAGGCTGCGCACAAGGTTGGAGCTGTCTATGTCTGAATTCTCAATCCTGATTGGTGTTTCTTTAGGATAGAGCTGTTTTGATGGTGAGCGCTGGCTTTGGACAAAAAGGACCTTAGTTTTGTCAGCATTCAGTTTCAACCAGTTATCATTCATCCATGCCTGTAGCTCAGCTAAGCAAGAGTTTATTTTTGGGGTAGGGTCTGTTCCACCAGGTTTGAAGGACAGGTATAGCTGTGTGTCATCGGCGTAGCAGTGGTACGTCAGGCCATGTCGTTGGATAAGTGTACCGAGTGGCAACATGTAGATTGCAAACAGCAGACAGGATAGGATTAATCCTTGTGGCACTCTGAATTGTAGAGGTGCAGGTTTGGACACGATAGGTCCTAGGGATTGTCTCTGTGTTCTGTCAATCAGGAATGATCTGAAGCACTGGAGGACTGATCCACTGATGCCACAGTACTCCAGCAGTCTGTTATGGCCCATACTCACGGGCTACAATTGTCGCCGCAACACGCGGCGCGCACGTGTTGCGGCGACAGGTCGCCCGTGAGTATGCGGCGTTGCACGGGCGCGCACCCCGAACTGTCGCACATCGCTGATGTCGTTCAATCGCCTGGCGACAGTTGTCGCCGCAACTCCGTCGCAACTGTCGCTAGTCCGCGTGAGTACGCGGACTAGCGACAGCAACAAGAAAGGACTACATTGGGTTTCCGGCGGGGGGAGGAGCAACAGCGACAGCTTCCGCCGCATCAGTTGCCAGGTCTCTCCGGCGTGTGTATGCGGAGGGACCTGGCGACGAGCTGTCGCCGGCCTGTCGCGCACACGCTCACGTGTGCTGGCGACAGGCCAAAAAAAGAGATCCAACAGGATTAAGATGGAGCATTCCCCTCTGTCTGTCCCTTGCCATGAGCAGATCGTTGCAGACTTGGATGAGGGCTGTTTCATAGCTGTGGTGTTTCTTAAAGCCAGATTGTAGAGGGTCCAGGATGTTGTTTACTGATAGCTTGGTTTCAAGTTGCAGATAGGCCGCCTTTTCAATAACTTTACCTAAGAAGGGGAGGTTGGAGACAGGTCTGTAGCTGCTCATTGCATCTGGATCCATGGAAGGTTTTTTAAAAAGGGACTTGATGATTCCTTCTTTTAGAGAGATAGGAAACCTCCCTGCTTGCAGAGAGCAATTTACTATTTTGTGAAATGCTATACCAAGCAGGTCAGGGCATTTCAGCATATGTTTAGTTGGTCCAGGTCGCAGGTTGTCTGGCAGAGGCGACGGGGGATGTCTGAGATCTCTTCCTCACTAATACTTTTGAAGTCAATCCAGGGTGTTAGGTTGTTCTTGCAACGATTTCCAGGAGTTGAATAAGTTTTAGGTGCTGTGGACTGAATGAGAGACCGAATAGAGGATACTTTGTCAGCAAAGTAGCAAGCAAATTTCTCACATAGCTCCTTTGAGGGAATGTCCAAGTCCCATCACTACCGTACACACCAGTATCCAAGTCCCATCATCACCTCACACACCAATGTCCGAGTCCCAACACCACCTTACACGCCAATGTCCAAGTTCCATCACTACCTTACACACCAATTTCCAAGTCCCATCACTACCTTACACACCAGTATCCGAGTGCCACCATCACCTCACACACCCACCCACCTGTATCCGAGTCCCACCACCACCGCCTCACACATGTGTATCAGAGTCCCATCACCACCTCACACACCTGTATCCAAGCCCCATCACCACCTTACACACCTGTATCCAAGCCCCATCACCACCTTACACACCTGTATCCAAGCCCCATCACCACCTTACACACCTGTATCCAAGCCCCATCACCACCTTACACACCAGTATCCAAGTTCCATCATCAATTCACACACACCAGTATCCACGTCCAATCACACCAGTATTCAAGTCCAATCACTACCTCATACACCAGGATCTAAGTCCCATCACTACCTCACACACCAGTATCCAAGCCCCATCACCACCTTGCACACCAGTACCCAAGCCCCATCACCTCACACACCACTATCCCAGTCCAATCACCACCTCACACACCAGTATCCAAGCCCCATTACTACCTTACACACCAGTATCCAAGTCCCATCACCACCTTACACACCAGTATCCAAGTCACATCACTACCTCACACACCACTATCCAAGTTCCATCACTACCTTACACACCAGTACCAAGTCCCATTTTAACCCTCTAAAAGAGAGTAGTGGTAGTGTAATGTACATGCGTAATGTGAAATTAGCATGTCAAGTGAACTGTGCCTTTAAAAAGGGGTATTGTGAAGTAGGAATGTAATTTGCCTTTATTCTGTGAAATTGACATACTGTGTGCACTGTGCCTTTAACAGCAGTATTGTGGAATCAAAACGGCACAGAGAGAGACCAGGCTCTCAGATAGTCGCATAGACTGGGTTGCTAGGCAACCCAGTACACAGAGAGGGGAGCTTTCTAGAAACGGGGAGGAGAGGACAGAGCAGAGGCAGAGGGGACGTGGCAGAGGCTGAGGGAACTGGTTCATACCAGTTCTCCTCACAGATTTTCAGTCAGTCAGGAGGTGGCGGTGAGGGAGAAAGGAGGCCAGTGAGAGCAGCCGCCACCCCATGAGGCAAAGAGGGGGCCTGGCGGCAGCATCCAAACCACGAGCAGAGTGGGGGCAGCAGTGACAAAGCCCAGGCAGTGACCGGAGACCATGTTAAAGATACAGCAGGCAAGATCCAGGCGATCGCAGGAGGAGAGAGATCCTGTCAGGCCAGTTGAGTATAGGCCTTGCGCCACCATCAAGCCACAGGTTGTGATCAGAAGAGGGCCAGAGTTCAGTGGAGGTTTTCTGAGTATAGAGACAGTTAACCCCAGCATACTGAATGGCATATTCTGATGAAAGTAGTGTGACTAAAATCTGCCTGTCTGATAAAGCCTTAAAGAGACAGTAACATTGTGATGATAATCAGCTGATTAATGCAAGATAGTGCTGCCCTGCCAAAGAAATAGAAACTGCAACAAAGTATATCAAGTGTGAGTGCCTTTTTGTCATCAGAAAAGTGACTAGCCCCCTCAGAACTAACACAGCTCAGCCGCTAGCAGTAAGACATTTTTCCTGTCAGCCTGTTCAGTTATAAGTCATCAGTTCTTCAGTTGATGTGTTCATCAGTTATCTACTACAAGCCTGATAGGAAATTGAACCAAAGTGTTATTTATGTGTTGCCTAAGTGCACGGCCTAAGAAAGAGAAAGAGAGCAAATGCTGTGGAGCTAAAGAGAACCTGTCAGTGAGAGATAACTAGATCTGTTAAACTGTCAGCAGCAAAGGAGAAGATTGGAGGAAGATTGTCACTGCATCTTGTGTTGCTAAGAGAATTACCGTGAGAAGCGGAGTGACATCTGACAAAGATAGTCAACCGACTGGAGATACAAGTTTTGAATTATAACAAAATTAGAGCTTATGCAGCATAGAGTTCAAATAGTATAAGAGAAGAGCGATTTTGAAGGAGTGAGATATTGATGGTATAGCTGGCTGCATTGGTCAGTTTTGTGATTTTATTTCTCTAACCCCCATTTGATCATTTAATTATTTCTTTGTTTTATTATTTTGGGAAGCCTATCCAAACAAGTGGTGCCTAAGAGATACAGTAGTTTGAGTATTACAGTATAAAGATAAAAAGTCTGAGAAATCTGAGCAAAGTGAACATTCTTTTGGATGCCAAATTGCCAACCAACGAACTGTGGCAATTGCTTCAGTACCATAGTAAAGAGAGTCACGAGTACCCTAAGGTTTTGCTGAGCAATATAGCTTGGACTTGGCTACAAGGGACTGAGACTGCATAGGAACTGAATTGCTCAGTAGACCTGTCCCTACCCAAGCCCCTATACCTCAGTGAATGGTACGGCGATAAAAGGTGTTGTACTGTAAAGTGGTTGATTGTACAAGAAGATCTGTTGTAGCCCAATTTTATTTAAAAGTTTCTGTGTAACTTAACCTTTTTATTCTGCAGCTTTTACCGATGCACCGGCTGTGAAGAGGAGAAGATTGTATTTTGATCTGTGATGTGCAAGGAAAGTGCATTTTTGTGTTGAGAGATATACTGGTTGTGAAAAGTTACCAGTTGACCACTGTTAGGTCACAAATAAATACTTGATATTTGCATCTGAGTCAGCGTCTGGTGGGTTCCTCTCAGTCGGGGCCGAGTGCTAAAGGATATATCAGGTTACACCATTACCACCTCCCACACCAGTATCAAAGTCCCATCACACCACTATTTAAGTCCAATCACCACCTCATACACCAGGATCCAAGTCCCATCAGTACCTTACACACCAGTATCCAAGTCCCATCACTACCTTACACAGCAATATCCAAGTCCCAACACCACCTTACACACCAGTATCCAAGTCCCAACACCACCTTACACACCAGTATCCAAGTCCCATCACTACCTTACACAGCAATATCCAAGTCCCATCACTACCTTACACACCAGTATCCAAGTCCCATTACTACCTTACACAGGAATATCGGAGTCCCATCACTACCTTACACACCAGTATCCAAGTCCCATCACTACCTTACACACCAGAATCCAAGTGCCATCATCACCTCATACACGAGTATCCAAGTCCCATCACCACCTTACACATCAGTATCCAAGTGCCTACAATACCTTACACACCAGTATCCAATTCTCATCACTACTTTACACAGCAATATCCAAGTCCCATCACCACCTCACACACGAAATGTCCGAGTCCCATCACCACCTTACACACCAGTATCCAAGCCCCATCACCACCTTACACACCAGTATCCAAGCCCCATCACCACCTTACACACCAGTATCCAAGCCCCATCACTACCTTACACACCAGTATCCAAGCCCCATCACTACCTTACACACCAGTATCCAAGCCCCATCACCACCTTACACACCAGTATCCAAGCCCCATCACCACCTTACACACCAGTATCCAAGCCCCATCACTACCTTACACACCAGTATCCAAGCCCCATCACTACCTTACACACCAGTATCCAAGTTCCACCATTACCTTACACACAAATATCGAAGTCCCATCACCACCTCATACACCAGTATCCAAGTCCCATCACCACCTTACACATCAGTATCCAAGTCCCATCACCACGTGGCATAACACACCAGTAATATATCTTATCACCTCATGCAACAGGTTACAAAAAGTCCTCATTTTCTGTGATAAAGTAATGCCACAACGCCATATTTTCATTTTTTAATATTTATTATAAAAAAAATCAACTTAAAGTAAAAAGGAATGATTGCAATTAAGACAGAATTACACAGCAATATCCAAGTCCCAAAACTACCTTACACACCAGTATCCAAGTCCCATCACCACCTTACACACCAGTATCCAAGCCCCATCACCGCCTCATACACCAGGATCCAAGTCCCATCACCACCTTACACACCAGTATCCAAGTCCCATCACTACCTTACACAGCAATATCCAAGTCCCAAGACTACATTACACAGCAGTATCCAAGTGCCATCATCACCTCATACACCAGTATCCAAGTCCCATCACTACCTTACACACCAGTATTAAAGTTCCACCACTACCTTACACAGCAATATCGTAGTGCCATCATCACCTCATACACCAGTATCCAAGTCCCATCACTACCTTACACACCAGTATTAAAGTTCCACCACTACCTTACACAGCAATATCGTAGTTCCATCATCACCTCATACACCAGTATCAAAGTTCCACTATTACCTTACAGACCAGTATCAAAGTTCCACCATTACCTTACACACCAGTATCAAAGTTCCACTATTACCTTACACACCAATATCGAAGGGCCATCATCACCTCATACACCAGTATTCAAGTCCCATTGTCACCTCACACACCAGAATCCAAGTCCCATCACCACGTGACGTCACGCACCAGTAATACATCTTATCACCTCATGCAACAGGTTACAAGAAGTCCTCATTTTCTGTGATAAAGTAATGCCACAACGCCATATTTTCATTTTTTAATATTTATTATAAAAAAATCAACTTAAAGTAAAAAGTAATGATTGCAACTAAGACAGAATTCTGGACCCTGTAGGACATACTCTCACATATAAGCAGGTATCAAACTTTTATAAAATAAAACGTAAAAAAAAAATCCTACAAAAGCACTTCAGTTCATTTAACAAATGTCTGGTACATTTCATATACAAATATACACGATCCCCAATAATAGAATTACACAGATTAACAGTGTGGAAGGCAATAGCGTGAAGTAAACCTTAACCACCAATCAGAAACCAGAATTTTAAAGGGCCATTCCACCTAAAATACGTCAGTCATGAGATATCTAGGGAGCGGAGGTTTCCACAGACTTCATATAGTCGAGTAGTGTGATAAGTGCAACATTCTCCCACAAAGCCTAAAGGCCTGTACACACGCTGGACTGATGTAACCTGATTGAGACCCATTTCCACAGGCGATATCGCCAGTCCGAGGCTGTACAGACGTGGAGTCAGCTCATGACGTGTTCTGTTATAATGAGGTGATGGAGTGATGCAGATGTAACGTCACCCAGTGGGCGGAGCGAGCGGCAAGGGCAAAGTTATTGACCAAGATGATCCACACGGTGGATTGTCTGCAAGGCCAGATTATCACGAGGTGGTTGTTATTGGCCGCCTCAGCAGACTTCGATCTAGTGCGTGTACAGGGCTTAACCGAGGAGGGGGAAGTTTGTCGTCAGGGAACATTCGTCGTCGGGGGACGTCGCTGGGATCCATCATCCTGCATTGTCAGGTGAGTATTCAGTTTAGATCACACACCTGAAAGATGTATGCAGCTAATCTTGTCAGAGACATCCGATCTGCATCCTTGTTCAGGGTCTATGGCTTTAAGTATTAGAGAAAGAGGATCAGCAGGACAGCCAGGCAACATGCATTATTTAAAAGAAAACAAACATGTCAGTCTCCATATCCCTCTCACTTCGGGTTCCCTTTAAAGAGAACCTGAGGTGTGTTTAAAGAATGTTATCTGCATACAGAGGCTGGATCTGCCTATACAGCCCTGCCTCTGTTGCTATCCCAAACCCCACTAAGGTCCCCCTGCACTCTGCAATCCCTCATAAATCACAGCCGTGCTGTGAGGCTGTGTTTACATCTGTAGTGTCAGTCTCACCTGCTCCCCCACCTCCTGCATAGCTCCAGTCCCTGCCCCCGTCCCTTCCCTCCAATCAGCAGGGAGGGAAGGGATGCAGGCGGGGACTGGAGTTCTGCAGGAGGCGGGGAGAGCAGCAGACTGACACTATAGAGATAAACACAGCCAGCTCTGACAAGCTGTTTGTCAGCAGCGTGGCTGTGATTTATGAGGGATTGCAGAGTGCAGGGGGACCTTAGGGGGGTTTGGGATAGCAACAGAGGCTGGGCTGTATAGGCAGATCCAGCCTCTGTATGCAGATAATATTCTTCAAACCCACCTCGGGTTCTCTTTAAAGTAAGATTTTCCAATTCAGTTGCCAACATACACCAGATTATGTGTTGTGGTAGTTTGCAACTGCACTGGGTAACAATCACATCTGCTTAGCAACGCAGTAAGGAATCGCTGTGATGAATAGCTGCTATCAAGTCTCTCCTGTGAAATGGCCCTTACAGGAAAGGTTCTGGTCTGCACATCAATCCAACAGCTGAAACCAGTAACCATTATGATATGTAGTGAATAATAAGCTTCCATTTCCTTGTTACAATACACAGGGTATATATTTTACAGGTATCTCTCTGAAGCGGAGACTGCTTTATACGGAATGACCCTTTAACCATTTAAAGTGGACGTGACAATTCAGAGTTCGGTTGGCCGCTAGTGGTTACTTCACACCAACAATCTTCCCCATTGAGTTCCTCTGGAAAATAGATTAGTAGTCCTGACATACTAATCTCCCCCTGGGCTAAAAGACACGCGTGATCCGACAAGCCTGACTTGAATTTATCAAAGAAAAAAAAAAAAAAAAAATCTGTGTTAGGTAGAAGAAACTTGCAACCTTTACCTGGGTCAGGTCACTCGAACAGAAGGGGGCGCTGTTCTCTTTAGCTAAATACCCATTTACACTGGTGAAGTCATAGCTCACACTTTGTTGTAAAATAGTAAGTATCACACTCCATTCTGGGCACAGGGCCCCTATTATGACCTACTAGTGACCTTTGCCCGTTTAAAAACGGGCTAGGTCTGTCACTGCGCATGCGCCCGCACACGTCCGCCGCGCGAGCGCACGCCTGCCCGCCCCTTGGCCCCTCTTCCCTTGCCGCGAGTCACTCCCCCTCAGTGTCTCTGCGTCCCTGCACATGCGCAGAGCACAAAAGGGACACACACGCGGACATGGGACGCAGAGACACTTAGGGATTATTATAGAGGATAGTCATGAGATAGATATGCTGGGCAGCTGGAAATATTCAGCTGCAGGATGTGTTGGTGAACACAAAAGCTAGATATGACAGTGCAGTTCTGCCTACACCATTTCAGACTGGAGTTTAAAAAAAAAAGAAAAGGAGTAAGGAAGGAAATGACATCAGGATTGGCTTCAGTCAGAGGTAGCAAAGATGGAAAATGTCTGGAATAGTTTTAACTTTAATTACTAAATAAATTTCACTGAAATCAGTGGAAATCAGTGGACAGTGCAATACATGTGTTATGTAAGTATTTATCTACTTATATAGGTTTTTTTTCCCCCTGGAATATTATGGCTTACCCGCTGCTTTAAAGGGAACCTCAGATGGTACCGTTGCTTATTTTTTACTTACCTGGGGCTTCCTCCAGCCTCATGAGGACCGTGGCCTCCTTCGCTGGCCTCTTCCGCCCTTCCGTTCTGTCGCTATGACTGCCGGTATTCCCGCCAGTTGTAGGCTTCTGCATGCACCCCACGTCACGCTCCCGTGGCCATACTGCACAGGCGCAGAATGCTACAGGGGACGGGAGCGTGGCGGGGGCGTGTGCTGCCAAGACGTGCTTGCACAGAAGCCCACGACTGACTGGATTCCCGAAAGACATAGCGACAGAACGGAGCGGCCAAACACGACGGCGAAGGAGGCCACGGCCCTAATGGGGCTGGAGGAAGCCCCAGGTAAGAATGAATAAGCAACAGCGTACCATATCAGGTACACTTTTAGAGCCTTATAAGCAGACTGGGAAAAACAATCTCTTGGGTGCTTCATTTATGAGCGGACATGTTGACGTGGTAACCAGTGATGTTCTTTGCTAGCTCGGGCTGAAAGGATCGAGGTTCCCCAAGACAAAAAGGAGAAGCAGATGATGCAACACCTGGGGGTATATTGATTATATTACTGTCCTTTCCTCTTACCAACCCTATATTTTAAGAAAATTAAATACACTGTAATGCTATTATAACAAATAAAATTAATGTAGTACTGTAATCGCATTAACTTCAGTAAATCTAATGCTAGGTACACACCATGCAATTTTCTGGCAGATTTACCTGCCAGATGGATTATTTCCAACATGTCCGAGCTGAATTTCGATCGATTTTTAAATCTTTTTTCGATAGATTTTTGTTCAATTCTATGAAAAAAATAATGAAAAAAGATCGAAAAAAAACAATAAAAAAAAAATCTGAAAATCAAAGAAATGTATCGAAATTCAGATGGGACATGTTGGAAACAATCATCAGGCAGGTAAATCTGCCAGAAAATTGCATGGTGTGTACCTAGAATAAAGCAGACTCTGGAATTATAAAGATACATTTCCCCAGATTCAAATTGGCTGACCTTACAGCAACCATTCCTATCTTCCGATATGACCCAGAAGAAGATTGCAATTTTTTTTAACACACACTTTAGATCATTTTTGATAAGTCCGTGTCAGGGTTGCAGGATAACTTGTGTTCTCAATGACTGGTAGGATTTTACTAAATCAGCTCCATACTTCACAGCCGGGGGTCTGTCCAATAACCTACATCCCCTCAGCACTTTATCTTCCAAAACAGCTGTCCGAGGTCTATACACACCGTACAACGGCTGTCACCTGGCAGGGACCGTCACCTGCTCCAGCCCCTGGACCCCCCCCCCCCCCCCCCCCCGTACCGCGATTCCCTGGGCGCCGTCATGATAAGGCTTACAGCGCGATATTTCATTTCCCTTTAACTTGGCTATGTTTAAATATATGAATATTCATATTTATATCTACATGTATACGTTAAAATTTTATTCATATATACATAGCGAGTCATATAAATAAAATGGACACAGACATAAAATAAATCTATCACTTAAAACAGATGGTAAAGAGAACCTACCATCTATCTAAATCTTATCCGTGAAGCTGGTCTTCCACTGAAATTTTACCTGTCTGTAATAGCTGCTTGCTCTGTTATTTATGACGACATCTGCTCAACGTCAAGACTGAAAGCTCCCAATAAGGCTGTCTAATGGGCTGCCTGATTCCAGCACTGGTAAAAAAGTGTTCCCTTTTGCTGCCCTAGATTAAACATTTCATTAGCTTTCAGCTCTTTTGGATCATTTGACAGGTTAATGAGTGTGTCTCATCACTGAAGTGCTATGACAGGAGATTAGGCACCCTTCAGCATAGAGCTGGACACACAATCAATGATAATACAAAGGACAATCGGCCTTCTGTGACAGGTAAAACTTCACTAGTAAAGACATTTACAGCAAAACTAAAGTCGGTCAAAGAAAGCACCACAGTGTGTAGGAAAATCACAGTGGTGACAATATACGTAAAGCCTTAAAGTGAACCAGAGAGGAAGCACCCTCATGTTATATATATATATATATATATATATATATATATATATATATATATATATATATATATATATATATATATATATATATATATATATATATATATATATATATATATATATCTATCTATCTATCTATATATATATATATATATATATATATCTATCAGTGGGAATATTCTGAGGCTAGTGACTCAGCTGAACTTATCCTGCGCCGCAGAGGAGACTCTTGGTCTTCCTTTCCTGGGGCGGTCTGCATGTGAGCCAGTTTCTTTGTAGCATTTGATGGTTTTTGAGACTGCTCTTGGGGACACTTTCAAAGTTTTCCCAATTTTTCAGACTGACTGTCATTTCTTAAAGTAATGATGGCCACTCGTTTTTCTTTACTTAGCTGCTCTTTTCTTGCCAGAATACAAATTCTAACAGTCTATTCAGTAGGACTATCAGCTGTATATCCACCTGACTTCTCCACAACACAACTGATGGTCTCAACCCCATTTATAAGGCAAGAAATCCCACTTATTAAACCTGACAGGGCACACCTGTGAAGTGAAAACCATTTCAGGTGACTACCTCTTGAAGCTCATCAAGAGAATGCCAAGAGTGTGCAAAGCGGTAATCAAAGCAAAAGGTGGCTACTTTGAAGAACCTAGAATATGACAGATGTTCAGATATATCACACTTTTTGGTTATGTTCTATAGTTCCACATGTGCTAATTCATAGTTTGGATGCCTTCAGTGTGAATCTACAATGTTCATAGTCATGAAAATAAAGAAAACTCTGAATGAGAAGGTGTGTCCAAATTTTTGGTCTGTACTGTATATGTAAATCTAATCTACATAAAAGGGCGGAGCCATACAGACTCATTGATAAACCGTGAAAAGCCACGGGGAGATTTCAAGCTTAACAGAGTGCGCATTTGGGCAATTAAATGCTTGGACTTCTGTACACATAAGAATTGTACAATACAAAGTAGCTTAACAAAAAAAATCCCTTTTGTCGATAATCTGAGAAGTTGTGGCTAAATAATTTACACAATTCAATACTCCACCTACAAGGTCCTAATCTCAAATGTAGGGATGGTCAGTGAGATGCAAATAATTCTAAGGTGATGCCAATTATGCAGATGCAGTAATTGGTCTTATTAGCTAATTTCCAAACTACATACATTTGCATCAACTCAGAGTTATTCACATCTCATTGACTATCTCTCCTCAAATGTTAAAACCTATTCCTGCCTTGACAATTTTTTTTGTTTCTATTGTTTGTCTCACCCACCTTCATGATATGCTAGATGACCAATGTATCATTCTAGTAAAATGCGACATGGTCATGTGACTCCCGCTCAGTGCGTTTTTGTGTCAGATATAGATATATATACATATCTTTATTGGGGTGGTGAGAGGGGGACAGAAAATGTGAAGGCATAAGGGTTCTTTAACCTCCCTGGCTTTCAATTTCCTAGGATTTCTGTGCAAAACATGATCCAATTCGTTTTCATAACTTTTTTTCCTGTAACTTGCCAGAATGTGTCAAGCAAGGGTCTAGAATACAGTGCAGGAGAGTAATAATGTGTATTCACATCAATACTGTTCACAGCATGTTTTGTATTGACATGTACAGTATAACCGTCAATACCGCTAGGGAGGACTGTCTCTAATGGACAAGGATGAGGACAAGGTGTGCCAAAGTCACGAATACAGTTATCTACTCAATATGCCCTTCTTCAACCTGGTAAGAAGTTTACATATGTTCCAGTGTCTACCACACTAAATATGTCTCTCCAGCCATCCAACTGGTGCACACAACTGCTAAAAGGGCTGATAATATGAGCTTGCTGCTGCACCTCCCATCTGCCACTAGAGGTCTGTGTAGGGAGAGAAGACAAACTCTCTATTGTGCTCAACAGAGGAACAGAAAGACACTGTTTCCATGGGAATCGTAAGACAACTGGAGAGCAAGGAATAGGAATAAAGGTTCTTTAAAGGAAAAAAAATAATTATCTGAAACACTATAAAAGTGGTATCACCACATCCAAGAGAGGTACTGGGCAGCCCTAACGTCATTCCATAAGCGTTTATCTATTGCTAAATATGTACCAGTGTGGATACATTCATAACTTAGAGTCCTTGCCCTACGTCTCCTCAGATATCTGCAGATTATGTGCAACTGATACCTGCCTGAGTCTGCAAGTCTGAGATGCCTTTTTTATGGACCAATTAGGCCCTAAGTGTCCTTCATTTAAAGTGAAATTCCACTTTTGTTTAAAAATGGTCATGAGTCATAACATATCAGTGCTTCGAAGTCATTATGTAATTTACGGACGCTAAAAAATATCCTTCACCTTCAATCAAATTCAAGGCTTTGCTCCACCTTCAGGCTTGATGCTGCTACACAAAGCGCAGGTGCCAACACAAAGCGCAGGTGCCAACACAAAGCGCACGTGCCAACACAAAGCGCACGTGCCAACACAAAGCGCAGGTGCCAACACAAAGCGCACGTGCCAACACAAAGCGCAGGTGCCAACACAAAGCGCAGGTGCCAACACAAAGCGCAGGTGCCAACACAAAGCGCAGGTGCCAACACAAAGCGCACGTGCCAACACAAAGCGCAGGTGCCAACACAAAGCGCAGGTGCCAACACAAAGCGCAGGTGCCAACACAAAGCGCAGGTGCCAACACAAAGCGCAGGTGCCAACACAAAGCGCAGGTGCCAACACAAAGCGCAGGTGCCAACACAAAGCGCAGGTGCCAACACAAAGCGCAGGTGCCAACACAAAGCGCACGTGCCAACACAAAGCGCACGTGCAAACACAAAGCGCACGTGCAAACACAAAGCGCACGTGCCAACACAAAGCGCACGTGCCAACACAAAGCGCACGTGCCAACACAAAGCGCAGGTGCCAACACAAAGCGCAGGTGCCAACACAAAGCGCAGGTGCCAACACAAAGCGCAGGTGCCAACACAAAGCGCATGTGCAAACACAAAGCGCATGTGCAAACACAAAGCGCATGTGCAAACACAAAGCGCATGTGCAAACACAAAGCGCATGTGCAAACACAAAATGCATGCGTTGGATTTGTTTCTACTCAGTTTTCTTTTGGCAATTTTCTTTGCGTTTGCTGTCTTTTTTTCTTTATGAATAAATTCTGTGTTAGGCCTCGTTCGCACTAGGGACGTTGCTGGGCGCTTTTTACAGCACATTGCCCTGTGTGCTTTGCTAGGTACAGCTTTTTCCATTGACTCTAATGTAACAAGTTACATTACTGCAGTGTTGCATGTATTTCTGTGCGTTTGTGCTGTGATGCACGCAGCAATGCAAGTGAAAACGGTGCATTTTTTTAGTGCATAATAGCGCATAGCAATGCGCTTTGGAGATGCGTTTAACCCCTAATTAAAACAAAAATTATAAATGAAAACAAATCATCTGCTACATCAAATAAGCAAAACGTGCTGAACAAAAACGCAATCAAGCGCATGTAACTGCACGGGTCTGCTTAAAAAAGTGAACCGCAATGCAATGAAACGCACATCAATGCATGCGTTTTAATCATGCGCCTAAATACGTTTCTAAACGAACCCAATGTAAACAAGGCCTTAGGGAAACCGTGTTGACTGCAATAAAAGTACAAACAGAAAAAGCAGCATGCAGTGCGTTCGTGTTCATGCAAGGGTGGCATAAATGGGGATGGTGTACCGTACTATGCATGGTAGGCACAAAGATGCACTTGCAAAATCCAATTAAATTGTGAATGGAGAAAATAAGGCCTTCAGGCTGCCGCAGTGATTGGATGACACCGGCTAGATATTTCTCGAGCCATGATTAATTTGGTGTACTCCTTAGGGTAGAAACACACTAGGCAGAATCATATACATGTAGCACATAGTGGAAAACACATACGCGATTCTGCCTAGTGTGTTCCTACCCTAAGGAGTACAGACCCACCAGTAACTCCTCTCCCTCGAAAAGTACACCTGGAATAATCAAGCAATTACAGCAAATGGCAACGCACTCTCCAGGCACTATCTAAGGCTTTGCTCACATCTAAAATCGAAATCACAGACCGCCGTGTTTTGCAATTTTGTGAGTGACTTTTTTTTTCCCCTGCCGGTGCTTAACTTCGCGCTACGATTTTTTGTAAAGCGCTTTTCAAAGAGATTTTGCTTGGTTTTCCTGAAGCAAGTCAGGAAGTGAACTATTTGACCCAGAAAAGAATAAATACAAAGTATTTATCCTTAAAAGCGTGAATGCAATCGCTGCACAAAGCGATTTTGTGAGCACTTTTCCCTACACCTTCAATTGTAGCAAAATAGCCCTTAAAATGATACAGGCAGCGCTTTGCTGAGCGGAAAGCTGACGAAAAGCTCATATATGAACTATGTCATAAGGATTCATTGCACAAACGACACAAACGACAGCGATCAAAAGAAAAAAAAAAACCAAAAACGCAAAACTTCCTAGGTGTGAACAAGCCCTAATAGCAACCCCAAGGGGCAGCTGAATAATGCGCTAATATCAGGCAAGACCGCTATGATAATGTCTACCCAAATCCTTGTATTAAAGATCTGAACTGGAGAGACTGTTTTTTGTGCCCCCCCTTCTCCCTTTTTTAAAGAAAAGTGGATTTTCTGTGCTGATAAAGAAATAAGATGGTGTCTCGTACATTTCTGACATCATCCAGTGCTATATAGTCTTACCTAATAAGGCAGAAAAAAAAGCAAAGATGCAAAGTGCAGCCAGCAATCCGATTTCACCAATCCTGGCAGTCAGAAGGAATGTCAGCCGATTTCTGATTGGTTGCTGTGGGATTATTCGCTCTGCTCTCGCTTTACTGAATACGTCTTATTGAGACATCTTTAGTACCGATGTGCAAAGTGCAGTAACTCAAGCAACCAATCAGGAGTCTTCATTTACGCCGTGGAAATGGTGAAATGCGATTGGTTGTTAAACGTAGCTGCAAACTGTTGCTGTTTGCAATATATTACTAAATAAGAACATTATACATTAATTTATCTATTTACACAAACACACAACCTTTATCCAGTGTCCCTTTAAGGCTTTGTAACATGTGCATTAAAAGTAATTAGTATGCGAGAAAAGATCTTTGTGATCAGAGATTATATGTGGCAATCTCACTTCGTAAAATGACCATTTTCCTGCCGAATTATACATCGGAAATGACCATTCCTGCTGTGTTCTATGCAATACAGGATGCCTGGCTTGCCCAGAGGCCACTGTGGGCGGAGCATATAGCAGTAAGCCACTTCCTGTCAGTTGACAGGAAGTCTACAGACTTATCCACGTTCCAGAGTCTGACTCAACATGTGGGGCAGACAGGTGCCCTGGGCGAGGCAGGACTTCTTGGCGCACCCCGTGTAGTGCCCGAGTTTGGCGTGGCTATAGCAGTAATGTTATACTCCATGGGGCGCGCACGGGTTATTTGGGGATCTGGCAATTGACTTCCCCCTCCGAGTTGCTATTACTTTGGTCCCTTTCAGTTTGCCCTATTTTGCTACATTTGGAATTTGTAGCTCCACAGGTGCCAGGCTTGCTTTGAGTTAGCAACAGCTGCTCCTGCTTTTACTGCCCGAGGAAGTGGGTTGAGACCCGCGAAACGCATCACAATTTTTTGGCGTACATAATAAAAGCCTATAATGGACAGAGTTTCGCAGATTCTTCTATGGGGAGGCGAGTCTATTACTGCCTCCCTTTTTAAACTATTTTTAATATATTTTACTCTGATTGGCGCCTCAGTTTTTGCCTGTTCACTCCTCTACAGTTGTTTGGTTGAGACCAATTACAACGTGTATGCATTTGTGAACTAGTTGCATCTGAATAAACGCTACTGTACATAAACCCTACAGCGGTGTGATCAACAAAACATACAAAACATGTCCATCCTTACAAAGCCTTATCAGGAGCACTTTCAAAAGGTGGCTAGATTATAAAGCTGCCTCTTTATAAAAGAATGAGCTGCAATATTTCATTTTTCCCTTAGCATTTTTCTGGTGTTAAAAAACAAATGGCTGTCCATACCCCTATAAGAAAGTGCTAGGAAGAGAATTACCCCCCCCCCCCCTTCATTCATTCTCACCACCTATATATTCTTATATACACATAAGGCTATTTACAAAGTATAAAAGTTTTAACAGTTGCTTCCCGTATCCCCCCGGCTCAGTTCTGACCATCCTCCGTCGTCCTTTGGTCTTGTAGATAGAGGGAGAGGTTCCCAGGTGCTGCCCCCTGGTGTTGGGGAGGAGTGCGCGGCGTGCGCAGGGACGGAGGGACTGTGGAGGACTTTATCTGTATGACCCTGGTGTCCATGACCTCACAGTCTATCTGCATCATGGTCTCGTAGCCCCGGGAGGTATTATACACGCTGTCTGCAGGGGGCACAACACACAAACAAGACTGGTCAGTGAGGCAGAAATAAGGAATGGCATGAGATCTCATCACTAAATGTTGCTAAAGGTGGTTACACGGTTCTTGCTGGCAATAACAAAAGCAACTTTTTTTTTTTTTTTTTTAAAAGACCCCTATCACGAAACATACATGAAAACCCATACAAATGAGAAGTATGTTTCTTCCAGAGTAAAATGAGCCATAAATAACCTTTCTTCTATGTTCCTGTCACTTACAGTAGGCAATAGAAATCTGACAAAACTGACAGGTTTTGGACCAGTCCATCTCCTCTTGGGGAATTTATAGTATTTTGTTTATTTTTTTTTACAAAGGCACTCCCTGGAAGGGATCTATACAAAGATGCCGGCTTCTCCGCTCTACCAGTTTTCACACCATTTTGGCAGTTAGACTGATCAACTGCCATTCACCATGTGCTTTTAAAAAAAAAATCCCCCATGAGGAGATGGGCAAGTCCAAAACCTGTCAGTTCTGCCAGATTTCTACTAACTACTGTAAGTGATAGCAATATAGGAGTAAAGGAATTTATAGCTCATTTTTCTCTAGGAGAAACATACTTCTCGGTTGTATGTGTTTACATGCATTTTACAATTTGACAATTCTCGCGATGCTGGTCCTTTAAAGAGAGTCTGTAGCCTTAAAAAAATCTCTCTGGTTACTTGCCAGTCCTCTTCAGCAATAAGATCATAGCTGAAATGCTGCATTTCTGCGGCAGAACGATGCCTTTGTAACCCCCAAATGCCGGGGCAAAATTCCACAACTTTCCAGGTTGTGGATTTTTCTGCCTGGGGGAGGCAGAGCTTTGCACAGTAGCTCTGCTGCTGCTGGAGTCGCCTCTCCCCGCCCCTCTCAGTGAAAGTAGGGGCGGGGAGAGGCGAAGATAGACTCCAGCAGAGGCAGAGCTAATGCACAAAGCTCTGCCTCTACCACGAAGGGATCCCCAAATTTTGCCTCTGGGATTTGGGGGGTATAAAGCCCTCGTTCTGCCGCGGGAATGCAGCGTATCAGCTATGATCTTATTGATGAAGAGGTCTGGCAAGTAAAAAGAGATTTAAGGCTTCAGACTCTCTTTAAGTAATACAGGCATGGGCGATAGATGTGAAAATCCCAGCCTTATGCTACATGACTTTCTAAGATTGAATATCTTAGGGCAGGGGTGCCCAATGCATTGATCTCGATTTACCAGTAGATTGCAAAAGGACTACTGGGTAAATCGCAAACATACGCTGAAGAAAGCAGAGCGCTGGCCAATGAGTGTGACAAAAGTGTCCATGGCCCCTCCCCTGACTCAGGAGTACAAAATAGATGGGTGAGCTGAATGCAGTATTAATTAGCCAGTCCTTTATGACCTAATCACCCTTTTATGTTGGACGAGTGGACCCATCTAAGCAGCACTTGGTTACTCACCATTCACAGGCATTGCTGGCATCACCAGGGACATCTTGGGCCGAGAGGTCTTATTGTGACTTATAGCCGGCAAGAGGAGATGATCCTGAGGAGAGGAGAGCACCGTGTCAGGAGACCATAGAGAAAGGAGACAACATAAAGGTCACCAGCTATCCCAGTACTCACCCTCCGAAAGGACACCACATAGAAAGTATCCTCCCGTCTCTCAATGGCGTCCATCAGGAAATGGTCACTTTGTTCCTGGGGACCGAATAACTGCAGAGGAGTATTCACTATCCTGATGGAGAAAATACAGAACTGTGAGGAAACCACAGAGGCAAAACTGGAGAAAAAAAAAACCCAAAAGATAGATGGGTGGAAAAAAATTCTATCCCCAACCCGAGACTCTCTAGGGGGGTTAGTGGGAACCTGAACTGGCAGGGATATGGTGGCTGCCATATTTATTTCTAGTTGCCTGGCAGTCCTGCTGATCATTTGCTTCTAACCATAGACCCTGAACAAGTATGCAGATAAGTGGTTTGTGACAAAATCCTGCCAAGAATATCCGTATGCTTGTTTCAGGTGTGTGATTCAGAAACTACTGATGCCAGAGTAATCAAAAGAACAGCCAGGCAACTGGTGTCGTTTAAAAGGAAATAAATACGCCAGCCTGCATATACCTTTTGCTTTAGGTTTCCGTTAAGGTTAGGCACAGGGTTCAGGTTAGGCACCACCAGGAGAGGTCTAAGTGTAAGGCACCAGTAGAGGGAGGGTTCTGTGTGAGAGTAGGGTTAGGTAAGGTCATTGTAAAATATCGGTAAAGATTACCAATATTTTACTATCGTAATTTAGTAGACTATAGGTAATGTTACTGATATTCCTGTAGCAGCTATCTCCAGCACCCTTTTTACGTGTATGCGTTCACCACACCTTTACTGAATCCTCTGTATATACTGGGGGTACCCCTAAAAACACAACAATCTACAAATAACAGTTAAAGTAGAACTAAAGTGTGCAAAAAATAAATAAGAGTTTCACTTAGGTGGGGTTTCTGCCAGCCCCCTGCAGCCGACCTGTGCCCGCAAAGTTCCCATACGATCCTTCGTTCCCCCCGTCGCTGCTCAGTTTCACTACACACAGTTGGAGTGCACTGCGCCTGCACTGCCCTGGGCGCGAGCATCCTCCTTCATGTTCCCGTCGCACTGCCCAGGCGCAGTAGAGATTTTCTCGTACTGCGTCTACGTAGGACGTTCCTGGCTATGGGAACGCGTACCAGGATACGCGTGGCCAAGGCTCAGTGGACGTCGGCTTCCACTGCATTAAGAAAAGTGAGCCATGGTCGGGGATTGGAGGATCAGTTCCAGAGTGGCGTGGGCACAGCTTGGCTGCAGGGGGCTGGCAGAAGCCCCAAGTAAGCGAAACTTTTTTTTTTTTTTTAGCATACTTCAGTTAGCTTTAAGTCTAACAATACTCGTGGGAACAGACCAACACAGAGAAAGCGTAAAAGCCAGACACAGTGAGAAAGATGGCGCAAGCATAACTATGGTAACTAACTGACACAGACATCACAGTATTACAAGGATATGAAGGGGAGATGGAGAGAAAGCTTTCCAGCATTTCCTGATTTGGATCACTTTGTAATTTATGAATGGGTAGGCCTGGTTCACACTGCAAGAGCTTTCTACGTGCTAGTGATTTGAAAAGCTCTAGCAATTGCATTTCTATGGGCGATATTTATAAAATCCCAATGCTCAAGTGAGAGCACACCCATAGCATTACATTAGCTTTTCAAATCAATAGTGCTTAGAAAAAGCTCTTGCAGTGTGAACCAGGTCTAAAACACAGAAAACTGCAGTAAGGTGCCCATACATCTAGCGATTTTGCAGTACGATCGACCATTCGATTCAATCATTTTATCGAATCGAGAAAGAATCAAAGTATCGAGTGTGTTCCCCAATCGATGAAAAGTGGCTGATATCTCGTCAAATCGACCAACTTAGTTGATGGAGCATGATCAAAGATATTGGTCGATCGCACAGGGATCTGCTACTGTTCACATATCATTTGACTGATTTTTGCATTCAGAGCATGGAGACACAACATTGCTCAGATCAATCAGTGAAGGTGAATCGCATAGGATATCGTTTGTAGTGTGTGGGACACTAGTCGATCGACTATCGATCAACTATACTGAAGTCGATTCCCCAATAAAGTTGATCGCTTTGTTGATTGACTCAGAATCGGTAGATGTATGGCTACTTAACTTCTTGCTGACCGCTGCACGCCAATTGGTGTGAACGCGGCGGCAGCCCCAGGACCACTCCACGCCGGTTGGCGTGAGTTGCGCGCGCTTATTTGCGCATCTCCGCTCTAATGAAGGCGCTTCGCCTTCAGTCTCCCAGCGCCCATCGGCACTCGGAGACTGTTAGGCGGCAGGAACCGCCATCTAATAACGAAGTACAGCGCTGCGATCTAAGTCAGCGCTGTACAGGGGACAGCCGTGTGACATGGTTGTCCCCCTGGGGGACACAGAAGCGATCCGCTGCGATAGGCTGAATTATTCATATAGCTGAGTCATTATAGCAGAGCCAGGAGGGGGTAGGCTTGGACTTGAAAAGACATCAAAGACAGACTCAGCTATAATGATTCCTGAGGAAAGCCAGACTGAATGCTCAGTCAGGGATTTTATCAGGGCTGATTAGAAGCAGGCTGAGCAGTCACCGATGAAGCAGAGTAGGTGTTTTCTCTAATGTCAGTGTTGCCAACTCATCCCTTTAATTACTGACACATGAATTATTCAGGTTTCGTGGCTAAGTAGATGCACTTAAGGCACTGATTCTGTGTAAGTAGCCCCGGAACCTGTATAAAACTTAGATGTGTCAGTAATTAAAGGGATGAGTTGGCAACACTGTAATGTTCCCACTGATATATATGGTAAAATACATGAGGGTGCTTCGTCTCTGGTTCACTATAAGATAAATTCCCAGCTAAAGACAGAAACAGCAATCCCTAGAAATAAATGTTGGACCTCTGTGACTGGAGTCTGGATGTCTGAGCTGGTACCAGGTCTGAGAGCCCCACGCTGCTGCGCACCAAAGGCTTCTGGGAAAAAAAGCAGAAGGCAGGGTCACATGACATTCAGCCATCTTGTAGCAGCATTTACCTCTGTGCTCACTAACTTCCTCACCTTTGTCTTCCTCTGCTTTTTGGGGAGCTGTTTTCCAGTCTTCCTATCGATCTGGTGCCGACGTACCCACAGGCTGAGCTCATCGGCTAATCTGGTTCACAAAGGAATGAGTATAATGAGATACAATACTGCATGACAAATAGCTCCATTTCTACTCCTCTGATTGGCTGGCCACCATTTCCACTTCGCTTATTAAAGGAACATTATCAATACCCAAGTGTTCTAAAATGACAAGGTACAAATACTGCCTAAGGCCCCGTTCACACTGCACGCGTTTCCAGCCGCGGTTTGGAAACGCGTGCGGGAGGCCGACACGCACGACATCAGACAGTGCATAGAGTGCACTGTCTGATGTTCACACTGCATGCGTTCCAGACCTGTGCGGTCCGGGAACGCATGCTGCACGTATTTTTTTGCAAAAACGCGTGGCTGTCCCATTCACTTTTCAGTGATGGGATCAGCCATGCAATGCACAGAAACGCGGATTGGCGTGCATTCGCATGCGTTGCGTTCCGCACACATGGCCATCCGCATTTGTGATGTGAACGGGGCCTAAGACCTTAGCTGTATAAACATTTTCCTACTTTTCATGTTCATTGTGTGTAAGAATAAGCTCTATTGGGACAAATCATTCTCAAAAGGGGTGTCTGCTTAAATGTACAGTCAGTGTTTTTAGCATATCAGACAAAAAGAATGAAAAGCTAGCTGTGGTGTCACACACAATTACAAAAAGTTTATAACAAGTTACATTTCCTCTGCTCTCCTGCAGACAGCTCAGAGACACTGGGCACCGCCAGCCATCTCTGTATTCCTTTGTTCTCCGTATCATACACTCTGTACCAGCCTGGTGATCAGCCCAGCTTTACACACAAGACAACATTTATATTGCGCTTTTCCCCTGGCAGACTCAAAGTGCCAGAGCTGCAGCCACTAGGGTGCATTTAGTAGGCAGTAGCAGTGTTAAGGAGTCTTGCCCAAGGTCTCTTCACTGAATAGATGCTGGCTAACTGAACAGGAGGAGCTGAGATTTGAACCCTGGTCCCCAGTCTCCTAGCCAAACACACACAGCAGAGAGGGCGCCATGACACCAGGGCCACATACCGGAGGGACTCTGTGCGATTGAAGTGCCGGCAGTCGGAGGCCAGGAAGAGCTGATCTAAATCATGGACCATTATGTGCTTCACATCAGCGAGAGATCCGGTCGCGTTGCTGGAAAACAAGAGTAACACAATTGTCAAATCCCCAACATGGAACTATGAATAAGTTGACTGTGCATGAGTCTGCAGCAGCCCAATTATACTAATGATCAAATATGAGCTATTCTGTGGTATCTAAAATCTGATCTGCTGCTGTACTGTTTGATACAATACAAACCTATGCAACCGGCAACCAATCAGCATAGTGCTCAACAAACTGCTACTTTAGAAATCAAGCACAAGTTAAAGAGGAACTGTAACCAAGTATTGAACTGCATTCCAATCGGTAGCTGATACCCCCTTTCCCATGAGAAATCTTTACCTTTTCTCAAATACATCATCAGGGACATCTGTATGGCTGATATTGTGGTGAACCCCCTCCCACAGTGTGATGTCATTACCATGGCCCTGACAGTTTCCTGTCTGTGAACCTCGTTGTATTGTGTGAAATAACAGCGGTTTCCAACTGCCAGGCAACCAGTATCTCCATCTGTACAAATGTATAACCATTAAAAAACGGCCTTTTAGCCAATCGGAATTGTTAGGGGGTGTGGTTATAGATAATGGCAGTTGCCGCTGTCCAGTTTTTTATCCTTGTCTGCCAGTAAAGATGATGACCTGCAGGCTCATTGTGTTTTAAATAACATGAATGAAATACACGGCGAATATCAATCATTTCTTGATCTCGCTTCTGTGTTCTTTGCAATGTATCGATTTATATCCCCCCCCCCATTATTATTTTACAGTAAAGTTCCTCTTTAACACAGTGAGAAAGTGGCAGTGAATCGATTACTGGCAGATTTGGCTACATACTATACCTGATAACTGACTTACAAGAGAACAGGTACTCATTTATAAATCACACACAGTTAAACATTCTGGTAAAAAACAGATGAGTTGCCCATTAAGCTGGAGTACAGGTAGTCCCCGACTTACGAAGGACCCGTCGATACAAGCGGCATGGATTCTGTGTTTCCATGGGAACAAGCCAAAACATTTTTTTTTATCAAATTGGACTCGTAGTTTTTGAGAAAATCGATTTTAAAAAATTCAAAGAAAAAAATGGCCTTTAAACTTGTATAAGCAGGCACAGACGGCAGAGGTGACACAGAGGGGGACATTGAAGGCACAGAGGAGGTACAGGGGACAGAGATGGCAGTATTCCAACTTAAGAACAGATTCAGGTTAAGAACGAACCTACAGTCCCTATCTCATTTGTTAACCGGGGACTACCTGTAATAAGTAAACTGTCTACACCAGGGGTAGGGAAGCTATGGCTCAGGTGCCAGATGTGGATCTTTTGATGGCTACATCTGGCTCACAGTTAGAGGTTGATTTACTAAGCAACACTGCTCAAGAAGTGCAACTTAGTGTTGCAGCGCAAGTAACATTTTCAAAGTAGTGCGATGCTAATGCTGTAGCTGTACACTACTAACTTACTTGACAGGCAGCCTATTGGGCTAAAGTGCGGGGATCTCGTCCTACAAAGTGAATCAACCCCCAAGTCAGCTAGCTAATTGTACAAGCTGTTAGTCTGTATTTCTCCTGTCTGGCTTTCGGGAAAATTGCTGATGTGGCTGAAACCCAGGAGAAGCTGAAGACATGTCTGACACTTCCCCTGCCCAGAGGATCAACTGTGTAAACATCACCATGGCAACAGGGACGTGAGTCCTCTGCTGCGCATGCGCACTGTCCCAGTTTGAAAAATATGGCTCTCACAGAATTACATTTTAAAATATGTGGAGTTTATGGCTCTCTGAGCCAAAAAGGTTCCTGACCCCTGGTCTACACTGTAAGAGCAGCGTAACTAGGTATAATAATATCAGCAGCGGCGTGGGGGAGCTGTGACCACATGTTTGCAGCGTGAGAAATTTGGCAGTTGCTTTTGTCGGCCCCCACAAGTGAGTGAGCTGCTCCGCCAGTATACAGGCGATGGGATGGCCAAAGATTATATGAGTAATGTGACAGATCTGCTTCGTTTTGCTTTATATTTTTTTTTTTTTAACTTCTACCTTATACTGTACTTTCCCTTAAAGGACACTCGAGGCAAAAATAAACTAATGAAATAAATGATTGCATCTATCTTCCTTCTCCTAAAAAATGACTTTTAAAGATATTCAAGAGTTTTATTTTATGCTTAAATACTTTTTAAGTTTTAACTGTTTTATTGTTCTTGCTCGATGACACATTCATTGACGTATGCCAGAGCTAAAATTTATGAACTATTGACCCTTTTTATCGCTTTCTTGCTCTCAGAAGCCATTTTCTGCTAGGAAAGTGTTTTATAGTTGGAGTTTCTTATCAGTGAGGGTCACACTGTAGTCACTTCCTGTCTGAGTCAGGACTGAGTCAGCCACTTGCATACCTGATATTTAACTCTTTCAGGCAGAGAAAGAAAAAAAAGGAACAGCATAGTTATTTGTGTGCCAGGCACTGTACATACACATGTCTATCTCATCCTGTCACATGTCACCTCAGGTATCCTTTAACTAAACATTAACCATTTCATAATAGTGCACCTTTAACCACTTCCCGCCAGCCCATTAGCAGCGGAGAGAGGCCATGCAGGAGTGTGCACGGCATCATGCAAAACGGATAGTTTTAAAACGTCCGTTTTGCAGTAAGTAGTTAGGCACTAGTCTAGTTTAGGAGACCCAGCAGGAAACCTCATAGGGAAATTCAGCTAATGTGATTGGGTGGATGGCATCCTCTCCAACGCTTTGTGCTGCGGAGCGGACAGTGATTGGACAACTGCTCCCTATGAGGTTTCCTGCTGGGCCACCTAAAATAGACTTGCCCCACTAGTTAAATATTTGCATATGACGGTCTGCTACCGGAGTTGTGATTTGCCTACAAGCATTTCTTCGTGGTGTTGAAGTTACAGTACACGTTTTTGTACATGAATTTACAGTATATTTGCTTTTTGTATTAAAGAGAACCCGAGGTGGGTTCTAAGAATCCAATTCGCATCCAGAGGCTGGATCTGCATATACTGCCCAGCCTCTGTTGCTATACTGATCCCCCCCCCTAAGCCCCCCGAGCTCTGCTATCCACCATAAATGATACGCCGAGCTGGCGACACGCAGCGTGTCGCCAGCCGGCTGTTTACATGTGAAGTGTCAGTCTCTACCGCTCCCCTGCCTGCCCCCCTGCCTCCGCTGATTGGAGGGAAGGGACGCAGGTGGGGACCGATGCTATGGAGGAGGCGAGGGAGTGGTAAGAGTGACACTTCACATGTAAAAAGCCGGCTGGCGACACGCTGCGTGTCGCCAGCTCAGCGTATCATTTATGGGGGATAGCAGAGCGCAGGGGGGCTTAGGGGGGGGGGGGGGTGGATCAGTATAGCAACAGAGGCTGGGCAGTATATGCAGAGCCAGCCTTTGTATGCTAATTGGATTCTTAAAATCCACCTCGGGTTCTCTTTAACGTTAGAGAAAGTGTCTACACAGGGGTTCAGTACATAGTATCATCCTTCCGTTGGCTATTCGCAAGCTCAGCTTTGAAGTGCAGTGGTCATTACCTGAAAGTGCTCTTCTGCCTCGACGGGCGGGGGGAGTAGAGCTTCGGTGGAGGCGGAGCCGCCGATTCCATTTCTTTGTTGTAAGAGAGTAAGTGGCGAATGTTGCTGGGTATTTCTTGACTTCTCAAGGGTTCCTCCTGCACGCTGCTCATGAGACTGAGGGAAGGAAGGAAGCCGGGCGTTAGGAATGCAGTCATACTAAAGAGCCAACAGCAGGGGCATAACCACAAATCATGGGGGCCCCCAGCAAAACTGTGATGGGTCCCCGATGTTCACACCCTTTCCCTTGCCTACCATTGGTGACTCACAACCTGGGGGCCCTTCATTCAAGGTGTGGCCATCATAACCTGCACACTCATAACAAGTGTATCCATAAAAGCACCTGATCTGAAGGATGGGCCCCTTTATTAGAGGATGGGAATGTTAGTATGGATCCCTCACTGCTAAGGGCCCCCTGTGGTTGCAGGGGCTGCTCTCCCGTAGTTTTGCATCTGTCCACCAGGGGAGCTCCGACAGAATGAGGAATGCAGAAAACCTCAGGCGCCTGATCCATACACACATACAGATTTGTTATGGTTGCTCTTCACTACTGACCAAGGCATTTGGAAACTGGCATTCAGGATCCCCTACTGTGGACACGATGGCTTCGTCTTAGCATGGAGAGAGATTGCAACTCTAAACAATGTGCTCCACCCACTGCCATGAATGCAGGCCATACACACATTGGTTTTCCCGCTCAATTCCCGGCAGATCCGATCACTCTGATTAAATCTGCCAGGAATTCATAGCACAGCAGAACGTCACATCGATCATAATTTCAATCGACTTTTGGCATATATCAATTGAGATTATTGATTAGACTGAAATATTGATCGGGGGAGGAGCGTCAGTAAGTTAATGCTCTGTTGTATTGCACTGCATAAAGCATTGCAATGCTGCTATTCAATCAATTGAACCCACAGAAGTAAGAGATGGTTAATGAGATGCAAACGTATGCCGCTTGTACAAGTAGCAACTGAATGCCACAGCAGCGGCATCTGATTGGACCATTGTCATGCTGCATAAATCTGCATAAAGATTTGATTGAGTGGTGCCGCTTATAGTAAAACATCACTTAAATGAACGGTATATTGCTATGCACTACCTGCCACCTATTATAACATAAACCCTTCATGCTAAGTGCCTAACCCATACCCCCCCCCCCCCCCACCCACAGCTGCCTAACCCCAGCCCCCCATCTAATGCCCAACCCCCTTTATAGCTACCTACCACGCCCCAGAAACAAAAATGCTTAACCTCCTTTATAGCTGCCTGACCCCTCCACCTAAACCCTAACCCCCCACCTAATGCCCATCTCTAAAGCTGCCTATCTCTCCCACACACACACATCCAATGCCTAACCTCCCTATAGCTGTCTAACGCCTCCACTTAAAGTGTAACTGTCGGGCATAAAATAAAAAAATCAATTCTTTATTTTTATCTAGTAAACAAGTAATAAGGATGCTAATCAGGCAATCCAAAAGTTAAACTTCTATTACTTTTCTTGTTTATAAATGATCATTACCCAGTTTACCTGACTATTATTTGGTACGTTGCCGCACAAAGGAAGTTGCATGGCATGCTGGGTTGTCCTTTTTTTGCTTCTTTATTTCCCCTCAGACTTAACTAATGTACAGAAGCAAAAAAGGACAACCCAGCAACTTCCTTTGTGCAGCAACGTACGAAATAAGAGTCAGGTAAACTGGGGACTGATCATTTATAAACAAGAAAAGTAATAGAGATTTTAACTTTTGGATTGCGCGATTAGCATCCTTATTACTTGTTTACCAGATAAAAATAAAGAATTGATTTTTGATTTTATGCCCGACAATTACACTTTAAAGAGAACCAGAGACGTTGGAAAAAAGCTTTAATACTTACCTGGGGCTTCCTCCAGCCCCATAAACTTGGATCGATCCCACGCCGCCGTCCTCCGCTGCCTCTATCACCGGTACCGGGTCCCGTACTTTCAGCCAGTCGACGCAAGCACAGTGCGTCACTTCCGGTGGACGCAACCAATTGTACGCAAAAGAAGGGACTCCTCCATAACCATATGCATGCGCCTCCACACTACGCAGGCGCATGCGTAAGGATATGGAGGGAGTCCCTGCTCTTGCGTACAAATGGCCGCGTCCGTCGAAAGTGACGGGACCCGGTAGCGGCGATAAAGGCAGCGGAGGATGGTGGCGTGGGAGCGATCCAGGCTTATGGGACTGGAGGAAGCCCCAGGTATGTATAACATCTTTTTCATTTTTTCAGTACTGTTCGTCTCTGGTTCCCTTTAATAACACAAACCCCCCATAGCTGCCAAACCCTCATCACCTAATGCTTAACCTTAACATTCCCTGTAAGTGCCTAAAAAGAAGGCCCCTACCTAATGACTCACCCTTACAACCCCCCTTCCCCGTAAGTGCCTGACCTTACCTCCCCACCACCTAATGCCTAATCCCCCTATAGCTGCCTAACCCGCACCACCTAATGCCAAACCCCCCTCCATAGCTGCCTTACCCCACCACCTAATGCCTAACCCCCCCCCCCATAGCTGCCTTACCCCCACCACCTAATGCCTAACCCCCCCATAGCTGCCTTACCCCCACCACCTAATGCCTAACCCCCCCATAGCTTTTATAGAAAGAATTCTGGGATACCATCCTTTATATTGTGAAGGACCAAAAAACACAGTCCTTTTTCAGGGCAGTCCACTTTGCCCACCAACACTTGTTTGTACCTTTAAAAAGGACTATATATACTCTAATGCAATCTCAAAAAGGCAAAAAAAAAGTCTCTGAAAAAACTTTATTGACACATGTAGAAAAGCAGAAAAAACGGTTCTTCAATATCACAATAATAGGTCTTAAAAACACATTCAATTGGTTTGAGACAACAAATGGTTGTAGCTTTGTGGGTATTGAACTTCAAGGCCCCCCATAGCTGCCTCACCCCCACCACCTAATGCCTAACCCCCCCCCCCCCCCCCCATAGCTGCCTCACCCCCACCACCTGTAATGCCTAACCACCCCCCCCCCCAATGCCTAACGCCCCCATAGCTGCTTTACCCCCACCATCTAATGCCTACCCCCCCCCCCCATAGCTGCCTCACCCACACCACCTGTAATGCCTACCGCCCACAGCTGCCTTACCCCCACCACCTATGCCCAACCCCCCCCCCCATAGCTGCCTCACCCCCACCACCTGTAATGCCTAACCCCCCCCCCCCCCAATGCCTAACGCCCCCATAGCTGCTTTACCCCCACCATCTAATGCCTACCCCCCCCCCCCCCCATAGCTGCCTCACCCACACCACCTGTAATGCCTACCGCCCACAGCTGCCTTACCCCCACCACCTATGCCTAACAATAACCCACCTGTAAATACCTAACACTCACCTAAAAATGGGCACCCAAGCGACTGATAGTTGTAACCGATTGTCCACGATCAACTTCAACTATTAAATTCTACGCAGTATCCTGTCAGCTACCAGCTGCATCGGGGACCAAAACGACTGCATGGGCGTCCGATTATCGAGAATTAAGAGGGGCATTTACTGGACACCAGCCGATCGCATCGCCCACTCGACCTGTTATGTTTTGATTGATTATCCCTAAATAAAAGCACTGTCAGCCGATAACTGCACCACAGCTGATAACTACACCCCTGAGCGCCCCAATGACCAGGCGCCCCAGCTAAATGCATGCCATTTTCTCATGTGAATACATCACCATCATGCGACTCTTCCCAACTCACCTGGTTGGCCCGAAGTTGAAGGCGAGGAAGAGGAGCACCACCATGACACACACCACCTTCCTGTTCCCGGAGGAGCCTCGGAGAGCAGCGTTCTGTGGGAATGAGAGGGTGAGAATGGACAGAGGATTATTATAAGCCGTGTGCGGGTGTTTCTCTAGTCTCACAGAGATCCCTCCAGTTACCTCTCTCATCAGATGCTGCATCGTATCTCGCAGCTCGCGGTTCTCTCGCCGAGCGCTCTCCAGCTGTCTCTCAGTCTCCTGCAGCTTGGCCTCTAACCCCAGGACGTATTCCTTCTTCTTCCTCCGCGACTGGCAGGCCGACTCTCTGTTCTTTATCATGCGCTGCTGTCGCTTTAAGAGCTTAGGCTGGAGGGAGGGGTTATGAATAATACGGTTAGGGTTAATGTACAGCATCGTTCACTGCAAGAAAAGCCTAAAAGTCCTACTCTGGGGGGAAAAGTAGTTTTAACCTAGGATATTGTGGAAAGGGATTACAGTCCCTTCTGAGGTTGTATTCTCCTTCTAAAGAAGGGTTAACTGTCACCTTATAAAAGCCATGTGTACATGTAGCCATACATCTAGCCATTTTGGCAGCCAATAGACCAAGAGACTGATCCTTCTCTGATCGAATATGATCAGGCAGATTTCCAATCAATTTCAGCATGAATTCTTGCAGGAATTGGCCTTGTGATACCGCCATCATCTATTGTCCCCCTATTGATTTAAATTTAATCTGATGAGATAATCGATTGCATCTATCCTCCTACTCCTAAAATGACCCTTGGATATGACAGTTTTAGTCTCAGAGTGTCAGCTTAAAGTGAATCCGAGGTGAACTTTTACGCTTTGCATAATTGTGTTCCTTTCCTATTGTTTATAGGGCATTCCTCAAGCCAAATACTTTTTTGTTTTTGTTTTAATACTCTAATTCCCTATAAAATACTCTAATTCCCTATAAACAAGCCACGCCCACAGGTTTTCAGAGAGCCTTGGCAGTAGCAAGGGCTCATGGGAGCTCAGTCTGGGCAGGAGGAGGGGGAGGTGTTACTAGCCATTGATTTCAGAGGCAGAGGGGAGGAGGGAGGAGGAGGGGGGGAATTAGGTTTTTTTCACAGGCTAAGTGCTCAAGACACAGATAAGCCTGCCTCTGTGTAATGTTTACAAACAACATGGCTGCTGTCATTGTATCACAGGAAGACACAATCATATTCTATTAAAGCTAGATTTGCTGTGTAAACTAGCTATACTTTAGATAAGATATATAGACAAGTTACTTATTATAGTTAGTTTTTCATCTCGGATCCGCTTTAAATAAGAAAAAAAAAAAAAGTTGTAGTCTCTTTGTCTCTTAAAGAGAATCTGTATTGTTAAAATCACACAAAAGTAAACATACCAGTGTGTTAGGGGACATCTCCTATTACCCTCTGTCACAATTTCGCCGCTCCCCGCCGCATTAAAAGTAGTCAAAAACAGTTTTAAAAAGTTTGTTTGTAAACAAACAAAATGGCCACCAAAACAGGAAGTAGGTTGATGTACAGTATGTCCACACATAGAAAATACATCCATACACAAGCAGGCTGTATACACCATTCCTTTTGAATCTCAAGAGATCATTTGTGTGTTTCTTTCCCCCTGCACCTCACTGAAGAGTTACAAGCTGATTGTTTGTTTCTTCTTGCAGACAGCTCTGCCCCGTTGTCTGTAATTCTGCAGTATGTGACTTACCAGTATGTGAACAGAGGATTTATCCAGCTTGTAAAAGATAAGAGAGCAGAGAAAAGCTGGATAATGTAAATAACACACACACACACACACACACACACAGGGGAGTGTGCATAGAGGGGGCATGCATAGCAGATCACACTGAAGAGTTGGCAGCCTTCCAGACACAGGACGACAAGTCGGACAGGGGAAAGATAAGCTGATTTATTACAGAGATGGTGATAGTAGAAAGTGCTGCAGTAAGCCAGAGCACATTATAATAGGTTTAGGAACCTGTAGGATGGTAGAAAACACAATGACATTTTTGTTACAGAGTCCCTTTAACTGAATGATACACTTCTTCTCACAGTCAGAGTTCCAAGTAAATATATGAACGATTGACCTTCTATCCCTGCACTCAGAAGCTGTTCTCTTTCAAGGTTTTATGCTGGGAATACACGATGAGATTTCTCAGCAGATCTACTGTCCGATCGATTTTCTGATTGTTTTTCTAATCGATTTCCATTCACTTTTATGAGAAATCGATCATAAAAACGATCGAAAATCAGATCGGACATGTCGAAAATTATTTATCGAAACCCTTTATCTGCCAAAAAATGTCATGGTGTATTCCCAGCATTATGGCTATAATTTCTTATCAGTCAGTGTTACGTTATAGTCACTTGCATACCTGATGTTTAATTCTTTCAGGCAAAGAAAAACAAAAAAAAGAAGAAGAAACACAGCTTCGTTATTTGTATGCTTGGCACTGTACAAACACTAGTGTTTGCCAAGTAAAGATGGCCATACACTGGTCGATTTGCCATCAGATTCGACCAACAGATAGATCCCTCTCTGATCGAATCTGATCAGAGAGGGATCGTATGGCCACCTTTACTGCAAACAGATTGTGAATCAATTTCAGCCTGAAACCGATCACAATCTGTGGAGCTGAAGACCCCCCCCGGCGCGAGTCCCCGCTGTCTTCTTCTCCGCTCCGCTCCAGACCGCCCCTGCAGCTACTGAACTTCCTGTCCAGAGGAAGTTTAAATAGTAGAGGGCGCTCTACTGTTTAAACTTCCTTCCGGGACAGGAAGTTCTGTGTAGCTGCAGCAGCGGTGACAGCGGGGACTCGCGCCGGCCGGAACAGGTAATGTATACCCGCTGTATTGCGGCGGTCATTCGAACGCCGCTATCGACGCACTCCCGACCCGCCGGCGATTGAGAAAAATCTTCCGCACGGACGATCGCTGGGAATCGACGGGAACGATTGATTTCGGACGGAAATCGATCGTTCTGTCAGCGGTGTGCGCGGCGATTTCACAGCCGATTTTATCACTGATCGAATCGGCCGTATATCGGCAGGGAAAATCGTTAGGTGTATGGGCCCCTTAAGGATTTCCCACCAATCCATGACACAGTCAACAAGAAAATAAAGCTTTATCAACACCTGTGTATAATGCAAAGCCAAGTAAAAGGCTAAACAAAGAGCGATATCTAAGATCAAGAACTAAATACATTTTAAAACTTAACGGGCAATCCTATGTGGTTTTGTTGAAAACAAAAAGCTATTGTGCAACCTGAGAGCCCCAGCTGATCCATTCTAGAGAGAAACCCTTGAAAAAGCCACATGTATTAAAGTGGAGGGGAGTGTCCTTCCCCCACACGACCAATACGATAAGATCCCTGGATCAACGTTCTACTGTACAGATGGTCCTTCACATATCTGTATGTTTAGGATAACATCCAAACCATATATTGTATCTGCTGCAACCGGTTCTGATGGAAGAAAACATGCTCACAGCCCTGAGGGTGCAGAAGTCTTCCTGCAGCTGCACAATAAGGTCTCCACAAAAGAATGAGAGATGTGTCTTGAGGCTGACGAAGGTGGTTTGAAGTGGACCTGAACTCTTGCACAGGACAGAAGGAAAGTATAGAGAAATACTCCCTGTATGTATTTAGAGACTTTAGCCCGTCTAATTCCCCCTCATCTGTGACTTATCATAAGTTGCAATTTGATTCCTTAGCTGTGTCAGCTGACTGCCATGGCAGAGAGCCAATTTGTAAATACAGGATGTTAACAATACGTCTGCTTCCATGAAAGCAGGAAGAAGATACACTGCAGATGTATTGCAGGATTTGTATAAGCTGTAACAAAGAAATGTTTTTCTTAAAAAGTTATAAGGCTGTTGCTTATCTTTTAGAGCTGAAAGTTGTTCTGAGTTCAGGTCCGCTTTAGTTCTTTTTACCACGTTTTCCTCTATTTCTGAGAATGCTCCCCAACCAGGGGCGTGGCTAAAATTCATGCCCCCCCCCCCAGTAAAACCTTTATGAAGCCCATCATTGTAGACACATCCCTTCCCTTTCTTGAGTGCCCCCACGGCCTGGAGGCTTTTCTACAAGGGGTCACAAGTCCCCATGGTATTTCCCCATTGCTGGGAGGCTACTATGACTTCCTCCACCCATAACAAGTGTGGCCACAACATCATCTACTCTGGGGGGTGGGGGCGGAGTCCTGTATTAAAGGGGAGGTGAACAGTCCTGGGCTCTTCTGCAGCTGTATGGTCTGCTTCCTAGTAGTTACACCTGTAATGCTTTGCATGGGATTGACATCCTCATACTTACATCCACCTCGGTGGGGTTGCTCTTGCCAGTGCTTGGCGCAGGCACAATGGTCTTGGCTTCGGGTTTGACGGGTGACGACGTGGTTCCTCCGTTTTGCACTGTCACAAGCTGTGACACCAGCACAGGTGGAGAGGCTGCTGAAGAAACAAGGACACAACGTCAGAAGATCTGTACACAGAAACAGACACCATTGTCTCTAGTGGAAGCAAGTCAAATTCAGCTGAGCTTCTCAAGGTGGTCTGGAAGACATCTCTTCATGTGGATCCCTCAGCTAAAGGGAGTAGATAAATCATCCTAAATAGCTATGTTAATATATTGAATTAGATCATCTTACTCCAGGCATCATTATGTTCAGCACACAGCAAATTAGAACCACGCAAGAACGAGTTAAAAATGGTCTCCAGGAAGAAGGCCTGAACGATTTTAGGAAAATTGAGCAATTTCCCTTCCAAAACCACAATTTCGATTTGATTCACGGTTTTCTTTAAATCACACTTTGTTCCCCCTTTGTGCCTCTCTGTCCCAGTCTCTCTTTTGTCCACCACCTGGGTCTCTCTTGCCCCCTTTGTGTCCCTTTTGTCTCTGTGCCCCTTCTGGGTCTCTCTCTGCGCCACCTCTGTCCCCCAAGCTGCGGCAGTGCTGGACATACATTCCAGCAATGCCTGTCTATCCACTTAGCCTCCTGCATGCTCTAATGCACGGCACACTTCCTGTATGTCATGTGATATACAGGAACCAGGAAGTATGCGGTGCACAAGAGCCGCCAGACGGTGATAGAGGACGGACAGCACTGGGCTCGTGCGGAAGGTATGTCCAACACTGCCGATGCTGTGGGTCGCACACGCCGGGACTTAGGAGAAGTTTGAAGTCGCTTCTACAAACTTCCCTATGTGGAAATAACGTCAAAGGGGAAATTTCTGTGATGAGGATTCCGAAATCGTGATTTTGGTGATCGCGATTTCGGTTTAAATTCAATTTACTGTTTAGGCTTACCAGGAAGGGTGTACTTGGACAATACAGATCAGCGCTGTGGAGTCAAGCAATTTTGGGTACCTGGAGTTGGAGTCGGAGGTTTCGTAAACTGAGGAGTCGGATAGTTTCTGTACCAACTCCACAGCTCTGGTAAGTATTAGACTGTGCCATCTGAGTAATTTTGGGCACCTGGAGTCGGTGGTTTCATAAATGGCGGAGTCGGAGTATTTTTGTACCGACTCCACAGACCTGGTACAGTTTACACCATTACGACAAATAAACACCAGTTAACCAGACAGCTTCATTGTGACGCGATTCAGGAAGCCTGAGGAAGGGTGTGAAGAACACCTCATGAGGTCAGTGGTTCCCATGATGTTTGATAAAATGGTGGCAGTTCTTTCAGCCGTGGCACCAACCACGGTGTCCACACTTCCACAAATGTTCTTGTCTACTGCAAGGCTGTTTTGTGTTGGCTAGTCCACCAGTGTTTGCAAGCTTGACATAACTTTATGGGCACAAAATTGTATACAATGAACAGAGGCGCCAAAAGTATAAGATTAGATTAAATGAGCTTAAAAACCACAGACTCCACAGACCTGGTACAGTTTACACCATTACGACAAATAAACACCAGTTAACCAGACAGCTTCATTGTGACGCGATTCAGGAAGCCTGAGGAAGGGTGTGAAGAACACCTCATGAGGTCAGTGGTTCCCACGATGTTTGATAAAATGGTGGCAGTTCTTTCAGCCGTGGCACCAACCACGGTGTCCACACTTCCACAAATGTTCTTGTCTACTGCAAGGCTGTTTTGTGTTGGCTAGTCCACCAGTGTTTGCAAGCTTGACATAACTTTATGGGCACAAAATTGTATACAATGAACAGAGGCGCCAAAAGTATAGGATTAGATTAAATGAGCTTAAAAACCAACTTAAATGGCAAAATTGAAGGAGGAAGTGGTGGTCTTACCTCCCTCAAGCAGACACGCCAACGACTGCGATTCAGACAGTCAAACACATTTATTAGGAACTCCAAAAAGAAATGCAACGCGTTTCGCAGGTTCAACCCCGCTTCATCAGGCAATATAGGGAGGAGTATCAAACAATCTGCACAAGGATTCAAATTAAGCGCCTCTGTCTCAGAATCCTTGTGCAGATTGTGCAGATTGTTTGATACTCCTCCCTATATTGCCTGATGAAGCGGGGTTGAACCTGCGAAACGCGTTGCATTTCTTTTGGAGTTCCTAATAAATGTGTTTGACTGTCTGAATCGCAGTCGTTGTCGTGTCTGCTTGAGGGAGGTAAGACCACCACTTCCTCCTTCAATTTTGCCATTTAAGTTGGTTTTTAAGCTCATTTAATCTAATCTTATACTTTTGGCGCCTCTGTTCATTGTATACAATTTCGAGTCCACCCTTGGTGGAGGGTTGCTACCCTTTCTTTCTGTCTACAGAGAGCGACTTCTTAATCCTGAGTGGGGTCAGGACAATCTCCCCACCTGCCTTTATAGTGGTTGCCTGCTGGTGACCCTGACTTGTGAGTATCTAGCAATACAAACTTATTACCACCTTGTCCAGTACGAATTACACTATTGGAGCTCTTGGTGTTCCCTGTTTTTATAACTTTATGGGCGTTTTTATTGCGATGGTCTTTCATTTTTAAAGGGCATCTGACCTGAGGCAAATCTAAGGTAAGGAATGTTCATGTTGGATCTACATACTGCGGGTTGTCCAATTACATACATGCAAAAAGGGTGCCGGGAGATTTGGGCGCAGGATGAAACCGAAAAAAAACAGCTCACCCTGCTCCTGAAAAAGTATCGGTGGCATTAATTACTATTCCCCCTCCAGGCCACCATGGACTCAGAGAAAAGATGCAATTTGGCTACCAGCTGCTGCTAGCAGGCAAATTACGCAGTTTTTTGTGCTCCGTATTTTACCAGTGCCCAAATTACTGACAGAGCATCGCTATAGTAGCCGTAATTCACATAATAGCTTATGGCGACACCCAAATGTCCGATGCCTTTTTTCCCATAAAGGGAACCTAAACGGAGAAGGATATGGGTTTTTCCGTTTGAAATGATACCAGTTGCCTGACTCTCCTGCTGATCCTGTGTCTCTAATACTTTTAGCCACAGCCCCTCAACAAGCATGCAGATCAGGTGCTCTGACTGAAGTCAGACTGGATTAGCTGCATGCTTGTTTCAGGGGTGTGATTCAGCCACTACGGTAGCCACAGAGATCAGCAGGACTGCCAAGCAACTGGTATGGTTTAAGAGCTAGTCCACACTAGGTCCGGAAACGTATCCGTTACCCAAGTAAAAAACGGATCCGTCTGCGTTTGCGGGGATCCGTTTTCAAAACCTGAACGGAAGGTCCGGATCTGCTGCATTTTCACGCAACGGATCAGGACCACGGATACACGCAGGGGGTAGTGAAAGCAATGAGAAAACGCATCTCCAGCTCCACAGGCAAAAAAACGGATGTTAAAACGGATAGCCTGAGCTTTATGATTGGCCCAAAAAAAATCCTCCCACTCCTTCCTAATGATGGAGACGTTTTCTGTCAGGGAAAAACTGAACGGAAACTGATGCAAAACTGATGCACTTTCATCAGTTTGCAGTACGGTGGGTACTTCCCCTGATCCGGACTGCAGTGTCCGTCCTGCAACCGGGTCTAGTGTGGACCAGCTCTAAAAGGAAACATCCATATCCCACTCAGTGAAAGTGGTCTCAAACTCCGACATAATTTAATTAAAATGTGTTTTCCTACTTTTTATTACTCATACAGTTATCATATTTGCTTTTGTGCACAAGTAATATTGTCTGTTACAAATTACAAGTTTCCAAAGTGTAGTTTATCGTGCCCAAAAAGCTGTCATTGCATTTTATTTAAACTGCTTTTTATTATATATTAACATCTTCTAATGAGCTATTCTGAACTGTGTGCACAGAGAGCTCCTTTTCACCTGTTATGCTGTAGTTTGGATGTGGATTTGCAGCTGAATAGCAGGACAAGTGCTTTGTTTCAGTGATGTTCTGCTAAAAAAAAAAAATTCTGGGATAGTAGCTTTCAAGCTGTGAGGAAGCTTTTAGAGCAAAGTAGAAATGCTGACTTTCAGACCACTTTAAGGTTCCTTTTAAGCCAGTTTCTCTGTGAACTATGCATACCTACAGTATCTTCAAATGTGGTGTCATGTGACCTCAACATAAGCCTGGAAAACCGTACTCGAGGGAAGTTCTGTGGCAGGGATGAGCTCAGGTCAGTGAAAAAAGTTAATTCACGATTGCTATAATATTACACTGGAAAAAAAATGCATTGCAATCTGGTAAATTACAGTATGTACACAGCAAAGGGTTTTTTCTTATAGAACTGCCTGTCCGCTTTATCTTTCAGTATTTTTGAGCTATACTCAGCAGTGTACTCGCCCCCTAGAGGATTAGACTGGTATAGCAGGTCAATGCGAGCCCTGCCAAGTCCACCCTTAGGTCAGAAATGCAATTACACAGCTAGTATTAATCAGAAAGAATGTCGTCGCTAGCAAACAATCGCTAGAGGAATAGACCCACCAATGATATAATAAACAGAAAACAAAGTGACCCAGCCCAGCACACTGTGATGGGGAATTCTGGTCAGCAGATGAGGAGGCTGGAACAGGAGATGTGACACAAACTTTACAAGTCATTAGGGGATTAGGGAAAGTGTAGGATGGAAACATACTTCGGACATGAGTCAGGACACGGGGTTAGGTGTTCAAGTGTAGGAGGCAACAAGCTGCTCACATCACAGAGAGGACCTGCAGTGTGATCACAGAGCAAAAAGCAATGCTTAAAACGGACCTGAGCTCAGAACTTCCTCTCTGCTCTAAAAGATACGCAACAGCATAATAACCTTTAAAGAAAAACAATTAATTGTTACAGCTGATAGAAATAGTGCAATAAATCTGTAGTGTTCCAACTTCCTGCTTTCATGGAAGCAGACAGAGTTAAAGTCCCGTGTTTACAAATTAGCTGCTCTGCCGAGATTCCTGAGCTGACACGGCTGAGAGATCAAATTACAGCTGTGATTAGTCACAGATGAGGGGGGGGGGATTAGACAAGCTAAACTCTCTAAATACATACTGGGTGCATTTCTCTCAGTTTTCCTTCTGTCCTGTGCAAGAGTTCAGGTCCTCTTTAAGGTGGAATAAAGGTGTAAGAATGGTACAAGCTTAGACACTCTCTGCTTACTTGCTGATCTTTTTGGTAAGGAAAGGCATGAGTGAGGGGATCAGAGGTGGTAAAAACTGTCCCCCAGACACCCACCACGCCCTAGGCACCTAACTTGTCTGGCTCTAAACACAGGTAACGCCATCTCTCATTTCACTTACATTATAAACCTGAGAAAGAAAATCAGATTATTAATTGCTCTACTGTAGGAGATTCCAGAGTGCAAATTCAATAATCAGCACATCTGAAAGCCAGACGATATTTCATGTCCATGCCAGAATTGTGGTTGACTGAAATCCCCGCACTGTTTCCAGGAGGTTCCGACCCTGTTCCCGATCTGCTGCAGAGGGGACAGGAAGCCCTCCCCCTGTCAGGGCAAACATGAAAGGCCGCTGCTTGAAGTAGCTTCTCTCTCTTTTAACTAACTTTCTTTTAATTTGTACTTTGAACAGTTGTAACAAGAAAGAAAACACAGATGCAAAAGCAGCCTTTGGTGCGAGTGATAGCCGCCCATTGCAGCCAGCAATCAAGCAAACTGAACTGACAAAGTGATGAGATGCACCATTGTATCTACAGCTCTACTGATAGCATTTTCCTAGACACTCCCAGCTTTATTTCTTTATTTTTTGTTTAAAACCCAAAATGGCAAGTTTAACATTTTTATTGTCTCAGTTGAATGACAGCCTTTTGTTCCACAGCTACAATCTTAAACTATTGACTTTTTTAAAAAATGTATTCACTGCACTCAGGGGTTTTTCCCTGCCATTCAAGGGTTTTGTAGCTGTTAATTAGTTGCCAGCAAGCATTATGCTACAGTCCAGCTCTGACTGAAGAGAAAGTGCGATTTGCATTCCTGAATTCTTAGCCCTTACAGGAAGAAAAATAAACCGGAGCATAGCCTAGTTCTATGTAGGCTTGGGACATATGCGCGTTTATCGCGCTCTATTTCGCAAAATTAAGATTCAAAGTTGTTAAAAAAGCCCAACAGTCCAGAAACCCAACTTTGCACTGAAACTTATGGGCATGAAGACATTTTTATTTGTGATCCTATCACTGTCAAGATTTGGTACCTTTTAAATTATTGTATTATTAAAATATCGACTTTTAATAATGTGCAAGTGTCCTAAAAACCCCAAATACTTTTATTGCAATGCTTTGAAGGTTAATAACTTACAATGGGGCAGACTAATTAATTATATAAGTCAGTAAACATATTTTGTAATGACGAAGGAAGAACTGCTGTACTGGCAATAGTGCGAGGTAGTTGTTGCGAGAGGCGCAGGTACTGGTGGCAGCTAATGGGCCCCTACCAGTGGCAGCGAGGGGTGTCCGTACCAGCCAGCAGCGAGGGGTGCCCATTCCTGCTTGTAGCAAGGGGTGCCCATTCCTGCCCTTAGCCAGGCATCCCATACCAGCCCATAGCGAAGGGTGTGTGGACCGGCCAATAGCAAGGCGTGTCCATACCGGCCCGTAGCAAGGCGTGCCCGTACCGGCCCGTAGCAAGGCGTGCCCGTACCGGCCCGTAGCAAGGTGTGCCCATACTGGACCATAGCAAGGCGTGCCCATACCAGCCCATAGCACGGCGTGCCCATACCGGCCCATAGCACGGCGTGCCCATACTGGCCAGTAGCAAAGTGTGCCCATACTGGCCCATAGCAAGGCGTGCCCATACTGGCCCATAGCACGGCGTGCCCATACTGGCCCATAGCACGGCGTGCCCATACTGGCCCATAGCAAGGCGTGCCCATACTGGCCCATAGCAAGGCGTGCCCATACTGGCCCATAGCAAGGCGTGCCCATACTGGCCCATAGCAAGGCGTGCCCATACTGGCCCATAGCAAGGCGTGCCCATACTGGCCCATAGCAAGGCGTGCCCATACTGGCCCATAGCAAGGCGTGCCCATACTGGCCCATAGCAAGGCGTGCCCATACTGGCCCATAGCAAGGCGTGCCCATACTGGCCCATAGCAAGGCGTGCCCATACTGGCCCATAGCAAGGCGTGCCCATACTGGCCCATAGCAAGGCGTGCCCATACTGGCCCATAGCACGGCGTGCCCATACTGGCCCATAGCAAGGCGTGCCCATACTGGCCCATAGCACGGCGTGCCCATACTGGCCCATAGCACGGCGTGCCCATACTGGCCCATAGCACGGCGTGCCCATACTGGCCCATAGCACGGCGTGCCCATACTGGCCCATAGCAAGGGGAGCCCATACTGGCCCGTAGTAGTGCAATATGTCAAACAAATTGGTCAAAAGAGTAAATATATGAGAATATGCTCACAAAGGTGGGTTGTCTCTGGTAACCACTCAGTAGGCAGCTGGGGCGATTAGACCTGACCCCACTTGGGTTAAAAATGTCGCTCTCCGTAGTTGAAAAGGAGGAAACGCCCCTCCACCAAGGGTGGACACTCAGAATAAACAATTGTTCAAAGTCCACCACTACCTCCCCCTTTTTATAACGGTTTATAACCATTTTATCCTCATCTGGCGCCTCTGTTTTGAACAATTGATTATTCCAACAATGTGTTACCACGGGCAGGCCACACTCTCTGAAATACAAACCACCAGGTATCAGCTGTGATCTGTGAAGGTCTCAGGGAGTCTGATACCAACTACAAAAAAATGATCGATCGATGACTGAAATAGACCAGTGTATGGGCCCCTTAATTTCACCAAGGAGCTGAAAACTGATTGGTTGCCCTTAGCAAAAGCACATCCACTCACAGCCACTGTGATACATCAGCCCCATGGTTCAGTCAGGGCCTCCCTAGCACACTGGGTGTCTTCTGAATCCTCGCCCAGCCAGTAGACATGATGAGTGTGACTCGAACAATAGCCTATCTCGTGATCAGCTGCATCAGACACGTGGAGCGCAGGAGAGCCAAATGATATTAATCAGCTATTAATGAGCAGAGTAATAAGCAGGAACATCTGTGTGTAGACAGTGGATTCCAGACCACGCCAGACTATTCCCTCGGCAGCAGACTGGATCCATGTGTGTGCCTCAGGAGCTGACTATCCTCTGTGGGGTTCTCCAGAGGCTATGGAGGGGATGTACAGACTGACTGAAAACTAGAGAAATCTCAAGCTATTTATGGAAGTCAATAAAAGATGTTAATTCGGAGGGGAACAGAGTGCGCGGCCCGGAGCAGCAGAGACACGTTATTCCGGATTGTACACAGAGTGCGGGATTAACGAGAACACAACAAGGTGGGCGGTGGCCAACATGCTGTCCCAAAATATGATCCGCATATATCATACTGGAGGAAGTAGTGTAGTCCACTGAACCACCAATCAGAGAGTCCCGCTGTCGCTGAATGCAGCCCACTTGGACACAATAATGGGTAAAGCCAGAACTTAAAGGAAACATCCGAGGATTCATAAAATAAAATAAAAAATAAAAAAAAAGGATCTACTTACCTGAGGCTTCCTCCAGCCCCTGGCAGCCGTCCTGTGCCCTCGCCGCAACTCTGTTTCCAGCTGGTGGCATCCGCTTCCTGCGCGAGTGCCGCTGGTGAGCGCGCTCACGTGATCTAGATCGTTTGGTGCAGAGCACTCCAGACCACGTGATAACTGTCAACAGCGGCGCTCGTGCAGTAGAGGTTGACCTTTGTCGGTTGGCATCTGCATCGGAAGGGACCCTGGGCCACCGGCTGGGAGTGGCGCTGCGTCAAGGGCACAGTACGGCTGCCAGAAGCCACAGGTAAGTAGATATATTTTTTTTTATTACTCCTCAGACATTTCCATTAAGGAGGAACTGTAACCCTGTACTGAGCTTCACTCCAATCAGTAGCCGATACCCCCTTTCCCATGAGAGATCAATATCGTTTCCTCAAATAGATTATCACGGGCGTCTGTGTGGCTGGTATTACGGTGAAACCCCTCCCATAGTGTGACGTCAGGACAAAGGTCCTGACAGTTTCCTGTCTGTGAGCCTTGTTGCATTGTGGGAGATAACCGTTGTTTCCAACTGCCAAGCAACCAGTATCTCCCTCAGTTGCTGTCAATTATTTACCAGATGGTGTCAGTTGTTACTGAAAGGACAACTGATGAGCAAGGTAATGTCCATGTTTCCCTATGGATCAAGTGGGTGATATTACAGTTTAACAGTGTGCTGACCAGGAAGCTGTAATGGGGTAGAGGCCATTTTCAAAATGGAGGATAGAGAATTAATTGATCACAGTGGACAAACAGGAGAGGAGAAAGAGATTGATGAGAAAACTACGCGGGAGGTAAGTATGACGTATGTTTATTTTGACTTGTAATTTTCAGTTCATAATCGTTTTCAGCCCAATACTGAAGATGAGCAGCAGATCTCCCGGTGTACAGCCAGGAGACGCCTATTAGTGAAGTAAGTGTCTTGGTAGTAACACATAATAATGTCCTGCCAGCAGTGAAATCATTGTATAGAGCGCGATACACAGGGGACCTCTGGTTAGTAGCTGGAATGCACAGTGTGAAGCCAGGGCTGAGCAATACACACAGGACACCAATACGTTACACACAGAGGCTACCCAGGAGCCATGCAGGACTACAGACGGCAGCAGTAAACAAGCAATTGCTGGGAAGGAACCAGGACTCCTGGCCGGCCCCTTCACTTCCTCTCCAACCATCAGAGCGCCAGCATAGCTAATATAACAGATATCTGACAAAAACAAGCATTCAAGGGAAAAACAAGCTTCACATCTCCCGATGCTTTCAAGTCTGAAATGTATTAAAGCTAAAAGGCCAGAAATGTGTTCCAGTTTTCAAGCGTTGCTTTAACTCTTTTGAGGCAAATTTATTTAAAGGCTTATAAGTGCTCCAGGTCAATTTATTTTAGCACTTTATTTTGTTACATTTCCCTGCTTCTAATTAGTACTACTGTAATGTGTACTTATGGCCACTTGTCACTAGGGGACAGTGTGAGACAATAACACAGGACTTCAGCGATCAGTTTCTATATTTCTGCTAGTAGAGAGAGATCAAAGCATTCCAAGAATTCACAGCACAATGAGTTCTGTCGACTGAGGTCAAAAGCAGTGTACTTATCTCAAACGAGGTAACTTCATGACACAAGCTTAGCAATCCAAAGGACCTCTAGTCTGCAAGTAATCTCTGTGGGAAAAGCTGCACAACCACCAGATATAGCTATATCTGGCTCTTGACCCGACTTTGCTCCCTCGAAAAATTGTTTGCCTGAAGACGCAGGACTGTTACACGTGAAACGCGTTGCACTTTTGGAGCTCATAATAAACGTTACTTTAAACTTGAAGTAACCTGCCCGTTAGGGCTGCACGATTTCTCGGTTTTAAACCGAAACCGCGGTTCCTGTGAAGACTATTTGGGGATCGTCTGGATCTGGCGGTTTTCGGTCTTTAGTGCCCGCTCTTGGCCGCATGGCCATGGTCCGCCTACCGCAGCGGGGGGGGAGAGAAAGTTCAGTCCAGAGCGGCACACAGCTTCTCCAATCGCTGGATAGCAATGGAATGACGGCAGCGTACAGCTCCGCCAGAGCGTACAGCTCCGCCTACCGCTGCTGTCATACCATCGGTATCCAGCGATTGGAGAAGCTGTGTGCCGCTCTGGACTGAACTGTCCTCCCCCGCTGCCCGCCTCATTACCATCATAAATATGCACTGCTGCCACTGGATCCGCCCCCCCCCCCCCCCCCCCCCGAGTCCCGTACGGCGTACCTACCTATCTATACTGGGCACTTTACTAACTATACTGGGGCACTACCTACCCATACTGGGCACTGTACTAGCTATACTGAGCCACTATACTAACTATACTGGGGCACTACCTACCCATACTGGGCACTATACTAGACATACTGGGGCACTATAGTAGCCATACTGGGGCACTATAGTAGCCATACTGGGGTACTATACTAGCCATACTAGCCATACTGGGCACTATACTAGCCATACTGGGGCACTATACTAGCCATACTGGGGCACTATACTAGCTATAGCTGGGGCACTATACTAGCTATAGCTGGGGCACTATACTAGCTATAGCTGGGGCACTATACTAGCTATAGCTGGGGCACTATACTAGCTATACTGGGGCACTATACTAGCTATACTGGGGCACTATACTAGCTATACTGGGGCACTATACTAGCTATACTGGGGCACTATACTAGCTATACTGGGGCACTATACTAGCTATACTGGGGCACTATACTAGCTATACTGGGGCACTATACTAGCTATACTGGGGCACTATACTAGCTATACTGGGGCACTATACTAGCTATACTGGGGCACTATACTAGCTATACTGGGGCACTATACTAGCTATACTGGGGCACTATACTAGCTATACTGGGGCACTATACTGGCTATACTGGGGCACTATACTGGCTATACTGGGGCACTATACAGGCTATACTGGGGCACTATACAGGCTATACTAGGGCACTATACTAGCTATACTGGGGCACTATACTAGCTATACTGGGGCACTATACTAGCTATACTGGGGCACTATACTAACTATACTGGGGCACTACCTACCCATACTGGGCACTATACTAGCTATACTGGGCACTATCTACCTATACTGGGCACTTAACGAGCTATACTGGGGCACTACCTACCCATACTGGGCACTATACTAGCTATACTGAGGCACTACCTACCCATACTGCCGGACACTATACTATCTATACTGGGACACTATACTGGCTATACTGGGGCACTATGCTAGCTATACTGGAGTAACTATACTAGCCACACTGGGGCAACTAAACTCCCTATATCGGGGCTACTATGCTAGCTATGCTGCAGCACCCCCCCCCCCCCAAAACCCGCTGCGCACGACACTGTATACTAGGACGCCACCTATCCCCTCCCCCCAGTCCCCGGAGAAAAATGTGGTCAGAAAGTGGACCCTGCCGTATGCCACAGTCCACACAATATTGCTCAAGCTCAGGGGTACATTGTGAATTAAGTGCTAAAGCTTGTTTTGGAAAAATCGTGAAAAAAAAAAAAAATCGAAATCACAATTTCTGACAGAAAAATCGCAATTTCAATTTTTTACCCAAAATCGTGCAGCCCTACTGCCCGTTGTCTAGCTATTTTTTCAGAAGGGAGGCGAGTCAACCCACTTCCCTCTTTTGAACAATTTTAACTAATTTTACTCTACTTGGCGCCTCTGTTGTTATACCACATAATGGACATTACCTGGCACATTCAGTTGTAACTGACAGCTGCTGATATATACCGGTAACTGACAGCAACTGGTATATTTCAGTTCTGACAAAATCTTGTCAGAACTGGAAGGGATCACTGTAAGAAGAAAATGGTGAGCTTCTGAGAGGAGATATTCACTTGCAGCTACACCATGTGTTTATTTTAAATAATTTTACTCAGTTCAGGTTCCCTTTAACCATTTCAGCCCGCAGGGATTTTTCACCTTATGCATCAGAGCAATTTTCACCTCCCATTCATTTGCTAATAACTTTATCACTTCTTAACACAATTTATTGATCTATATCTTGTTTTTTCCGCCACTAATTAGGCTTTCTTTGGGTGGTACATTTTGCTAAAAATTATTTTTTTATAAATGCAATTTAACAGGATTAATAAGAAAAAAATGGAAAAAAATGCATTATTTCTCAGTTTTCGTCCATTATAGCTTTAAAATAATCCACGCTGCCATAATTAAAACCTATGTATTTTATTTGTCCGTTTGTCTCGGTTATGACACCATTTAAATTTTGTCCCTATCACAATGTATGGTGCCAATATTTTATTTGGAAATAAAGGTGCATTTTTTCCGTTTTGCGTCAATCACTATTTACAAGCTTATAATTTAAAAATGTTAGTAGTATACCCCCTTCAAATGCATTTTTTTTTCCATTAAAAATTTTATTTGGGTAATATTTTGGTGTGGGAAATAAACAGTTAATTTTTAATTGTATTATATGTGTAAATTGTAATGTAAAAAATATGTAGATGTAGTTTTACTATTTGGCCACAAGATGGCCACCTTGAGTTTTTTTTTCTCCTTGTGCTTCTCTCTAACCGGAAGCACAAGGAGGACGCAGAAAATGTTACATGCAGAAAGACTTAAGCCTCTTGTAAGAGCGCTTTGGTTTTTCTGCTGGGGAAACGGATCGGTGATCGTGAACCATGTTCCCGTTCACTGATCCCAGGGCTACCGGGGGACAGCACGGGGGCACGGGAGCAAGCCGAAGCGCGGCAGCAGAGCAGCCGTCCGGACATAAACATCACGTCTGGGCAGAAATGGTTAAACATTGTTTATATTTTTTCTGTAATAGTATATTCCAGTTCCCCTTCTAGATTTAGCTAGTTAGGTTATCCCAACAGTCATTCCCTGCTCAGTAGTCACTTTCTGGATCATTCTGTTATAGATTGGAGTCAGTTGGTGAGGTAATCCTGTCTGCACCTTCCAATCGCATTGTCTTTTTACTTATGAATATGCTCTAAAAACATCTCCACTCCGGCCCACGTGGCGGTGATTGACAGTGCCGGTCACGCAGGCGCAGTACAGAGCGACCTCCAGGTCGCTCTGACGTCATCGCCGGGGACCGGGTCGGAGCTCCGGCAAACGGCTGCGGGCAGAGCTGCGGCGAGGGAGGTCCTGGGAGCTTGGGGCTGGAGGAAGCCCCCGGAAAGTAGCGTTTATTTAATTAAAATTACCTTGACAACTCCTTTAAATGCAAGTAAATATACTTCGGATTATACTTGGAGTACTATTTAATCAAGTAAAACTGCCTGTGGAGGTTTCTGAATCAGTGTGGAGTCATATTGCTATACAGACTGGGTCTTCTGGAGTGTGCCTCACGCATAAAGCGGGAATCGAAACAGCACACCGGGTTTCAATGCATTCTGGGATTGCTTAAATGGAAATAAATATGGCAGCCTCCATAGCTCGTTCACTTCAGTCGTCCTTTAATTTTCTAGTCAATGGTAGCATCCACAGCTAAACCTATACAGCAATAGCTAACCAATGCTGCTTGCCCCTCGTGCCTCTGCTTACAGTGTACAGACACCAGCCCCCGCCCCAATAGCCACTGCAGAATCCTTCCACCACTACCCCAGCCAAACAACCAAACTAGCAGACGCTTATCTGGTGAATAACCGGCTGGGAGGAGTGTATGGGGTACAACAATGAACAGGCGTTACATATCGGGGATCCCCGGGTCACAAAAAACACTAGACTCTATGGCCAGGATTAGAATTGAAAACAGAGATATTCATCACACATCTGGATGCCACAAATTACTGCAACATTCCTCATCCAAACAACCATAAACATTTCAGACAACAGATTCCATTTCCCTTTACTTTTATATATTTGGAAGACTCTCCAGTCATGAGGTAATCTCGCAACAAGATCCAAAATTCTGTGAAAAGCAACGGCGGCCCCTGCTGGCCACCGGGTGCTACTGCGGCCCACAAACGGACTCTGAAAAGCATATGCTGGCCGCCCAAGTTGCAAGTGCAATCATTCGACAGCACTTTCAATTTAATTTAAAAAGAAAAATGTATCTAGGAATACTCAAACAGTTTAACTGACAAGTTAAAGCTTGCTTCTAAAACTCCTTAAAGAGAAAAACGAATGAAAATAATGAAATTATATATTTTTTTACTATATTCACTTATAAATTATTTAGTCAGTGTTTGCCCATTGTAAGATTATTCCTCTGACTGATATTCTTAAAGTGGACCTGAACTCAGAACTCCTCTCTGCTCTAAAAGATACACAACATAACCTTTAAACTGAAAAGTTGTCTTTGTTACAGCTGATACAAATCCTACAATAAATCTACACTGTTTCTACTTCCTGATTCATGAAAGCACACATATTGTTAACCTCCTGTGCTTTCAAATGGGCTTATATGCCATCTCTGCCATGACAGTCATGTGACACAGGGGGAGATCAAATTACAACGAGTGATTAGACACAAATGAGTGGGAATGACACAGGCTAAACGCTTTAAATACATACAGGGTGCATTTCTGTTATGTTTTCCTTGTGACCTGTGCAAGAGTTCAGCTCCACTAACAGACCTGAACATAGAAGTCCTCTCTGCTCTAAACAGCATTAGTAGCCTTTAAAGAGAACCCGAGGTCGATCATTGAGATGCAGATGGGACACAGAGCCATTCTTTCTGCCTAATGACATGGCTCTGTGTCCCCCAATCGCCGCTCTCTCTGTCCCCCCCCCCCCCCCCCCCCTATAGCTCCCAGAGTTTAGTGACAAGATTTGTCGCCAACTTGGAGGTAAACACAGGTGAGAGGAATTCCCTGTTTAAAACGCCCGCCAGGGGCGCTCCTGCAGGGTTTCCTGAGCTGCCATTGGGCAGCTCTCTCTTCCTGGCCGCGCCTGCTGCCGCTTCCCCACCTCCCTGCACACTATGAGAGACACACAGTCTCGCAGTGCAGCATCGTGACACAGTGGTCATGCAAGTGAAAGTGGGCTATTGCGGCCCATGGCAGTGGCGGTTTTTGCGGCTACCTGATCCGCTCAGCCCTGCGGATCAGGTAAGCTACTTTTTATTTTACTTTTTGAGCACACCTTGGGCTCTCTTTAAACAAAAAACATGTATTTATTACAGCTGATAAAAATCTTAAAATAAATCTGCACAGTTTCTACTTCCTGAATTCATGGAAGCAGACATATTGTTAACAGCCTGTGCTTTCAAATGGGCTTATCTGCCATCTCTGCCACAGGCAGTCATGTAACATAGGGGAGAGATCAAATTACAACTTGTGATTAGACACAAATGAGGAGACAGGCTAAACTCTCTAAATACATACAGGCTGCATTTCTCTCTATTTTCCTTCTATCCTGTGCAAGAGTTCAGGTCCACTTTAATCCTTATGGAAACATTTCGCTTTGATATAAGAGAGCTTTGGATTACGAGCATGTTTCCGGAACGAATTATGCTCGCAAGCCAAGCTTCCACTGTACAGGCAAAAATCTAGAAAATCACATGACCATATACAGGTGAACGGCTAGTGTTTTATTTACGTACATATGCTAGACTGCTGCTGTTCGCAAACTAGCAATTGAAGGTTGAAGGAATAGATCAAAAATGTAACACTTAGTGAACACAGTTAAATGCGCTTGAAGCTCAGGTCTAATACAGTAAGGTGTGCAGTATCATATGTGGTGTGACAGCCCTACCCTGTGCTAACCTTAAGTGCTGTGAGTGTGGGCGTTTGTGGTGTGGGCGGGGAGCTGATCACAGGGTGCAGGAAGATGGAGGGTGGAGCTGTGGAGGCGGTACATACCTGTGAGTGTGGGTGCTTGTGGTGTGGGCAGGGAGCAGGAGGATGGTGGGACGTGCTGTGAGTGTGGGAGTTTGTGGTGTGGGGGGGGGAGCTGATCACAGGGTGCAGGAAGATGGAGGGAGGAGCTGTGGAGGCAGTACATACCTGTGAGTGTGGGTGTTTGTGGTGTGGGCAGGGAGCAGGAGGATGGTGGGACGTGCTGTCAGTGTGGGAGTTTGTGGTGTGGGCGGGGAGCAGGTCGCAGGGTGCAGGAAGATGGTGGGAGGAGCTGTGGAGGCGGTACATACCTGTGAGTGTGGGCGGGGAGCTGGTCACAGGGTGCAGGAAGATGGTGGGAGGAGCTGTGGAGGCAGTACATACCTGTGAGTGTGGGCGGGGAGCTGATCACAGGGTGCAGGAAGATGGTGGGAGGAGCTGTGGAGGCGGTACATACTTGTGAGTGTGGACGGGGAGCTGGTCAGGGTGCAGGAAGATGGTGGGAGGAGCTGTGGAGGCGGTACATACCTGTGAGTGTGGGCGGGGAGCTGGTCACAGGGTGCAGGAAGATGGTGGTTGATGCTGTGGAGGCGGTACATACCTGTGAGTGTGGGCGTTTGTGGTGTGGGCGGGGAGCTGGTCACAGGGTGCAGGATGATGGCATGAGGAGCTGTACTCTGGGTAGGAGGCGGCTTGGTCCCAGGGGCAGGTCTGGGCTGTAAAGGCGGCTTCTTAGACAGGAAACCATTAGATTTAGGAAGACATCCAGCTGGAGCTATGGGAGAAAAGACTGTAGTTATATCAAGGAAATACTGTGTAAATTATGGGTTACTCCACCCTATACATGCTGGGTAAAGCGAAGTGTAAGCTGGCATTAACCTCCTTGTCGGTTATCCCGAGTCAGGCTCAGAGTGGAAAAAAGATGATATCAGCGGTAATCCCGATCCTGACTCGTGGTAGCCGCCGCGAGCTCTATGCAGAGCATAGCATGCAGCTGACATTTTAATTCACCTCCTTCAGGATCCAGACGCTGGCAGCCATTCTCCTTCCTGTCCTCGGAGGCTCTGCATCCCAGGGGTGAGATCACCATTTGTCGTGATGACGACAGCCAGCGTTCTTGCTACAGGGTTACAGCGCCACCCGGAGGATGGAAGGGGAATTGCAGCTCTGGATGCCAGGGAGGTGCTGGGATGCTGCAGATCTCTAGCAGCATGATTTTTTTCCCCCATTTTTAGGGTGAAAAGGCGTGCAAAAAAATTGCACCGCTATTAGATCCTAAATTCCAGAATCATACCACCAGGAAGTTTAATGGGCAGCTCCATGAAAATATTTTATTTACTTTCAAACTGAACAAGGTGAAAATATAATTAGAAACTTTTTGGGTAGCTTTGATTGTTTTTCAAAAATGGGGATCTGAGAGAATTTACCATAATTCCTGTCTTGATGAGAGGGAAATGTTAGCAGAAGGGACAGACACTAGTAGTGAAGGATGATGTCATGGGCGTATTGGATTCACAGACTGTCGGCAACACCCCTGCATGGGCAGCCACTGGCAGGTGACCAGAGTGGCATCATTTAACATGTGGCCTCAGACATGACACACCGCAGCTTAGAAATGTGTGAGGACATAGGCAGTGCCCAGTAGGCACTGAACTCAACAGCCTGAGTGAATGCCCATAATCTCATAAGTAGCAGATCATCAGTCCCTAGACAGCAACCAGGCAGTCACCACGCTGTTCAACTGGCCACCTGTACTAGCCCTTAAAGCAAACCTGAAGCGTTTCTGAAATAAAAATAAACCTCACCCTGGGTGGAATTTAGCCTAGAAACTGCTCTGGGACAAGGAAAGGAGAAGAAGGCTCTATAGGACCCAGAGTCCTGGGTAAGTATCTGTTTTTAATATTTCAGAAACACTTCAGGCTCACTTTAAAGTGGATGTGAACTCTAGAACAGCACACAGTGAAAAGTCTTTCTTTGATAGATGGTTGCTGAATAAAAAAGCGTGGATTAGCAGATCAGCTGTGTGGAGGCAGCTCTCTGCCCTACACTAAACACAGGGTTAACCCTTTCTGTGCTTCTAGTGAGGTGAATCCAAGTAAAATTTCATTTCCTTTTCAGGATTTCCATAAGCTGAAATTAAGAAATGCTTTCCCATAATAGTGTGGATAATTTTTTTTTATAGCAGAGAGGACGTTCTGGGTTTAGTTTCACTTTAAAGGACAACTGTATTCAGAGGGATCTGGAGGCTGCCATATTTATTTCCTTTTAAGCAAAACCAGTTGCCTGGCTGTCCTGCGCCTCTAATACTTTTAGCCATAGCCCCTGAACAAGCATGCAGCAGATCAGGTGTTTCTGACATTGTCAGATCTGACGAGATTAGGGCTTGCTTGTTTCTGGTGTTATTCAGACACTACTGCAGTCAAATAGGTCAGCAGGACTGCCAGGCAACTGGTATTGTTTAAAAGGAAAATAAATATGGCAGCCTCCATATACCCCTCGCTTTAGTTGTCCTTTAATCAAGCCATAAAGCGGTCGACAGTAATCAGGTAATCAATTACCCCCCCCCCCTTTCCCCCATCGAAAATTAATCAGGTAAGAGTGACTGAGTTACTACCTTGCTACACTTGATCCTAATTAGATTTGAGCAGAAATGTGTTTAAAGTGGGCTTACACTCCCTAAACTAAGATTAAAGCACCTACTCTTAAAGGGATACTGTAGGGGGGGTCGGGGGAAAATGAGTTGAACTTACCCGAGGCTTCTAATGGTCCCCCGCAGACATCCTGTGTTGGCGCAGCCACTCCCCAATGCTCCGGCCCCGCCTCCAGTTCACTTCTGGAATTTCTGACTTTAAAGTCTGAAAACCACTGCGCCTGTGTTGCCATGTCCTCACTCCCGCTGATGTCACCAGGAGTGTACTGCGCAGACACAGACCATACTGGGCCTGCGCTGTGCGCTCTTGGTGACATCAGCGGGAGCGAGGACACGGCAATGCAGGTGCAGTGGTTTTCTGACTTTAAAGTCTGAAATTCCAGAAGTGAACTGGAGGCGGGGCCGGAGCATTGGTGAGTGGCTGCGCCAACACAGGATGTCTGCGGGTGACCATTAGAAGCCCCGGGTAAGTTCAACTCATTTTCCCCTGACCCCCCTACAGTATCCCTTTAAGTACATGAAAAACGATTTAAAAGCATTGAATGTGTGTAATGATGTTTAATTTCAACGCAGAGAGCAGTAAAAATTTGTACTGCTTTGTTAACCTGAAAATGTAATCACTGCTGGCTAGAAGCTCTCTACCTGGTCTCTTCCCACTGCTCCCCCTCCCTCATCTGCTAGTGACTCGGCCGTTACCACAGCAACATGGGAAGGGGAGCAGCGAAATGATCAGGGCTGTGGAGTCGGCACAAAAACCATCCAACCCTGACTACACAGTTTATGAAGCGACCGACTCAGACTCCAGGTACCCAAAATTGCTCCGACTCCTTGACTCCAACACCACAGCTCTGGTGAGGATACCAGGTTAAAAAACGTTAACCTTATTTGCCATTTAGGAGAGATAAGCAGAGCAATATGAACTTTCACTGCTCTCTGCATTAAAAGTAAAAGTACTTACATTTTAGTATATGGAGTTCAACCCCACCTTAAACTACTGTGAACAGTGGCGTAGCTAAGGAGCTGTGGGCCCCAGTACAAGTTTTACAACGCCCCCCCCCCCCCCCCACCCCCAGCACTCTATAAATAACAATTGACACGGCACACCAAAACCTGCTAACAGTGTCAGAGGTGCAAGAAGGGGATGGGGAACAGTTTTGTTAATGATTACTGCTATTTAAAGCATCTATAGAAGTGATTATTACCAACACAGGGCCAATAAAGAGCTAATATTGTGCTTGAGAGTGGGCATCTTCAGGGCCCCTCTGACCCAAGGGCCCCGATGCGTCGCTAGCTCTGCAACCCCTATTGCTACGCCACTGACTGTGAAACACCATTCAAGGCTTTATAAACCTTTAAGGTAGCCATACACTGGTCGATTTGCCATTAGATCGACCAGCTGACAGATCCCTATCTGATCGAATCTGATCAGAGAGGGATCGTATGACTGCCTTTACTGCAAACAGATTGTGAATCGATATCAGCCTGAAACCGATCACAATCTGTGGAGCCGCCGCTGCCGCCTGCCCCCCCCCCGATCATACATTACCTGACGCTGGCTCCCGGGCATCTTCTCCACGCTGCACCCGCTCCATCCCGGCGCTTCCTGTGTCACTCCGTGACCAGGAAGTTCAAATAGAGCGCCCTCTATTTGAACTTCCTGGTCACGGAGTGACACAGGAAGCGCCGGGATGGAGCGGGTGCAGCGCGGAGAAGATGTGGAGAAGATGCGGAGAAGACGCCCGGGAGCCAGCGTCAGGTAATGTATACCTGATCGGATCGGCCGCCGCTAGCGACGCGCTCCCTACCCGCGGGCGATCGAGGGTAATTTCCCGCACGGCGCGATCGACGGACCGATCCGATTTTGGGAGGAAATCGGATCGGCGGGTGCGTTTAGCGCGAACGATTGGCAGCAGATTCGATCCCAGGATCGAATTTGCTGTCGAAACGGCTGCGAATCGGGCCAGTGTATGGCCACCTTTACAGTCACTGATCCTCTGCCATCCCCCTCCCATCCATTTAGTACAGACTTACCACCACACCGATCACACTTCCAATCGATCAACTGTCTGAAACAGACTGGAAAGTAATTAGTCCGACTTTTATGGATCAAAGTGATGGAATGTGCAGGAAGTAGTGACCTCAGCATCTCAACCTCTGAAGCCAACATCAACTTTTTTACTCTTGTCCCCATTTCCTGTTCTCAGGACCGGCATGGCGTGTGTTAAAAGCCAAGGAGATCCGTGAAGTCCCAGGGACAGGAAGTGAGGGAAAATCTTATGAGATAACGAATTGTATGTGTAGTACAGCTAAGAGATAGAACATTAGTGACAAAGAAATGAGTCTCATATTGTTTCCAGTATGTCCTTTTGGGCACCCTCTGGTACCCACAGCCATGGTGCCAATTGCAGAATTCATTAAGGGCTAAGGTATCCGTGAAGAAACTTCACTTGTTCTCTATGCAAAAGAGCTTCTCTGAACGCTCTGGTTTCTGAAGCACTTCTCTCAAACGGTCTCTGTTTCTTGTTTGTTTAAAGGTAACCAGAGATGAACGCTTTGGCACAAAATAAACATATCCAGCCCCCCCCCCCCCCCCCCGGATATATTTTACAAAATAAATACTACACCTGGTATTTTCGCTGCTCTGGTGTGCTGCTTTTGGAGCGTTTTTTTTTTTACACTAAAACTCCATGCAAAACACAGTTCATCAGAAAAGCATATTATTTAGTGGGCTGTGTGCAAAATGAAATCACCATTTCTAAAAACCTCTTATGACTAACAAATATAGATGAAAAACTTTTTTTTTTTTTTTTTTATATACCCTTACATTAGCAGCTCCTCCCATTTCATTACAGCTCTCTGTGATGCTGCAGTATACAGAACAGGAAAGCAGAGCCAGAAGGGGGCAGGTTTGGGCTTGAAAAAACATCAGAGAAGACAGACTCCGCTATAATGATTCCTGAGCAAAGCCAGACTGAATGCTCAGTCGGGGGATTTGATCAGGGCTGATAACAAGCACACTAAGCAGTGAAGGATGAAACAGACAGCAGGGTAGGTGTTTTCTCTAATGTTCTTACTGATATATATGGTAAAATACATTAGGGTGCTTCGTCTCTGGTCCACTTTAAGGTTTTAGTGCAGGAAAGATCAAAGTATCATCGCTCTGTTCTGTTTCATAATTTTAAATACAGGGTGAAGTTTGTAAACTGCAAATGATAATGATGCAATGTTCTAATAAAAAAATAAAATAAAAAATGTTCTATTAATTATCCGTACTACACATACAATTTATTAGATCATACTTTTTTTTCTCTTCAGCATCACTTTAAAATTCTCACAAATGTTCTCAGCACACCACCACAAATCCTGTTGTCCTCCAGTGAAGCCAGAAGTGAGAGGGATATCAAGGCTGCCATATTTATTTCCTTTTGAACAATACCAGTTGCCTGGCTGTCCGGCTGATCCTTTGCCTTTAATACTTTTAGCCACACACTCTTAACAAGCATGTAGCAGATCAAGCGTTTCTGCCAAAAATCTGACAAGATTAGCCGCATGCTTGCTTTAGGTGTGTGGTTCAGACACTACTACAGCCAAAAAGACCAGCAGGATAACCAGGCAACTGGTATTGTTTAAAAGGAAATAACTGGAGGTACCTGTAGGAACACATTGGTATCATCTATCTGTACAGCCTGTAAACTGCTTCTCTGCTATCCATGCGCTGCAAGATCTTCACTGAACCTACACAAAGATGACTCAACAACATCTCCAGGGACAGCAATACCAACTTAAAAACACAACTCTGATCACAAGACGCAGCCTGTTTAATGCTGATGCGGCTTGCAACTAAAAAGGTACACACAGACATTGGACATTTAAAAAGGAACCTGAGGTGAAAGTGATTATGAGAGCTGACATATTTATTTCCTTTAAAACAATACCAGTTGCCTGGCAGCCCAGCTTATGTTTCATGCATCACCAGATCTGCATGCTTGTTCAGGATCTATGGCTAAAAATATTATAGGCAGAGGATCAGCAGGCCAGGCAGGCATTGTGTAAAAGGAAGCAAATATGGCAGCCTCCATACAGGTCTCCCCTCAAGTTCCCTTTAGCATCTGAAGCCCCCCCCCATCTTCTGTGCCCAAATCTTGGCACAGTAAAGTGCCTTTTTCCCCAAATAGAAGACTGTCGTATATTCTTTTGTGGGGAAAAGTATGTACTCTGGCTTATTTTCGGTGGCGGGGGGCTCGGAGGCGCTTACTCTCTGACTCTCAGGAGAGGGGTAGACGCTTTGTGGATGGGGAGGTGTGTGGTTTCTTACTGCACCTCCCTTGTGGCTGTTGCCCTCTCCATTCTAAGTAACTTCTCTGATGTCAGTGGCTGCATTTTAGTCAGGCTGTGAGGGCGCACTTTGACCCTCAATCTGACACCTCGCAGCACCAGTTACCGGCTCTGCGCTGGCGCTCTCCTCTTGTCATAATCATGTGCGCCTGGAATGCCTCAGCCGGGCGCACATGATGACATAAGGAGAGCGCCAGCGCAGAGCCGGCAACGCGTGAAGTGTCAGCGTGAGGGTCAAAGGGCGCCCTCACAGCCTAAATACTATGCCGCCGCTGACACTGGAAGGGAGGGGAGCGCAGCCACAAGGGAGGTGCGGTAAGAGACCACACACCTCCCATCCACAAAGCATCCCAGCTAGGTCTCATTTTTGGGGTTGATCTTATAATAGGGGAAACACGGTACATGCAGCTGAGCCGACCCCAGTATGCTGAATTTTAACAGGCTGCAGATGTTGGTTTTGGCCGACAGAAGTAGCTTTTCAGTATGTGGCTGAACTCCAGATTATTGGTCCATTTCTGTACTTGAGATACGAGACTCTTTGCAAACTACTCCTCAGTTAATACAATGTATTTATATAGCACTGACATCTTCTGCAGCACTTTACAGAGTACATAGTCATGTCACAGTCTAATCCCTACCATAGTCATGTTTTAATGTCCTACCATATTATTATTATTATTATTTAGATAGCACTGACATCTTCTGAAGTACTATAAATAGTCATGTCACTGACTGTCCTCAGGAGGAGCTCACAATCTAATTCTACCATAGACATAGTTCCTCCTGTAATCCAAGATTAATTTTGGTGTAAACAATTAACTTGTTTTTGAGAAGTGGAAGGAAACCGGAGTGCCCAGAAGAAACCAATGCAAACCCAAGGAGCACATACAAACTCAATGCAGATAGTGTCCTGCCTAAACCTGGGACTCTGTGCAGCTTCTGATGGAGCTGTTAATATCACTTACAAAGATAGGCCCAATTGGCTTTTTTACACTCCAGTACATAACACACACACACATACTCACCTGAGGCAGTGGACACCGGGAGAAGAGTGATCTGCAGAGCGCTGCAGGGTGTGGACGGGGTCTCCGGATTGGAAATAGGAGGAGATGGCGGCAGCTCCACTTTCACGACCTCTCCTATGGATGGCTGTGTGTGACAAAGGATTAGAGAGCGATGAGCCGACAGGATTACAAGTGGCAAAACAAGCATTCAATGGCCAGGTGGAGGACTTCAGGACAGCAACAAACACACTGAGCCATTAAAGAGGCATTAGTCTGTAACAAAAAAAAACCCACCCCGAGGATCCTAATGAGGCTTCCCACATCCTCCTAAGCCTCGGGGATCCAGCGATGGCAGCCCCTGAAGATACTGTATTTACCCACCGTGATCCTGCACAGGTGCAGTAGCGGCTTTCTGTTTGGGCTCAGGCAGAAATAGCCGAGCTCAATTGGATCCGCTCTACTGCGCAGTAGAGTAGACCAGATATTACGGTATTTACCTCGCCGGTGTTCGGGGGCTGAGAGCGCTGGAAGGAAGGAGGAGGGGGAAGCCTGATTAGTATCTAGAGGCTTCCCCCTCCCCAGGTAAGCACCCCCTGTACTACTGTAGATAACAGACACGAATTCAATCTTACCATTTGTTCCATTTATTAGAAGACTTACATTGTGTTGCTGCTACAATGCTCGGGGGTGATGCTCAATTTTCAAAAAGGCATTTTTCTGTTATTTTGCATTATGTAGCTTATTTTCCTAGTACAGAAAGGCTAGCCACCATACACAGGGTGGTAAAGTAGCAGCACTTGCATGAAACAGAGTTCCCCAACCTTGTCCTGAAGGCCCACACGTTTTGTGGAAATCCAGAGAGGTAGATAATCAGCTCTGCTGAGACACTAATTACCTCACCTGTGCATGTTTGTGGTTTCCTGCAAAACATGCACTGTTGGTGGGCCCTGAGGACAGGGTTGGGGAACTCTGAACTACAAGATAGAGAAACTATTTATAAGTTAAAGTTTTTTTCGAGTTAACATTTGTAGTAATTTTTGTGAGCATATCTTTTTTAAACCACAGCTAATAAAAGCCAATGGGAATTCATAAGTGATATGCAAATTTATTCTGCGAATATAAAGGGCCCATTTACACTTGAAAGGGCAAAACGCCGGCGATTACCGCCGGTGTTTTGCAGGAGTGATTCTGCCGCGCTTTTACACGGAAAAAAAAAAATATCACTGGACAGTGCAGAGATCACTCCGCAGTCGCGTTTAGCGCTTCTAAAGCACAGAATCACGATCGCCGGGAAATCGCCTGAAAATGGTGCAGGCTACGCGGTTGCGTTTCACGTTTTTGGGCGATTTGCGGCGATTACCGCAAATCGCCCACGTAAGAACGGGCCCATAGGGTTTTATTACACTAGCGCTTTCAAAAGCGCTAGTGTTTGAGCGTTTTGCCGAAATCACCGTCAAAACGCTCAGATGTGAACGGGGCCTCAGAAGAGATGGACGAGTCCAAAACCTGTCACTTCTGTCAGATTTCTACTGCCTACTGTAAGTGACAGCAACATAGGAGAAAATTTATGGCTCATTTTACTCTGGAAAAAACGTACTTCTTATTTGTCTATGTTTGCACATATTTTAAATATTACAATTTTTCACCATAGTGCCCCTTTCATGTGTGTTTCTATTGGATAAGAAATGATGCTAAGGGGAAGAGCAGGCACTAGGCAATCAGTTTTTGCCCCTGTTTTGTGTGCAAAAGTTCTCTCTGTAGAGAGAGATTCATTTTTGTGTAGCGTTTCACTACTCCTCCATGTATCCAGGGTCCGAGAAGTCCCATATGGGGTCCGTTCAGTTTTCAAAACTGATCCCCCGGAGCAGTGTTTGAATTGGGGAAAGACGGCTGCTATTCTTAACATTGGTATCCGTGGCTCCGGTTTTGGTTCCGGGCCCAAAAATGGAGCCACAGATACATTTTTACAACAAGTGTGAACCGGCCCTAAGGTGAAATAGGGCCCAAGGAAAGCAATGAATTTGGGCCCACCCTTGATGACCACCTGGTTTTTGGGCAAGATTTGTTGAGGGCTAGCATAAACCAGGCCCCTAGACCCTCTTCAGGCCCTAAGCACCTGCCCAAGTTGCCTTGTGGATGATTCAGCTCTATCTAGGACAAGTCATTGTGACATATGGCAGGATGTGATAAGATCAAATCTTTATCAATTCATTAATTCCCAAGTGGCACGCATCCTTAGCTTTTTCTTGAGGGTATGATTTAATAAGCGTGAACCCTGCCTTAAAGGGAAGGTTCAGGGACACCTTGCAAAAAATAAAAATCGATATCCACTTACCTGGGGCTTCCTCCAGCCCGTGGCAGGCAGAAGGTGCCCTCGCCGCCGCTCCAGAGGCTTCCGGTCGTCTTCGGTGGCCGACCCGACCTGGCCAGGCCGGCTGCCAGGTCGGGCTCTTCTGCGCTCCAAGGCCCGGCACTTCTGCGTCCCACGCCGGCGCGCTGACGTCATCGGACGTCCGCCGGGCTGTACTGCGCAGGCGCAGTAGTTCTGCGCCTGCGCAGTACAGCCGGGCGGACGTCCGATGACGTCAGCGCGCCCGCGTGGGACGCAGAAGAGCCCGACCTGGCAGCCGGCCTGGCCAGGTCGGGTCGGCCACCGAAGACGACCGGAAGCCTCTGGAGCGGCGGCGAGGGAACCTCCTGCCTGCCACGGGCTGGAGGAAGCCCCAGGTAAGTGGATATCGATTTTTATTTTTTGCAAGGTGTCCCTGAACCTTCCCTTTAAGGTGTGTACACACATGCGACTATAGTCGTTTGAAACGATCGTTCCCCGATCATTTCAAACGACGATCGTTTTAAAAAAAACCTCGAACGATCATTAAGCCAAACGATGGGCGAGCTTGATCGTTAAAAAGGAAATATCTGCCTTGGCGGATTTTTTTAAACAACGATCGTTTGCAAAACGAGTACATCCTTAGAGAACAGTCATTTGTACTAGGCTTGACATGTGCATTTCATTATATCTCGATAGAAGTTTTCACTTAAATGCGCAAGCGCAACACGTGGTTTTCATTATTTAACGTTCGTTCTATGAATGTATCCTGTGACGCGTTAATTGCTCCATGATTATACTACAAATTGTAATTTTAATTGACATTAAAACAGAGTGTTTTTTTTATGTGTTTGACGCTGTATTATCTAAATGCTCTACCTACATACCTACAGTGTGAGTTCTTGTACTGTAATGTAATATATGTAATGTTAGTTTTATAGTGGTTAGTTTTGTAGTTTTATAGTGTAACGTACGTTTTGAACCATTCGTTACGTGCGGACGGAACTTCCTATGGTGTCACTTTCAGGAACAGTATGTGACATCTTCACTGTACAGAAGATATAATAAATGGCTAGACGTGAGCCCGTCGCAGAAAACACGCATTTTCCTGTATTCTACTGTGATGTTGTTCCGGATCATTCGTTAACAAACGATCAGATAGTTTCACACTTTTAAAAGCTACTTTTGCTTAAGTCGTTCTTTCATTAATTAAAAGATCGTTCGTCGGTCACAACAAACAATCGTTGTCGTATGTGTGTACGTAGCTTTAAAGTGAAGGTCCAAGGAATTTAAAAATAAAAAATCCACTTACCTGGGGCTTCCTCCAGCCCCCTGCATCCGTCCTGTGCTCTCGCCGCAGCTCCATTGGCTCCCTGTCCCCTCCGGTGGAGATGCTGACCTCGCCAGTCCGGCTTCTCCTACGTTCCAGCGTGTGGCTCACTGGACGCGCTGACGTCATCTGGACTGTACAGCACAGGCGCAGAACTACTGGGCCTACGCAGTACCGTCTGGATGATGTCAGTGCGACTCAGAGACACTCGCGCGGGTGGAGTGTACATCCTGTGCCGGAGGGGACCCCCGGGCCACCAGCGGGGAGCGGAGCTGTGGCGAGGGCACAGGATGGCTGGCAAGGGCTGCAGGAAGCCCCAGATAAGTGGATTTCTTTTATATTTATACAGCTCGGATGTGTCTTTTAAAGCAAATCTGAAGCAAATAAAATAAACTTATGATATAATGAATTGTACTATATATGATATGATATTATCATATGATATATCTTATCTTATGATATAATGAATCTGTACTATACATACAATTCATCTCATAAGTTTATTTTCACCTTATAGATTTGCTTTAAAGCAACATATAAAGTACATAGAATGACAACGACGTGGTCTTATGCACAAAAGGCAAAGAAAGAAGGGCCCAATCTCTGGTAAAGAGCAAGTATTTAGCAACTATACAGCTGGACACTTTTGGTGAAGCTGCTGATTTGATTGCATCATCCTGCAGTTTAGACCACAAAGGTGGAAGGCACAGATTAAATCTAACAGAGAAATTGAAGTGTGTAGCACAGTCAATGTCATATAAAGTGTCATGCATCTGGATCCCTGACCCGGTATTTGTGATTAGACAAAAACTAATGAAGGGACATCCTGGAGTGGGGGGGGCTTTATACAGGGCTCCTGGGAAGAGCTGATTTTCTATAGCTGCACATTAGATCAGTTAGTCTATAGCTGTACTCACTGTGTAGAGGCCATCACAGGAAGAGGAGGAGTCACATGAGGAAGAAGAAAAGGGAGACACTGGTTCTGCCTTTACCAAAAAGTCTGCAGAGAGAGAAATCAGATTGTATTACTTCATCAAGTCACTGTGCTTAAAGGGAACCTAAATTAAAAAAAAAAAGTTTCACTTACCCTGCGGCTTCTACCAGCCCCCTGCAGACGTCAGGGGTCATAGAACAATGCTACGGTCCCCCGCCGCAGCTCAGTTTCGTTTCACACCCACTGACCAGTTGTTATATTCAGCGCCCTGGCCGCACCCGTTCTCGAGTCACTAGGAGTGTAATGCGCAGTACTCTGAAATCCCCTGCCTGCGCAGAATGCTCCTGTGACACGACCGTGTCCTCCGTTTCCCCCCCACACACTTTTGATCGCCTGTAAATTGTTCCAGACTAGGCCCCGACCCACACAGTTGGGACCTTTGAAGCGGATGTCGTACAGTTTGCGCATTCACAGTTGTGGCCATTCTAACGTATGGAGTAGCTGTCTCCGGGAGCACTCGGGCTTCCAAAGATTGCCGAAGCGATCGGTCAGAGACTGCTAACGGGGAATCCAGCTCTGGAACACGAGGACCGTAGGAGGAACTGAAAGACTCTATAGGACTCAGGGCCTTTCCTCTCTTTAGGTGAGTATGTGGTTTTTTTTGGGGGGGAGGGCGCGATTTGATACTCACTTCAGACTCACTTTACATTTCTGTAGCATTTATTTGAAACAAAAAGTTTAAGGACCTTTGACTACAGTAGTCAAAAAACATTAAAGAGGATCTGTCATCAAAACACCCCCCACTGGGGGATACTAGGAGGGGGAAGCCTCTGGATCCTAACATGGCTTCCCCCGCCCTCTTTTGCTTTGCGTTCCCCCCGAATCACGGGGAGGTAAATATTTACCTAGCCCCTCTTCCTTCGGGTTAAGGTGGAAATAGTCAAACTCGATCAATCCGCTTTACTGCGCAGGCACGAGTCCTTTTGCGCCTGTGCAGTAGAGCGGATAGGATCGGGCTCGGCTATTTCCGCCGTAGCCTGAACGAAGAGCCACTACTGCGCCTGCCCTGGATCCCGGAGAGGTAAATACATCAAGCCTTGTCAAGCTTTTCGGGGAGGATTCAGGGGAGCCAGCGCTGGATTCCATGAAGCTACAGGAGAGAGGGAAGCCTCATAGGGACCCTGAGGCTTCCCCCTCGAGAGGTAAGTATCCCCCATAGGGTTTTTTTTTTTTCTTTACAGAGCCTCTTCAAAGAGAAACCGAGGCGGGTTCTTACATCGCAATCCCCATACAGAGGCTGGGACTGCCTAAAGAGCCCAGCCTCTGTTGCTATATAGCTTCCTCTAAAGCCCCCCCGGCGCGCTGAGACACCCCATTAATCACAGCCGCGCTGTCGACACGCAGCGTGTCGCAACGCGCTGTGTTTACCTCACTAATGCCAGTCTTGCCGCTCCCACGCCTCTGAAACGCTCAGGTCCCCGCCCACATCCCTTCCCTCGCCACTGATTGGAGGGAAGGGACGCGGGCGGGGACCAGAACGATGCAAGAGGCGGGGGAGAGCGGAGACTGACATTAGTGAGGTAAACACAGCCGCATAGCGCTGCTGTGTTTTATGGGGTCTCGCAGCGCGCGGGGGGGGGGGGGGCCTTGGGGAAAGATATAGCAACAGAGGCTGGGCTCTATAGGCAGACCCAGCCTCTGTATGGGGATTGCGATGTAAGAACCCCGCCTCTGGTTCTCTTTAAGCTTTTAAGTGAAGCAGAAAGCTCTGGAACAACATGCTTGCAGGGAATGGGGATAGCTGATGCTGAATAAACTGGATACGTGCTCTCAGGGCGACATCTAGTACGTAGTATGAAGAGGGTGTACATAGTATGAAGAGGATGAGGCACCATACTTTGTGTATGCAGCTTTATTGACAGCCCGGTAATAGATACACTGGTTGCAGTGGGGTGAAGAAGTAAGAAGAAGTCTGACAGCGGTTTTGTGGGAAAACCCGCTTTGTCAGAGGTAAAGTAACTTACCACTCACAAAGTGGGTTTTCCCACAAAACAGCTGTCAGGCTTCTTACTTCACCCCACTGCAACCAGTGCATCTATCACCCAGCTGTCAATAAAGGTGTATACATGAGGTACAATGCTTCATAATCTTTTTTGACGTAGCATGGAGAGGAAAAGGAATTCCAGTGGAGGTACATTATAGACTTTACCTGACAGGTTTATACTGTGAATCTCGTCCAGAGAGGAGGAAACAGAGCAGGACTCCACATCCATCTGGTTGTCATACTATGGGAAGAGAAGGAAAAGGTGAGATGGAGGAAAAAAGAAGAAAAAAAATGTAAAATCTAATATTGACAGGAAGCAGAAGAGAAACAAGAAGAAGAAGAATAAAGAAGACAACACAAACTATTATATAGACAGGAAGCAGAAAACCCTGATGTAAAACGGGAAGACAGACAATGCAAACTCGGAAATAGACAAAAACACAAAGACCTCAGGAAGCATACACCATTATAGACAGGAAGAAGAAGAAGAAGCATACACCATTATAGACAGGAAGACGGCCACACAAACACCATTACAGAGAGGAAGAAGACCATGCATACACCATTATAGACAAGAAGAAGACCACACATACACCATTATAGACAAGAAGAAGACCACACATACACCATTATAGACAGGAAGAAGACCACACATACACCATTATAAACAAGACCACACAAACCATATTATAGACAGGAAGAAGACAATGCATACACCATTAGAGACAGGAAGAAGAAGAAGAAGAAGATATAGATAGGAAGAAAAGTACAAAGCAAACATAGATATAGATAGGAAGATGAAGCAAACGTTGATATAGAAAGGAAGAGTGGATTACACAGGTATAAAAACACACAATCCGTGATAAAGACCAGAAGAAGAAGAAACAAAGATATAGCAACATATTGTGAAATCTACCAAGTGCAGAGGGATGGTGCTAAACCCGGATGTAAACAGCTCGCCGTAGTCATCTGACGGGTCTCCATAGCTGTACAAGCCTGTGTCTGCAAAGCAAAGGGCACAAATCACACCACTGACTAGAACAGGCGCCACTTCCTTCCTAACATCATACCTGTGGAAAGTCACCAATGGCCACTTCCTTCCTAACATAACTGTGGAAAGTCACAAATGGCCACTCCATTCCCAACATTATAACTGAGGAAAGTCACAAACGGCCACTCCATTCCCAACATTATAACTGTGGAAAGTCACAAATGGCCACTCCATTCCCAACATTATAACTGTGGAATAGCCACCGCAACATTTCCAACACCTGTTCCTTGTAAACTATATGCTAAGCAGCCACCCTGGACTCTGCCCCTTCTCCCTCTTCTTAGGCAAGTGTCCAATTGTTTATTTTAACTCCACCTCTGGTTTGCTTTAAAACATACCTGAAGTCAGTTATCGGACCACTATTACAAAAATCGTAAAATTTAAAATACATGTAAACACATGCAAATAAGAAATAATACATGTAAACAAGAGTAAAATGAGCCATAAATGACTTTTCTCTTATGCTGCTGTCACTTACAGTAGGCAAAAGAAATCTGACAGAACCGACAGGTTTTGGAGTAGTTTATCTCTTCATGGGGGGATTCTCAGCATGGCCTTTATTCTTTATAAAGACACTCCCTGAAAGGGATTTATACAAAGATGCTGGCCAGCCTCCCTGCTCGCTGTACACTTTTTTTGGCAGTTGAACAGAGCAACTGCTAATCACTAAGTGCTTTTAAAAATAAAGAAAACCCAGAGAATCCCCCATGAGGGGATAGGTTAGTACAAAATCTGTCAGTTCTGTCAGATTTCTACTGCCTACTGTAAGTGACAGCAACATAGGAGAAAAGTAATTTTACGGCTCATTTTACTCTGGAAGAAATGTACTTCTTATTTGCATGTGTTCACATGTGTTTCAAATTTTACAATTTTCGTGATAGTGGTCCTATAAAAAAAAAAAAAAAAAAAAAAAAAAAAAAGTAGACACCTCAGTAGGAGGACGACCATGGTCTTCCTTGGTCTGCCTACTCTGCTCCTGCTCTGCAACCCTCTAAACAACATTCAAATTAACCACTTGCCGACCGCACGCTTATACCGTGCGTCGGCAAAGTGGCAGCTGCAGGACCAGCTGCAGGCTGATTAATCAGGAAGCAGCCGCTCCGGCTGCTTCCTGTCAATTCACGGCGGGGGGCTCCGTGAATAGCCTGCGGGCCGCCGATGGCGGCTCGCAGGCTAAATGTAAACACAAGCGGAAATAATCCAAGCGGAAATAAGGCAGATCGGCGATCCCCGGCCAATCAGAAGCCGGGGATCGCCGCCATGTGACAGGGGACGTCCTGTCACTGGCTGCACAGGACGGATAGCGTCCTGTGCAGCCCAGATCACCGGGAGGGAGAGGTAGGAGAGGGAGGGGGTTGAATGTCGCCGCGGAGGGGGGCTTTGAGGTGCCCCCCCCCGCAACTAGCCTGCACACAGGAGCGATCAGACCCCCCCTGCACATCATCCCCATAGGGGGGAAAAAAGGGGTACGATCTGATCGCTCTGCGTGCCCGCTGATCTGTGCTGGGGGCTGCAGAGCCCACCCAGCACAGATCACAACAAACAGCGCTGGTCCTTAAGGGGGGTAAAGGGTGGGTCCTCAAGTGGTTAATGTCGGTGATTGCTTGCAGCCACACTCCACTCTATGTGCGAGCGCCGCTGCATGGATGGCCTGCACCGTAGCACAGAGACCCTCACACATGGCCTTTTCCTTCATGGACAAGTAGCTCAATGCTACTGCACAGGCGCAATCCCACCAATGCCTGCACAGTACAGCCACACTCGTACGCGCCTGCACTCCTACACAGAGGGGAGCCCAGCCACAAAAATGAAAAGGGTCACAGCCAAGAGCAAAAAAAGTTATAAAGGATGGGGCATTCAGAGGCTTACCGCTATTGACGCAAGTATGTAACTTTTTTTGTTTTTAATTTTTTAAAGAGTATCTTTATCAAAAAAAAAAAAAAAAAAGTTCCCCTGGGGGGTACTCCCTTCCCCCTCCCCTGTAGCTGCAGGCAGTATATCGCTTGCTCCCCCGAAGTGTCCCGGACTCCTCCCTCGACAAACCTGACAAGCGCTGATTTATTTACCTCTCCTGGCTCCAGCGGGGGCGCTATTGCGGTTTTCTGCATGAAGATAGGCGAAAATAGCCGATCTCCATCGGGTCTGCTCTACTGCGCAGGAGACTTGCGCCTGCGCAGCAGAGCGGACCCGACGGAGATCGGCTATTTTCGCCTATCTCCGAGCAGAGAGCCAATACTTCGCCTACACTGGAGCTGGGGAGGTAAATATTTATATCACCGCCGTTCCGGGAGGATTTTCGCCACCCCCATGGGACCGAGGAGGAAAGGTAAGCCTCAATAGGATCCGGAGGCTTCCCCCATGCGAGGAGAGTACCCCCCAAGCCAAAAAAATATGAAAGAAAAAAGGGAAATGTAAGGTTATTCCCTCTCTAAAAAAACAAACCCGGACTGTCAGCAATAGGGAATCGCACTTGGTGTGTGAAAAAAAAAAAAAAACCACACACACATTGCACTACTGTGTCTGTGAATCTCCATAGGGAATCATTATATACGTTTTCTCCTTGCAGAAAAATACATGCGAACCCCCCAAAGTGTGACCAAGTGTTACAACCATAGAGATTCCAGGCTTCAATCACCAGCTGCCATTTCAGGTCTACCTCTGATTGGTTGTGAATAGAGATGGCTAATAATTCCAGCTTGCAGTGGACCAATCAAATGTACCGGTACTTCCAATTCCCGTCTGCATACAATTGGCCTCAATTCTGGTAGCTATGTGAGGTAAATATTTTTTTGTAGGTAAAATATCTCATGAGGCATTTTCCTCTTTTTTTTAGCAATTCTGAAAGATTTTCCTCCCTTTCCGAACATGAGGTAAAACATGAGGTAAATGCATAACATGAGGTATTGCGTGCGGTAAGCATGCAGTAAATAAATAATAGTAGTCTCTAAATGTCTTCCATAAGTTAGGATAGTCATCGGGAGATTTTTTTTTTTGAAGGGGGGGGGGGGGGGGGGGGAGGTGTATTTGATTATGTAGCAACCTATGAAAACTATATTTACAGGCATCCCTTATTTTTAAAAAAAATCCAGTAAATATTTGGAGTTTTATTTCTACTATTCTTTTCTATTACACAGCCTGAATAGGAACTCCACTAAAACAGCAATAGGAACTCCACTAAAAACTGCAAAATGCGTACAAATTGACTTTACCTCCAGGTACAGGCAGGTTGTAAACTGATCGCTAAATTATGTGCTAACATGCCCCCTAATTTCCATAAGAATAGATATTTTCGGTAAAATTAATGCAAGTTACCTCATGAATTACCTCATAATTTACCTCATGAGGTAAAGCATAACTAAAACCTACCAGAATTGCTAAATGTCATTACCACATGAGGTAAATTACCTCACAAGGTAATTTGTTTGATAACCCTACCAGAATTGCACAAAAGAAAAACTAATGCCGGGAATACACGGGACGTTTCCGCGGCTTGATTATGCCGCCGGATCGATTCCCGCTCGTCCCCGCGGGCGATTCTCTTATCTTCTGCTCGTTTTCCTTATCCTTTTCTATTGTCCTGCCCACGGTATCTAGCGCGGAATCGATCCAGCAGGTGATTGGATACGTCGGAAATGATCAATCGAGTCATCTAATGGCTCGATCGAGCCGCGGAAATGCACCGTGCATTCCCGGCATTACATCTTATTGATCATTTCTAGTGGTGAAGTTGTCTTCCCACGGCTATGGAGAATAGTGATCTGCAGTAATGATTCATTTTCTATGATTCTGGGACTTTCTAGATAACTATGGTAGTTTCCTGGACAGGAAATCCGCAGCTGTCACCATTCAGTGAGATAAAGGCCGTTTATCAGCAGGCTAAATATGGCAAGCCACACAAAGCACGGCGTAGCCACATTCCTGTAGACAGTGTACACATGTTTATATAGCAGTCACACCACACCTGACTGTATAATCAATCATATCCTGATGATAGAGAGAACACCAGGAGCCCAATATAGTGTACTATGTTGTGATACCAATGTGAATTGTATAAGAGATCTATATACACTCAGAAACCATGGTTACCACTCAGGCAACCACTGTACAGGCAGGTGAGGAGATCAGACCTGACCTCACTCAGGTTAATAAGTTTCTCTGTAGGCCTTGTTCACATCTCTTCAACGTAGATGGCCGTGCGACCGGAACGCAGCGCGTATGATCGCATGCCATATGTGCCGCTACCTGCTGATCCCATCCACGTACAGTGATGGGATCAGCTCTGCGCTTGCGGGCATAATGCAGGCAGCTGTACGCAAGCTCACCATAGCGCATCGTACTGCAGCGCAGTAGATGTGAACGGCAGAAGGGCAGTCTATGCCTTTCTGCCGGTTTTGCGTTTCGCCACACCATGCGCGCTTCCAAATGTCTCAGAGTGGTTTTCCTGTTACTTATGCTGAATTGTATTTCTTAAAAACTTTGAGAAAACACAAACACACGCTCTCACAACATGCAGCAGAAGTATTCTTTGAGGTTATGCATGGTATTTAATTATAGAAACAATACATAGTGTGTACCCCAGTCCTCGTTGGTGAGTAGATTGTCCGCACAGAACTTGGTGTCCAGGTCATTGAGCAGCAGATCGGTCGCCATTGTGAGGACCTGTCAATAGGTACAAGGGGATAACATCCGGTAAGTAAGGAAACATGGAATGTCACTAACAAAACAAGACCAAACAGGAAGTAGATAAAGCCCAGCACTAGATGCTGCAGAGAGGTCTGGAAATCCAGCTGAACTTGTGCCCAGACAAGATGTGCGCTGAGAAAGCAGCAATCAGTTGTACAACGAAGCGATGAAGGAGGCACCAAATCATACACAAGGTGGCACCTTTATTCAAAAGCTGAGTACAGATATGGGGATACAGCAGTTGGGGAAAAGATGCCAGACAGCCGTTTCGCTTAAAAGCTTCCTCACTAGCCTCTGAGGAAACTTTTTAAGCGAAACGGCTGTCAGGCATGATTAAGTGCCTCCATCACTTGTACAAAAAAAAAAAAAAAAAAAAAAAAAACTCATAACAGAAGCAATACGTCAATAAGGTTGGGTAAGAAAATTTGCACAGAGAGGTTTTAAAGGGAACCTGAGGTAAGAGGGATATGGAGATCGCCTTATTTGTTTCCTTGTAAATAATGCCAGTTGCCTGGCAGCCCTGCTGATACTCTGGCATAATTAGTGTCCGAGTCAAAACTCTGGAACAAACATACAGCTCAGTGTTCTCCCCAGAAATTGTATCCAGCCGGGTGGCATAAAAAAGTAGCCGGGTGGCATGAAGAAGTAGCCGGGTGGGGCGAGATGAGAATACAGGGCTCATGCTTCTCTGCACAACTCTGCTAATAGCAAGGAGGAAGTAAGGCGATGACAGCCGGGTGCTCACCAAAACTAGCTGGGTGGAGCACCCGGCTAAAAGGGCCTGGGGAGAACACTGCAGCTAATCCAGTAAAACCTGAGTCGGAACACCTGATCTGCTGCATACTTGTTCAGGGTCTATGGCTAAAAGTACTAGAGACACAGGCTCCGGAGGACCGACAGGCAATTGGCATTGTTTAAAAGGAAAGAAATATGGCAGCCTACATACCCTCTCACCACGAGTTCCCTTTATAATGCACCCAAGGCATAAAAAATATAATATATATATATATATATATATATATATATATATATATATATATATATATATATATATATATATATATATATACATACACACACACACACACATATACATGAAAAAGTGATTGCCCCCCTTGTTAAAAAAATAACTTAAGGGCCCGTTTCCACTATAGCGTTGCGGAATCGCCGGCGAATCACATGCGGGTGCGATTCCGCATGCGTTTTTTGCCGCGATTTCGCATAGGTAAGGCTGTATGCAAATTTAACCATGTCACTGCCTGTGTAAATTAACATTAATACCTATGCGAAATCGCATGCGAAATCGCGGCAAAAAACGCATGGGGAAAACGCATGCGATTTCCCTATTAAATACATTGCGTGCGATTCGCCTGCATTCCACACGCAGGCGAATTCTGAGGGCCCTACCCTGCAGATTTTTTCTGCACAGAAAAACGTGCGGGGAAACGCACAAGTGGAAACAGTCCCATCCACTTGTACTGACTGTGCGAATCCGCATGCGGGCAACGCATGCGGATTCGCGATAGTGGAAACGGGCCCTAACTGTGGTTTATCACACCGGAGTTCAATTTCTGTAGTCACCCCCAGGCCTGATTACTGCCACACCTGTTTCAATCAAGAAATCACTTAAATAGGAGCTATCTGACGCAGAGAAGTAGACCAAAAGCACCTCAAAAGCTAGACATCATGCCAAGCTCCAAAGAAATTGAGGAACAAATTAGAACAAAAGTACTGTAATTGAGATCGATCAGTCTGGTAAAGGTTATAAAGCCATTTCTAAAGCTTTGGGACTCCAGCGAACCACAGTGAGAGCCATTATCCACAAATGGCAAAAACATGGAACAGTGATGAAACTTCCCAGGAGTGGCCGGCTGACCAAAATTACCCCAAGAGCACAGAGAAAACTCATCCGAGAGGCCACAAAAGACCCCAGGACAACATCTAAAGAACTGCAGGCCTCACTTGCCTCAATTAAGGTCAGTGTTCACGACTCCACTATCAGAAAGAGACTGGGCAAAAACGGCTTGCATGGCAGACATCCAAGGCGCAAACCCCTTTTAAGCAAAAAGAACATTAAGGCTCGTCTCAATTTTGCTAAAAAAACATCTCAAGGATTGCCAAGACTTTTGGGAAAATACCTTGTGGACCGACGAGACAAAAGTTGAACTTTTTGGAAGGTGCGTTTCCCGTTACATCTGGCGTAGAAGTAGCACAGCATTTCAGCAAAAGAACATCATACCAACAGTAAAATATGGTGGTGGTAGTGTGATGGTCTGGGGTTGTTTTGCTACTTCAGGACCTGGAAGGCTTGCTGTGATAGATGGAACCATGAATTCTACTGTCTACCAAAAAATCCTGAAGGAGAATGTCCAGCCATCTGTTCGTCAACTCAAGCTGAAGCGATCTTGGGTGCTGCAGCAGGACAATGACCCAAAACACACCAGCAAATCCACCTCTGAATGGCTGAAGAAAAACAAAATGAAGACTTTGGAGTGGCCTACTCAAAGTCCTGACCTGAATCCAATTGAGATGGTGTGGCATGACCTTAAAAAGGCAGTTCATGCTAGAAAGCCCTCAAATAAAGCTGAATTACAACAATTCTGCAAAGATGAGTGGGCCAAAATTCCTCCAGAGCGCTGTAAAAGACTCCTTGCAAGTTATCGCAAACGCTTGATTGCAGTTATTGCTGCTAAGGGTGGTCCAACCAGTTATTAGGTTCAGGGGGCAATTTCTTTTTCACACAGGGCTTTGAGGTTTTTTTTCTCACTAAATAATAAAAACCATCATTTAAAACCATCATTTAAAACTGCATTTTGTGTTCAATTTTTTCTTTGATTAATAGTTAATGGTTTTTGATGATTTGATGAGCAGAAACATTTAAGTGTGACAAACATGCAAAAGAATAGAGAGAGTGTGTGTGTGTGTGTGTGTGTGTGTGTGTGTGTGTGTGTGTGTGTGTGTGTGTGTGTGTGTGTGTGTGTGTGTGTGTGTGTGTGTGTGTGTGTGTGTGGTGTGGTTGGTGTGTGCGCGTGTGTGGTGTGTGCGCGTGTGTGGTGTGCGCGTGTGTGTGGTGTGCGCGGTGTGTGCGTGTGGTTGGTGTGTGCGTGTGGTTGGTGTGTGCGTGTGGTTGGTGTGGTGTGTGCGCGTGTGTGGTGTGTGCGCGTGTGTGGTGTGTGCGCGTGTGTGGTGTGTGCGCGTGTGTGGTGTGTGCGCGTGTGTGGTGTGTGCGCGTGTGTGGTGTGTGCGCGTGTGCGCGTGTGTGGTGTGTGTGTGTTAGAAGAGCCTCTGGATCCTGCAGAGGTTTCCCTTGGCCTCATGGCCCCCAGCGGTGCCATAAGCAGGCCCCAGGAACATATTGGACAGGAACTTGTCAGATGTTTGCGTAGCCTTGCTCCCTGCCATGTATGAGCGTGTCTATACTGCACCTGCGCAAGTACGGCCGTGCTTATGCATAAAGCTGAAGCACTTAGAGCACAGGCACAGGCGCTTGTGAATGAAGGGAAGCATGGGCACAAACTCCAAGAGGGTCCCGGGCAGCAGCAGTGATCTGGAGGAGGATGTGAGAAGCCTCTGGTGGATCCAGACACTTCCCTCTTCTCAGGGACAGTACTGTATCTATATTGGACTTCCCTGTATCAAGCTTCTGTCGTATCTGAAAACTATTTATTGCTGTAGTAAGTTGTACTTGGCATATTATGAGGAGACACAAATCCTCTACCACATAAACCTCTCACTTTTATCAGACGTGACTCTGAAAAAAGAAGGAAACAAGTGACTGACTTGAAGGTGCTTCAGTAAAGCTGTCCATACATCCAGCAATTTTTTTTGCGGCCTAATAAACCATCTGATTCAATGACTTTATCGAGTCGGATGAAAATCGGTGTAGCAACAAGCATTCCTGATCGATGATTCGATCGATTTGGGATGAACACCGCCTCAGGAACCAGGCGTATGTGTGACATCATACCACGTGGTACAGCACTGGCGGTTACAGCAGACACTGTGGTGACAGTGATGGAGGAAGGAGATTGTAGACCGCATGGGCAGCTGAGGGGGGCTTCACCTTTGGGTGTTAGCCAGGTGGCGTCGCTAGGCCGATTCCTGAAAGATTTCATGCTGAAATTTATCAGAACAGGTCTATCTCTCGGTCGATTTGCCCTTCTATCACTACATGTACGGGCACCTTAAAAGAGAAACCGTAACCAAGAATTGAACTTCATACCAATCAGTAGCTGATACCCCCTTTCCCATGAGGGATCTTTTCCTTTTCTCAAACAGATCATCAGGGGGCTCTGTATGGCTGATACTGTGGTGAAACTCCTCCCACAGTATGCTAGCACCATGGTTCTGACATCACACTGTGGGAGCCTTGTTGCATTGTGGAAAATAATAGCTGTTTCCAACTGCCAAAACGCAAGCAGCATCTCCTTCCAGTGACATAACCTGCCAGCAGTAAAAATGCCACCATGTGATAAATGTCAGAATGTAAATCAGGGAGAGGAAAGATTTTACAATGGGCAAACACTGACTAAAGCATTTATACATAATTATTGTAAAAAGGAAGCACTTTTTGTGTGTTCCAGCCAGATGACGACAACCAGAACAATGCTGTCAGTGAAATGGCAGAGCTCATGCTTCTTGTAGGCTGGGGCCAGTGAAAGAAGACACCGGACTATCTGCCTAGAGGAAGAAATACACTCTGTGTTTATTTCCTGTATTTGCAGAGCAGAAACCGGTTATGCAGTGTGGAGTAGCATTCAAATCAGCCCTGCCTCCAGAGAGGTTTGCAAATGCAAGAACAATATACACCACAAGCAACCCCCCCCCCACACACACACACACTGGGCTGTACCACTCACTGAGGTGTCCAGAAACACACAGATCAGGTCACTGTGGCCCAGCAATAGCTATGAACAATACCTATGTCATTACCAGTCTACAAAGAAGAAGATGGGTGCAGGGCTTATTATAGCCAATAGTGAAGATACTCCTTTGAGGGTCTTCCAGAAAGTAACAGCTCTTTGCTTTTTATCCTTCAGGCATGACATAATTTAGGCAAAATGTAACTAGCATTTATCAGATTAACCTCTTCTTTCTCTTCAGCGTTTGTTACGTGGCTGCAGAATGCTAGTAATTGCTTGTTCAGCAGCATTAACAATGCCCTACAGTGAGATGCTATTACAGCAAAGAGAATGAAACCATGGAAGCTGACGTATTTATTTCCTTTTATGCATATTACCCTCCTGTCCTGGTCCTCTGCCTCTAATGCTTTTAGCTATAAACCCTGAACAAGCATGCAAATCATCTTTTCTGACTGGATTAGTTGCATGTTCGTTTGAGGTGTGCGATTTAGACACCACGGCAGCCAAAGAGATCTGCAGGCCTGCCAGGCAACTGGTATTGCTTAAAGTGGACCAGAACGCTTGCACCGGACAGAAGGAAAACAAAGAAATGCACCCTTTGGCCCAGTGCACACCAAAACCGCTAGCAGATCCACAAAATGCTAGCAGATTTTAAAACGCTTTTTCTTATTTTTCTGTAGCGTTTCAGCTGGCATTTTGCGGTTTTGGGAAGCGTTTCTGGTGTAGTAGATTTCATATATTGTTACAGTAAAGCTGTTACTGAACAGCTTCTGTAACAAAAACTCCTGCAAAACCGCTCTGAACCGCCGTTTTTCAGAGCGGTTTGCGTTTTTCCTATACTTTACATTAGAGGCAGAAACGCCTCCGCAATCCAAAATCTGCAGCAGCCCGGGAGTATGCGTTTCTGCAAAACGCCTCCCGCTCTGGTGTGCACCAGCCCATTGAAATACATTACCCAAGCGTTTCCACATCCGCAAGCGGATCGAAAAACGTTGTCGAACCGCTCTGGTGTGCACTAGGCCTGAATGTATTTAGAGAGTTTAGCCAGTGTAATTCCCCGCTCATCTGTGACTAATCACAATTGTAATTTGATCTTTCATCTGTGTCAGCTGGCTGCCTCAGCAGAACAGCCAATTTGTAAACACAGGATATTAACCCTATGTCTGCTTCCATGAAAGCAGAAAGTAGACACTGCAGCTTTATAACAGGATTGGTATCAGTCATAAAAAATAAATGTATTTTTCTTTAAAGGTTATTATGCTGTTTATTTTATTTTAGAGCAGAGAGGAAGTTCTGGAGTTCAGATCCACTTTAAATGGAAATAACATATGTCAGCCTCCATATACCTCTTATTTTAGGTTCTTTTTAAGAGGGGGTGAGAATATCATCATAAAGGCCAGATAAGGACCCCCGATTCAGCTAACTTTTTCTCACAGGAGATGCATTCTCACCTTCTCTGTAAATTACATATCAGCAGACAGGATATCACTGTAATATGAAAGTAACACAGGGACCGATGACATCATGACTGAGGCCAGAGGATGTGACAGCCAGGCAGAGTAGATGCGGCTGTACTGGAACAAGTCATGTTATACACGCTGTCCAGGAAGGGTTTATTTCATAAGCATTTTACAGAACTTTAATTTTATAAACAAGCAAATTGGTGCCTGTTGGGCAACATGCAACTGTGGTAATTGTACTGCACAGTCACTTACAGAGCGTGAGTAAGTGTATAGTGAAAGCAGAGACTGAGTATTAGTGAACAGCTTGTGGTTAAAGCACGCCTGAAGCAAAAATAAACATATGAGATAATGATATTGTATTTGTAGTACAGCTAAAGGCGCGTACACACGCCTGATTTATTCAAACAAGCGGATCTGTCAAAACCAGCCTTATCAGCCTGCCGACAGACTGTCCACACAGGGAAACTGTCGCTAGAACGGCCGCCCGTTTGCGTGATTCCAGCGTGTGTACGCGCCTTAAGAAATAAAACATTAATAGCAAAGAAAATAGTCTCATAGTTTTCCAGCACAGGAAGAGTTAAAAAAAACATCCAGAATGCAAAAGAGCTTCCCTGAGCTATTTGACCCACTGAGTCCAACTCAGTCCTGTTTTCTGTGGCACTTGATGTCCAAGATGAGGTGATTGCAGAAACTAGAGCTGGGCAAATAGGTTGACTTCCTCACAGATTTCATGTAAGGTTATTTGAACTGGAGCAGAACGAAGGATCACACACACACTCCATAAGTTTGTTCCAGCCGTAAGCGTTGCAGAATAAAATAAATTATAATCGCACATCAATGCGCAACAGTGGTCCCTCAAGGGACACATTCCCGTCTGCACATTGCCTCAGCGTGCGTTGTGTTCGGTTGTAATATCGCAAGCCTATCTTCGCACTACCAGGCAATAAGCACATTTCGCCCATGTGACAAACCAATGGATATGTACGTTTGCCACAAGAAACAATTTCTGAATTCCTTTACGATGTGCCACTTGCGCATTGAAACGGATTCAGTGTGAACTCACCCTAAATGATTATTGCTTTACCAATAGGGCAACAGAAAGAACACTGTAAATATGCTGTTCACCTATAAGTGTGGGTGCTAGTCTAGTTTGGGGAAACCAGCAGGAAACCTGAGAGTGAAATTCTGCTAAAGTGATTGGGAGGTCAACACCCTCTCCAAATGCTAGGTTTTCAGATCTGCTATAGTTAACTACGTCCACACTATTCAGCCAATCACAACTCTTCCTACTGTAGAGGGTGCTGTGATTGGAGAACTGCTCCCTATGAGGTTTCTGCTGGGTTCCCTAAACTAGCTCCTAAGCATGTACCATAGCTGGAGTGGGTTGGATGGGCAACAGAGTGACATCCAGGTAAGTACAAGCACATTGGACTCATTTGTTTCATCCCACAGTGATCCGCCATGCTGCACTGCAACGCAATTTCACAGGACAGTTGTACAGGCGCTTTGACCATCTCAACAACCATCATCTAGCGAGGGCAAATATAACGCTTATCTCACTGACAAAGCTGTCATTTAATGATTAGGTTTTGCAATCAGATTAGCTCCCGTGCAAAGATACTATGCCCACGAATTATAGAACCTTGATTGTACATTCTTACCAAATCTATTTAGCAGAAAGGTAAACAAACTGAATATATTATGAATGGATACTCATATTGTACAGAAGTGGTAAGATTGTACAATCTTGATTGTACAATTAGCGGGCAGCTTAAAGAGACACTGAAGCAGAAAAAAAATTATGATATTATGATTTGTATGTGTAGTACAGCTAAGAAATAAAACATTAAGATCAGATACATCAGTCTAATTGTTTCCAGTACAGGAAGATTTAAGAAACTCCAGTTGTTATCTCTATACAAAAAAGCCATTAAGCTCTACGACTTTCAAAGTCGTGGAGAGGGCTGTTTTCTGACTTTTATTATCTCAACTGTAAGGGCTGGAACCCACAAGAGCGTTTTTTTGAGCATTTTGGCAGCGCTGCGATACGCTAGCGTTTTGCCAAAACGCTCAGCTGATGTTAATGGATGGGGCAACTTCCACAGGAGCGTTTGCGTTTCCCAGAAACGCAAACGCAGGACATGCAGCATTTTGGGAGCGTTAGCGCTTCAATGTAAAGTATTGAAACGCTAGCAGAAACGCTCAGCAAAACCTAAACTGAGCGGTTCTGCTAGCGTTTTGCGGTTCAGCACACTGTAACAAAATGAAAAATAATTCACAGGACCAATCAGGATAAAAACGCAAAACGCAAAACGCTAGGCACCCGCTGGGGAAAAAAATACAATGTTGCAAAACACAACCCAAAACGCGCATGAATCCGCTTGCAAACCGCTCAGACAAAACGCTAGCGGTTGCGTTTTGCGTTTGCGGTTTTTAGTGGGTTCCAGGCCTTAGTTAATTTTTTACTTTTCCTCTGCCAGAGGAAAGGTCATTAGTTCACAGACTGCTCTGAAAGAATCATTTTGAATGCTGAGTGTTGTGTAATCTGCACATATTAGAGAATGATACAATGTTAGAAAAAAACACTATATACCTGAAAATAAAAATATGAGAATATTTTCTTTGCTGCTAATCTAGTAATTATTCATAGTACACAACCAATTCATTATATCATATTTTTTTCACTTCAGTGTCTCTTTAAGCCTCTTCTAATTCTGGTAAATGCAAGTTAAAAAATAACATCTAGGGCAATGTTTCTGAACATTTTACTGGTATGCACCACTTTTGAAAGTCTGTGCGCACCATGTACCATACAGTATGGTAAAAATTATCTCCTGTACACCTCAATACACAGATATGTTAAATAGTATTACATAGTAATCATTTCTAAATCATTTCCAAAAATTAACAATTGCTTTTAACAAGATAAAATAACAATTAGGAGTTGTTTACATAGGACTAATCACTTTCTAAAGTCTAAATGTATTATATTTAAGGACAACAGATGGATTAAAGCATCCTGCGCTAATAGCTCAGGACACTATAGCGGGCGGGAACGCGAAGAAAGCTTCGCATAGCCTGGGGCGTGCAGGTGCAGTTACTGTCGACTTGGAAGTTGACGGTAACTGAACTGGCTGGCGCGGAAATACGGAGGCTCGTGCGGGACTGGCACGGGACAGGACGACTGCTGGGGGCTTGGGGAAGCAACAGGTAGGTGAAACTCTTTGCTTTACAGTGACTTTACAGTTCCACTTTCAATCTACCTTTACTTACCTGGTGCTTCTTCCAGCCCCTATAAGACTCATTTGTGTCCCTCACCGCAGTTAGTCTTTTTCAGGGTCCCACTGGCAGCCTCTAAGGATCGCCAACCCCCGATAGGTCCGCGTCTTCTGCGCATGCGCCCACGTCACTGGAAGCATACTGTGCCTCGCATGCTCCCGATGACATGGGCATATTCGCACTCTCGCCTGAGCAATCGCAGCAGAAAACGAACCATCGGGGGTTGGCAAACCTTTCAGGCTGCCAGCGTGACCCCAGAGAAGACCAGAGCTGCGGTGAGGGACACAAATGACTTCTAGGGGCTGGAAGAAGCCTCAGGAAAGTAATGAGATTATTATAATAATAATAATAATAATAATAATAATTATTAAAAAAAAGGTGTAAGCCCATGCTGGATAAAGTGATGACGTTGTGATGGTGTCACTGCAGAGACCATCATGCCATGTAAGAAGTAACAAGCAACTGGCATCATACAGAGCAGGAATGGCCCAGGTGGAGGAATGACGTCACGGCAGGATGGATTTTTACAATGGATACTGTAATCAGACATTTGATATCAGAAATTATGACGTCACTCCAACATTAGGCAGATCTTAGCAAGATTGCAGACATAGGGACACACCATGCACTCCCCTCCCCATGCCGTCACCTGAGCCTGGAGATGTGACGTCACACCCCCGTGACGTCACTCGCAGCCGGGCAATGCGTTGAGCGGCGCAGGGAGATGATCTCCGTGCTCGGAGCGGCTCCTGTCAGCAGCAGAACGGAGAATCCAAGTCCTCCGGTGCCAGGAAGAGGCTACAGGCTGTGTCTAAGCGGAGCACAGCGCCTCAGCCAATCAGAAGCGACGGCTTCCACCACTCCGCCAATGGCAAGACAGGGAAAGGATGTCCCGCCCACCGCACCTTCAGGACCATCACATAGGGGAGGAGGCCAAGCAGCTCGCCAATGACAAGCGCGGCAGAAGTTATTTGACAGGCGAACTAGCCAATCATCAACTAGGAAGAAGCTCCACTGTGGTAAGAGGAGGAGATAGCGTCTAGCAGCAGATTGGCCAGTAAAGGAGAGTCAGCCTTTGACAGAATACCAGAATGCTTTGCGGGACGTCCTGCTTCTGAGGCATTCTGGGAGATGCAGTCCAACTTCAAAATCCTAAAAAGCTTTATTGGCAGGACCAAATGTATTCAGTGGCAGGAACCACAAGACACCAGAGCTTTATTGGGAAGGGGGCTACTTGACATCACAGTTTTATTGGGGAGGGAAGAAACCACTAGACACCAGGGAAGCTTTATTGGGGAGAGAGGGGGGAATCCACTGGTCTATTAGGGAACCCGCAAGACCACCAAGGAAGCTTTACTGGGGAGGAAGGGGAAAACCACTAGACCACCAGAGAAACATTATTGGGGAGGGGGATATCACTAGACGACCAGAGCAGCTTTCTTGGGGAGGAAGGGGGAGAAACCACAGCTTTACTGGGGAGGGATGGGTAAACCACTAGATACCCTGGATGTTTTATCAGGGAGGGGGGAACCACTAGACACCAGGGAAGCTTTATTGGGGAGAGAGGCCTTCACAAGGGAGGCTGAACCATGTGCTTGTTGAGCAGTTCAGCCTCTCAAATTCTAGCCTGGAGTAAATATCTAACAAGGGGTTCATTATCTGCACTGCTAAAGCAGCACAGCTGAATGAGAGCAGCGTGAGTTATGCGCCCGCTATGCACGGAAGTTCAGCGTAGCATGTGCTGCTAACTTACTCAGGCTCTTTCTAAGTAACGGCCGCTCTGCTGAACCCGCCCTGAGCCCCGGCGGGTCCAGTGGCTTTTGACATGATCCCCTCACTTTGATTGGTCCACTTGGGTGCTTGTTGACAGGAAGCCTATTAGGCCAATCAACGTGCGGGGATCACATTCATTAAAGTGGACCCAAATTAAAAATACAAGATTTCAGAAATAAAATCTATTTTCTAAATTATAATAATAAATAGCAGCCTTTTTTCAGCTGCATGATGACAAATATAAAATATTTTACATTTATTGGAGGAACCCCACCCTTCCTTTCAAATTGCCGGGAAATAATCCGGCAAATTGGTGGAGTAAATGGTGTCCGGCAATGGAGGAATTGCTAATGGCTGCCCCCAGTATAAACCTAATTATGAAAAGAGAAGGGTGAAAAGCATACACTGAAATGCTCATAGGGTTGAAGGAGTGTTATTTATCTTTGTATGTGTCAGAGTGGTGCAACTAAATATTTTTAATTAAAAAAAATGTTTGGTTTGGGTCCGCTTTAAAGCCACTGGACCCGCCACGGTTAAGAGCGGGTTCATTGGAGTGGCTGTTACTTAGAAGGAGTGCAAGTAAGTTAGCAACGCACGCTATGGTATGGTGTGGAGCATGCACATAACTCATGCTCCTCTTATTAAACTGTGCTGCTTTAGCAAAAATCAACCCCAAGGGCTCCTGCTCTGTGTAACCATTTGCTATTGCAGTAAAATGGAAGCAGTCTGTACCCCAAACAGTATACTGTTCCCATGGTTGCAAATAAATGCATTTTGAGCTAATTGAACGTTAGCAACATTCTTACCTAGCTGAAAATACATTTTTTTTTTCGAACTTAATATTTTATTGAGCTTTTCAGGAAAACTGAATATTACAAACATTTGTAAATTTGCCAGTTTGGTATACATTCAAAGCGTTAGAACAAAGGATAGTGTTAATCCAGCAAAATAGAGATCAAACTAACAGGTTAAAGGGAAGGTTCAGGGAAACCTGTAAAAAAAATAAAAATCCCTATCCACTTACCTGGGGCTTCCTCCAGCCCGTGGCAGGCAGGAGGTGCCCTCGCCGCCGCTCCAGAGGCTTCCGGTCGTCTTCGGTGGCCGACCCGACCTGGCCAGGCCGGCTGCCAGGTCGGGCTCTTCTGCGCTCCAAGGACAGGCTCTTCTGCGTCCCACGCGGGCGCGCTGACGTCATCGGACGTCCTCCGGGCTGTACTGCGCAAGCGCAGAACTACTGCGCCTGCGCAGTACAGCCCGGAGGACGTCCGATGACGTCAGCGCGCCCGCGTGGGACGCAGAAGAGCCCGACCTGGCAGCCGGCCTGGCCAGGTCGGGTCGGCCTCCGAAGACGACCCGGAAGCCTCTGGAGCAGCGGCGAGGGCACCTCCTGCCTGCCACGGGCTGGAGGAAGCCCCAGGTAAGTGGATAGGGATTTTTATTTTTGTACAGGTTTCCCTGAACCTTCCCTTTAAACATAGTCCAAATGTTTGGCAATGGAGAAAACGGAGCGAACTAACAGAAAATGTGTAACTACTAATTAACACTTTCTAAATAACTGCTCCCTGATGATATCATAAACTGAAGGGTACCAGAATATCACAACACCGTAGCTTTGTATAAGCTGTCAGGGTATATCTAAACATATAGATGCAAAAGTTACGGTCTTAAAAACATTATTTGTGTTAAGAACATAATTTATTTTTATTTAATTTTATTTTTTATTTTTCCCCCGTTTTTTAAATGCTTAAGCCCCTAAGCCCATGTTCCATATCTATATTTAAAGATGCTTGTCTTTTAATATCCTAGTAGTGGCGGTAACGGGTCCTTCCAATTTTGTAGTATGGCTTGCCTGGTTGCACATAGGAGGTGGGTGGTTGTTAAGCTGAGTACACACGTACGATAACGATCGTTCAAAAACGAACGATAACGACAATTGGACCGATAATCGTGCGCTCCAAATTTTCCAACGATCGTTTTTTGGGACGATAACGACCGTTATCGTTCAATTCGACCGATCCAACCCGGCGGATTTTTTCGAAAGATAATCGTTCAATCGTTGCAGTGTGTACAAAGATCGTCCGATAACGCATGTTCTTATTGCCTGTCATAACGTCACTTCCGTTTGCGCACGCATTTTTTAATCGTTCGTCGTTCAGTACTTTATACTTATATCGTTCACGTGTGTACACAATCGTTCATTACGAACGATCTTTTCCGTCTAATTTGAATATCGTGTAAACGTCACGAATCGTTCGTAACGAACGATCTTTATCGGACGTGTATACGAACCTTTAGTCTCATGTTGGGAGGGATATCTTGTAAGTTGATGTGCAATAGTGCTAATTGAGGAGATGGGCATATAGACCAACCTATATGATTAGAGATCTCTGTGAATATCAGAATATGTGAGACCATATCGGGGCTATTTTAGGGCATTGCCAAAGGATGTGATATAGAGAACCGGTCTTACCACAGTTTCTCCAACATTGGTCAGAATTGCCTTTATGGAATTTGGATACTCTTGTAGGTGTGTAGTACCAGTTTAGAAATATCTTTTGGAGATTTCCCAGTGTGAGGTACATTTAGAGAATTTTGATATGTTATATGTGGCTTTATGCCACTGTTCTAAGTTGAGGGTGGTATTCATTTCTGAGGCCCAATAGTCTATATATTTAAGCAGGCTATTTTGGTAGTGATGTGTTAAGTGATTGTAACATTTTGAGATCCCTTTTTGTAATAAGTGATCTTTTTCGAACAAGGAAATTAATGCTTTAGGCCAGTGTGTTGAGCTTTGCTGGATACTATTTATGAAGTGTCGTAGTTGCAGGAAGGTGTGAAGTTCCTTGTTTGGGATTGTAAAGCAGCCCATACACTCAGCCGATTTTCTGGCCGACCGATCGATCCCGATCGATCGATTGCAAATCGGTTGGCCAATCGACCGATCGACGGCCGATTTCCATCGAACTTGCAGGGTGGAAAATTTAGGTCGATCTGATGAGATTGCTTATCAGTTTGCATTGGCCTTAATGGAAATCTGATGGCAAAAAAATGCCATCAGATCGAATTTCAATAGATTTCAAACTAAAATCTATTGGAATTCTATCCTGGTAAAAAATGTTCTAAAAACGCATCAGATAGATCATCAGATGCATTTCTTATCTATCTGCTGCCAATCTGACGAGTGTATGGGCACCTTAACTCTCATGTGACACAATGGATCCATCATTAACAAGATGGCAAACATAACCTTAATCTGTTGAAAACTAAGCATGCCTGTTGGGGAAGTCAGTTGTTGAATATGATTAATCCCAGCATCTAACCATTCTGTAATATTAATGTTATCTATTAACGAGAGGGTAATTTGAAGTGGGATGGGAGGTATGGTAGTGTTAGTACAATGGTATTGGAGTGACATTGCATACTTCCAGACTCTAATTGTAGCTTGTATGGGAGGATAAGGCGGGGTCTTAATTTTATTATTAATCTTCCATGCCATTAGGAAGTATTTGGGGTTGTTTTTTTAGAATTTTAGCTTCAAAGTTTGCCCAAATTGGTGTATTAGTATTGGACCACCAGTACTTAGATATTTCTAATATACAGGCGTAGTATAAGGACTTAAAACATGGAACTCCTGTGCCGCCGGTTTTCTTGAGATTATGTAAGGATGACAATGCCACTCTATGCTTTTTATTGCCCCATAGGTAGGAAGATAGTAATTTTTAGCTGAGACTACATTTATAAGGAACAATGATGTTTATAAATATCCCAAATTCCTTTATCACAATGCAATAAGGTTCACAGACCGTAATCTGTCAGGACCATGGTCCTGACATCATCATTCAGGTTTCACCACGATATCAGCCACACAAATGCACCCTGAGGCCAGAAACCCACTGGGAGCGCTTTGTAAGTGTGAGTGATTTGAAAAAGCTCTTGGTAATGCAATGCTATGGGGGATTTTTATAAAATCACATCACTCAAGTGGGATCACACCCATAGCATTACATTAGCTAGAGCTTTTCAAATCACAAAGCGCTCAGAAAAGCTCTCCTGGTGGGTTTCTAGTCTGATGATCTATTTGAGGAAAGGTAAAGATGGGAAAGGGAGTAGCAGCTACTGATTAGAATGAAGTTCAATCTTTGGTTAAAGTTCCTCTTTAAGGGCCTGTTCACACTATGAGCGTTTGCATTTTTTTTTTCAGCACTGACGATTTTGTAAATCGCTCTCAGGCCTCTTGCACACTACATGCAATTTCAATTCCGATTTGCGATGCGATTTTGACACGATTTTACATGCAGTTCCGATTTTTAATCGGTACTGTATGCTGCTTTTTTTTTTTATTTTGATAGCATCCAGGGAAAATCTGAATCGCAAATCGGAAACGCAAATCGCATTTGCAGTGTGCAAATCTGATTTGCGATTCCGATTTTCCCTGAATGCTATCAAAACAAGAAGGAAAAAAAGCAGGGGAAAAAAAGCAGTATGCACTACCAATTAAAAATCGCAAATTGGAATGTAAAATCACGTCAAGATCACATCTCAGAATCGCATGTAGTGTACAAGAGAGGCCTAAAAGCACTTGTGCAATGATTGCCTATGGGAGTGTTGATATATGAGCGCTCCACTTTCTATTGAATCACAAACACGGCTCCTGTACCATTCTCTGAGCATTTGTGTTCAGTATAAAGCACAGGGAAATCGCAAAGCACTTGAAAAAGCAATTTGAATAGCGATTTCCTGAGCGATTCGATGAATAAATACATTGTATTTATTCATTTCCAAGTTAGGGTGCGTTTCCACTAACGCGAATTCGCATGCGTTCCCCGCATGCAAATTCGCATAACCAATAAAAGTGAATGAGCCTGTGTCCACTTGTCAGGAAAACGGAGCGTTTTCTTGTGCAGGAAAAATCTGCTCAGCAGAGCCATCCGAATTCGGACACCGCACACACGCATGCGATTCGCATACAATGTAATTAATAGGGAATTCGCATGGTGTTTTTTCATGCGAATTTTCATGCGATTTCGCATACGATTTCGCATGGAATCAATGAAAAAGCACACAGGCACTGACATAGTTAAATTCGCACACAGCGTCATCCATGCGAAATCGTATGCGAATTCGCGGTAAAATTCGCATACAACCGCATGCGATTTCGCTCCTGCATGCGAATTCGTTCGCGGCGATTTCCCACCGCACTAGTGGAAACGCACCCTTAAAGAGTTCACTTCCTGACTGACATCAGGAAGTGTAAAAAAATCACCGCTCCACAAAAGCGCTTAGAAAAGCACTTTTCTAAGCGCAAAGCACAGGGAAAGGCGCTTTCAAAATCACTAACCAAATCGCTCAGTGCTTGCGATAGCGATGGGGATTTGTAATGTGAACAACGCCTTAAGGCACATACGCTCAACCAAACTTCCTGATTGTCGTCTGTTTTAAACTATGTTTTGCACAATCCCACTGTCGGATCTAAACACACGACTGTTGGTCCGATGTCGTGCAGTTGATGCGTGTGTACAGGGCGTTTGAATGACTTGTAAACAACTTGTACTTGTTTTGAATGTGTAGTCCGTCATTCCGCTTGCTTGCGCAGTATGTAAATGAGTTGTTCGTTTACTCATCTGGACGTGTATCTGCAGATCTCATACACACCTTGTTTTATGGCCATTAATCAGCACATGAGATCCACCAGGAAGGATCCTGGTGGATTTAACCGCAGATGAATGTCGGTTATGCTAGGTAAACACGATACAATTTTCTGACAGATTTACTGTCAGATTGACTATATCCAACAGGTCCTATCGATTTTCCCTTGACCCCTATGGAAAATCATTTGGAAATCTGTTGGAATTGGTCGATCCGACAGTAAATCTGTCTGAAAATTATATCGTGTGTACCTAGCATTAAACAAAGTGTGTATGAGATCTCCAGTCAGATACATAGACAATAAAAGCATTGTGCAGGAACTGATCCTTTGATCGTCTACAGCATGTAGATAGATCAGTCTTTCAAACCTCCCTGACAAACCTATAACAGATAAATTCCTCAGTTTGCAAAGATTTTTATCTGATGGGTGTAATAGACTGTGTCGGTATGGCTCTCATACTACGTGGAAGGTGGTAAAATTGGTCTGTGATCTTTCATTTTCCAAAGACTTATCTCATGTGCGTACTGCTTTGTTCACATTATAAATCCCCAGCGGTATCGCAAACGCTGAGCGATTTATAGAACTCTTTTCAAAGTGCTTTTCCCTGCGCTTTGTGCTGAGAAAAGGTCTTACAAAAGCTCTTTTCTAAGCGCAAAGCGCAGAGAAAAGCACTTTGAAAAGCGATTCGTTTATTCACTTCCTGACATCAGACAGGAAGTGAACGCTTTGATCCGCTGGGGAAATCGCTATTCAATCGCTATACAAAGTGCTTTTTCAAGCGCTTTGTGATTTCCCTATACCTTCCATTGAGCAAAAACACTCAGAAAATGGTACACGTAGCGTGTTTGCGATTTTTAATAAAATCGAAACGTGCACATGTGAACACTCTCATAGGAAATCATTGCACAAACGCTTTTAGGGCAATTTCTAAAATCACCAGCACTTAAAAAAAAACGGAAACGCTGATAATGTGAACAAGCCCTTAGCGTGCATACAAATCCAATTTTGATTGGCCAATCACTGCCCAATTTTACCACTACCAGAGAGCTTACCTGTGCAACCTGTCCATAGAATTCAAAATCTGTTGGCCTTCATACTATGTGAGAGTAGTAAAATTGGCCAATAATTGGTCAATCTAAATTGGATGTGTGCACCTCAAGGCAGGGGGTCACACTTGACTTAAAGTGGACCTAAAGATATAATAATTAAAAAAAAGTTTCACTTACCTGGGCTTCCGCCAGCCCCCTGCAGCCGTCCTGTGCCCACGCAGTTTCCAAACGATCCTCTCTTCCTCCGTTGCGGCGCATTTTTGTTCACGCCGACCTCCAAGTCGACATCCCCTGTGCCTACACAGCCCTGGCCACGCGAATCCGCGTACATGCTCCCATGGCCAGTAGCGTCCTGTGCAGGCGCAATACGAGAAAATCTCTTCTGCGCCTGCTCAGTACAATCCCAGTGACAGGTGTGCGGATGAGGACGCATGCAGCCAGGGCCGCGCAGGTGCAGTGGACAGTGACCGTCAGAAGCGAAAGTGAGCCGCGGCGGAGGAACAGATCATAGTTTGGTAACTTCGCGGGCACAAGTCGGTTCCAGAAGCCCCAGGTAAGTGAAACTTTTTTTTTTTTTACTACATGGAAGGTGGTATAATTGATCTGTGATTGTTGATTTTCCAAAGACTTTTATCTCAGGTGTGTACTCAGCTTAAAGTGAAACTCCGATCAAGAATTGAACTTTATCCCAATCAGTAGCTAATACCCCCTTTTACATGAGAAATCTATTCCTTTTCACAAACAGACCATCAGGGGGCGCTGTATGACTGATATTGTGGTGAAACCCCTCCCACAAGAAACTGAGGACCGTGGTACTCCTGGCAGTTTCCTGTCTGTGAACCTTGTTGCATTGTGGGAAATAGCTGTTTACAGCTTTTTCCAACTGCCAAAAAAGCATGCAGCAGCTACATCGCCTGCCAACAGTAAAAATGTCACCATGTAATAAATGTCAGAATATAAATCAGGGATTTAAAAGATTTTACAATGGGCAAACACTGACTAAATCATTTATACATAATTATTGTAAAAATGAAGCACTTTTTACTACATTATTTTCACTAGAGTTCCTCTTTAAAGTGGACCCCACGATATAAATATATATATAAAAAAAAAAAAAGTTTCACTCACCTGGGGCTTCTGAAGCTGACTTGTGCCTGCGAACTTTCCAAACGATCCTCCGCTCCCCCGCCGCGGCTCACTTTGGCTTCTGGCAGTCACCGTCCACTGCGCCTGCGCGGCCCTAGCTGCATGCGTCCTCATCCGCACACCCGTCACTGGGAGCGTACTGAGCAGGCACAGTAGAGATTTTCTCTTATTGCGCCTGCACAGCACACTACTGGCCATGGGAGCGCTTCCGATTCATAATGTGAACAAGGCCACAGGTCGTAGATGGTGGCCAGATGATTGGCACCAACCGCACTGCACCAATCAAAGGTCACATCAGACACAGGTTCTGCTACAGAGTCATGAAAAGGAAGAAGTAGAAGCAGTACAATAAATGTAAACACCAGTAACAAATAAGTTTATTGGTACAATATCTTTAGCAAACATCCAGTGTAGCATTCAGCAAGTCAGCCTAGTCCTGCCTCCCATCCCTGAGGTAAATTACACAGTCACATCTGCCAAACACACACTGGCCAGTGCCAGCAATAAAGTGCCCCTGTCACCTATTCATTCCCATGCCAACCAATCTGCGGACTACTCCCAATGCGCCAATCCCCTGACTCAGTGATGTCACTGGCTCGCACTGAATTGATTGGCTGAAGGGATTATTCTTGTGCAAATAACACAAATCGCAATCATGATGTGTAAAGCGCCATAGCCCATAGCAGCCACATGTCAATTATACTCCACTTTCACTGGAAAAAACAAAACATTTTTCTGTGGCATGCAAGCTACCCTTCTGTTTGAATTAACAACAAGGCAAAATTTCCATGCCAAATTATGTCACTTCCGTGCAACCGTGGCAACAATATACTGTCTGGAATACAGAATTCTCCACTTGGTGTAAATGAACCATCACCGCTTTAAAATTAATGAGGGTAAAATGGACACACCAGTGGGCCAACACTTCTGTGAACCAGGACACAGCATGCAAGATCTAAAAGTACTTGTTCTTAAAGAGACACTGAAGCGAAAAAAACTATGATATTATGATTTATATGTGTAGTACAGCTAAGAAATAAAACATTAAGATCAGATACATCAGTCTAATTGTTTCCAGTACAGGAAGAGTTAAGAAACTCCAGTTGTTATCTATACAAAAAAAGCCATTATCTCTACGTGGAGAGTGCTGTTTTCTGACTTTTATTATCTCAACTGTTAGTTAACTATTTACTTTTCCTCTGGCAGAGGAGAGTTCATTAGTTCACAGACTGCTCTGAAAGAATGATTTTGAATGCTGAGTGTTGTGTAATCTGCACATATTAGAGAATGATGCAATGTTAGAAAAAACACTATATACCTGAAAATAAAAATATGAGAATATTTTCTTTGCTGCTAATCTTCTAGTAATTATTCATAGTACACAACCAATTCATTAGATCATATATTTTTTTTTCGCTTCAGTGTCTCTTTAAGGGTAACTTCAAAAATGATCAATCAAGAAAATTTCTGAGTACAAATTTATGAAAATGTTCAAGACATTAACAGAAGGTTTAAATTGTGGAACAGGATTCATGACACCTTATGTGACATGATTGATTTGGCTTCATGATCTTCAGAAACCTGCTGGATTTCATGTATGGTTGCACTAACTCACTGGCTCCAGCCTGCTGATCACCTGACACCTAACGGATAAACAGTAACCAGCACAACTGCCATCTTCGTGTTTACTATTTACCTGCATCAGTGTTTTACTTTAGCTAACATCTAGAAATATGCCTGAAGAAGGGGACTAGATCCCAGAAAGCTTGCATCATTTAACTATTAGTTAGCCATTAAAAGGTATTATTTTGTACAAAACATTTTTTTTCTACCTATATCCACTTGGTATACAAAGCATCCCCAAACTCCCATTTCCCTGCATGAGTAAGACAGTAAACCCCTTGCTCCATCGTAACTGAGATCAATCAAGAAATAAATGGAGAGGTGCTCCACTGGCTTAAACTTGCATTTAAAAACACATGGAGACAACAGGGCCGCATTTACCATAAGGCACTATAGGCACGTGCCTACAGGCGTCTGATGATGGAAAGGTGGCTCACACCTCTCCCCGAGTGCCTCGTTTCCTAAGCAGAGTCAGGCTACCTCAAGCTATTGGGCACCTGTAGCTACCTATGACAGGCAAGAGAAGTAGGGGAGAGGTAACAGGCCAGCCAGAACACGTGCTGTGCAGTTTAGCAGAGGGTTTGTAGGATCATGGAGGGCGAAGTCTGGGGTGCCAGAACATCTGTGCCTATAGGCTCCAGTGATGTAAATCTGGGCCTGGGAGACACATAACATGTTTTCAGGGTCCCCCTCTTCTTCAGTTGACTAATACTTATATAAAACGCAAGGGGCCACCCCTTCGTTTACTTATTTATTTGGGGGGTGGAATATTAGACACCATTTTATTACTGTTCAACTGCAGTGAAAAAAATTGAATCTTGTACAAGTGCCACGGTCCAATGAATATCCAGTCTGTATCTATAACATATACTTTTTTTTTTTTGTATGTTTTACTATTTTTCCATTTCCCTTTAGGTTTAAGTGCAGGAAATTGAATATCACAGACTCTGTAATAAAAGTTAGCATAACATGCTTTGTAGCATAGAATCACCGGTTTTATTTCCTCTCTAACCCACCTGCATTTGCTGCGGTCCGCCCTCACCTCAACAGCCCCCAATAAAGCTGCAGATGCCATGCTAGGGGCGGGCTGTGGCAATGCAGGTGGGGGTGACAGAAGTAGCTGAACGGATGCTATATAGGTGAGTAGTAGGGTCGTAGATCAGCTACAAATAGCGGACCCCGGAGGGGGAGGTTAGGTTTTAGGGTTAGAAAGAGGGATTCGTTTTAGGCACTAGGAAAGGGGGAGTGGATTAATTTTAGACATTAGATGGGGGTCATTTTAGGCACTAGGGGTGGGAGGTCATTTTAGGCACTAATGGGTGGGTTCAAGTGAGAATGGGCACTGGGTTTGTCTATAGTAAAAAATGTGTAATTTAAAGGGACCATGAGCAGGTGATAATAGAATTTAGACTTAACTGGGGCTCCCTCCAGCCTACCATAGAGGTGGTCCCCAGCATCCTCCTGGATCCTTCCCTGGTCCTGGCTCCTGTTACTTGACGACTTTGGCTGCCGCAATCATCCGCAGCGGGAAGAAGACCTGATGACTTCAGGTCGAAGTCGCTGTGTAACCGAAGCCGGGACCAGGGAAGGAGCCAGGAGGACGCCAGGGGACCTCGAGGCCTATGGTGGGCTGGAGGAAGCCCCAGGTAAGTGTAAATTCTGTTTTTATCACCTGCTCAGGGTCCTTTTAAAAGGATACCCGAAGTGACATGTGACATGAGATAGACATGTATATATAGTGCCTAGCACACAAATAACTGTGCTGTGTTCCTTTTTTTCTTTCTCTGCCTGAAAGGGTTAAATATCAGGTATGTAAGTGGCTGACTCAGTCCTGACTCAGACAGGAAGCGACTACAGTGTGACCCTCACTGATGAGAAATTCCAACTACAAAACACTTTCCTAGCAGAAAATGGCTTCTGAGAGCAAGAAAAGAAGTACAAATGGGAATTTCTTAAAAAAAGGGTTGTGCAGGCGTTACGCACTGGAGTTGCCAATAGTAAAAATATCCATACCCGAGGTGACATGATGAGATAGACTTGTGTATGTACAGTGCCTAGCATACAAATAACTATACAGTGTTCCTTTTTTTCTTTCTCTGTCTGAAAGAGTTAAAAACATCAGGGCCCATATGCAATTCCCTTTTTCACCTGAGTTTTCTCCTAGGTGATAATTTTTCATCTCGATTTTAAAATAACTTTCCAGCACTTTTCAACTTAAAGTACCAAAAAGTAGGTAACAAAGTTCTATCAAAATTATTTTGCTCATTTTCTTGCTTGCTGGTGGCTTAAAAAGGCATTTTATTGACAAGTTCAAAAATATCGCCTTGGTGAAAACTCAGGAGAAAAAGTGAATTGCGTACGGGCCCGGGTATGTAAGTGGCTGACTCAGTCCTGACTCAGACAGGAAGTGACTACATTGTGACCCTCACTGATAAGAAATTCCAACTATAAAACACTTTCCTAGCAGAAAATGGCTTCTGAGAGCAAGAAAGAGGTAAAAAGGGGAATTTCTTATCAGTGAGGGTCACACTGTAGTCACTTCCTGTCTGAGTCAGGACTGAGTCAGCCACTTGTATACTTGATATTTAACTCTTTCAGGCAGAGAAAGAAAAAAAGGAACACAGCATAGTTATTTGTGTGCTAGGCACTGTACATACACGTCTATCTCATGTCACATGTCACTTCGGGAATCCTTTAAGCGCTCTTGCAGAGGAATTTTTTTTAACTTCCTGACGTTAGACAGGAAGTGAACTTTTTCACCCGGAAATGAATGAATACAATGTATTTATTCATAGAAGTGCTGTAGAAATCGCTATACAAAGCGCTTTTTCGAGTGCTCTGTGATTTCCCTATACCTTCCATTATAGGCATATCGCCCCAAAAATGGTACAGGCGGCACTTTTTGGAGCGGATCGGAATCGAACCGCTCAGATGTGAACACTCTCATAGGGAATCGTTTAGGGCGATTTCCAAAAACGCCAGCGCTTAAAAGATCCCCCAAAACTCTAGGTGTGAACAAGCCCTTATAACTGAGAGCAACTGATTAAGTGTAAAAGGGGTCTTCCCGTTCCTCCTACAGTCCCCGCATTCCAGTGCTGGATTCGCCGTTAGACTCCGACCGATGGGCCAGAGATTGCTCTCTCTTTAGCTGCGGGAGGCTTTGGTAGTCTTCAAAAGCCTGAGTGCTCACAAAGACGCGCCGTTCCGTACTGCACATGCGCAAGCACGCTCTCTCGTGCATGTAAAGTACGGAGCGGACCATCTTCAGGTATGTGTTTGTTTTGTTTTTTACTTCAGACTCCCTTTAAAGAAAACCTGTAGGGAAAAAATCCTGCAGAGGGTTCCCCTGTCCTCCTACGCCAGATCATTGCAGCGCTGTTCCCTACGCCAGAGCTGGATTTGCCATAAGGCACATGCCTACAGGCCAGTGTTGCCAACCTCGCAAAACATGTTTTACTTACAAAGCTCTAAAAATTTACTGACAGAACTTTTTTTTTACTGATGTCCCGTGTGCAATACACCGGCAACCATGGGAGCGCCAATGAGGAAGGAAAAAGTGCAGATACAGCAGTGGACACCGGGCAGGTAAAGTATAAGCATGAGCACAGTTTGGAGGAAGCAGCCAGGGGTTTTCCGTTGCATTCGTAATTATTGCACGCCGTAACGGCTGCACACCCAATCGAGCATGTTGGCCTAAGATTTTACAGCATGTCTGGTTGATGCATGCAACCAATTTGGACATGCATTTGGCAGAACTGATTTTCAACAGATTCGATAATAATTATGGAATCTGATGGCCTTCAAGTCTACTGATGTGTGGCCACCTTTAGCTAAAGCTGTGTACATTCCAGAGTGACACAGGAACTGATAAACAGTAAGTGCTGTAATCTACAGGGGAAGAGACCGTCTGATTTTACTGACACCACAAAATTATCACGGACCTTACTGACAGCCCAGATTTGTTTACTTTTGTACTGACTGTCAGTAAATTTACTGACGGTTGGCAACAATGCTACAGGCGCCTGATGATGGGAAGGCGGATCACTCGCTTTCCTGAGCACCTCCCTGCCTCCTTCCCTATGCAGAGTTCTGAGCAGAGTGTAAATGAGGTTACTCACTCGGGTCTCTGCATTCCACTAACCAGATCTCCCTTCAGTCAGGGGCACCTCTAGCTACTTAATACTGAGGTTCCTCTAGCTACCTAATACTTGGGGGCACCCCTAGCGACTTAATGCTGAGGGTACCTCTGGCTACCTAATGCTAAGGGACACCTGTAGCTACCTATGGCGGGCAAGAGAAGTAAGGGAGAAATATCAGCTGGGCCAGCCAGCACACCTTGCAGTGCAGTTCGGGAGTTTGTAGGCTCATGGAGGGTGAAATCTAAGGTGTCAGGACATCTGTGCCTATAGGCTCCTGTGACGTAAATCCAGGTTTGCCCTCCGCAAAACTCGATGGCTTGCACATGGGCAGTAGCACGAAACCCAATCGGGCTCAGTTTTTCCCGCCAAAAGCTCCGTACTACTGTGCAGGCGCAATATGGCTGTACTTCGCGCGTGCCAGCGCTGGTCCAGGAGCTACCCTCCCCTGAGGTAAGTATCAGTTTTCTTGCATTTTCTAATGTCACATCTTTACTTTCAGAGAACTTTCGTTAGCAGATTACAGGCAAAACAAAAAAGCATTTAAAACAGGAATTACAAAAACGTATAGAATGTGGGAGATTCTTTTGCTAAACACATTTGAATTATTCTTCAAAAGCATAACATATTGAGCTGACTTGGAATCAATAAATATGGAGTTACATTTAAAGGACACCTGAATTGGGGGGAGACAAAGGCTGCCATATTTATTTCCTTTTAAAGTTTAAAATTTAAACCATACCAGTTGCCTGGCTATCCTGCTGATCACTTTGGCTGCAGTAGTATTTGGATCATGCACCTGAAACAAGCATGCAGCTTGCAACTGTAGTCTGTCTAGATTAAAGAGAACCTGTAGTGAGTACAAATATTTAAAATAAACACATGAGGTAACTTCAAATGAACATTACCTAGTTACCTTGCCATCAGTTCCTCTCAGAAGCTCACCATTTTCTTCTGACAATAATCCCTTCCAGTTCTGACAATATTTTGTCAGATCTGAAATATATCAGTTGCTGTCAATAAAATATCAGTTGCTGTCAGTTATAGCTGAGAGGACAACTGATGTTCCAGGTAATGTCCATGTTTCCCTATGGCTCAAGTGGGCGATGTTACAGTTTAACAGTGTGCTGACCAGAAAGGTGTTATGGGTAATGGCCATTTTTCAAAATGGAGGACGGAAAATTCCCTTAATCACAGTGAACAAACAAGACGTGGGACAGGAGAAAGACACTGAGGAGTAGTCTACATGGAAGGTAAGTATGACTTGTTTATGCTTATTTTGACTTTTAATTTTCAGTTTAGGTTTTCTTTAAGTCAGACCTCAATCAGAAACATATGATCTGCATGCTCAATCAGGGTCTATGGCTAAAAGTATTAGAGGCAGAGGATCAGCAGGACAGCCAGGTAGCTAGTATTGTTTAAAAGGAAATGGATATGGCAGCATCTACATGCCTCTCACTTCAGTTCAGTTGATTTAGTACATTACAATGAGATTGGCTGCTACAAGGAACGGCCCTTTACATATCATGTTATACTGCAGTGGTGAATGCTTACGAAGAGATCAGTTTTAGCCTAGGGTAAGCAGCAGGTCCTCTTCACAGGAACATTTTCCCCAAAGCCTTACTGATCTGCGCCTGAGCAACCTTCTCCTTCTCCCGCACCCTCACTAACTCCCTTCTTGCTTCCTTGTTTCCAGAGTCCAGTTTCAGCAGCAGCTCCAGGTCCCCCCTTGCCCCCTGCCAGTCAGACATGCCCTCTCTAGCCACCCCTCTCCTATAGAGAGCCTTGAGATGGTTCGGGTCCATGTCCAGAATGCGGGTGCACCTCATCTCGGCTTCTCGGAATCGCCCCTTCTTGAGATCGCAAGCGGCCAAGTTGGAGAGAAGGGCCACTTTCTCTTCCTCAGCTTCCCCAGGAGTGCAAACCAAAAGTCTGAGCCCTCTGGCGTAACGCCTCTCCGCCCCTTCAATGTTGCCCTCTCTGAAAGCCTTGCCACCCTGTTCCCTGTCTCTTCTAGCCCTTTGGATCTTCTCGTTGGGTTCTAGCTCCCAGGCTTCTTTGCCGTCTTCAAAGCATTTCAACCGCAAGACAAAATGCAACCCATTCACGCTGTCTACTCGGCATACTTCTCCAGGAAGCATGGTTTCTACACACTGGTCAACTAGCCGGTCCTGTGCGGAGTCCCCCTCCCCAAGTTCTATCTCAGTCCAGCTTCCAGCAGGATATCCAGGTCCAGCAGAGGAGCAGAACTGTGGTGGAGGGTCAGCGAGGTGTTCCAGAAATATCACACATGGGGCATTTCCCTTGGGCTTGTTCACTCCGGACCCTGGCTCTAGAATGGTCTTTGTGAAGCTCCCGTCCGGACAGTGCCATGTTGTAGAGCCTAGCGAGGCCTGCACATCCTCCATCTCAAGTCAGCGGTCCAGGTTGGACCAAACCACTTTACCTGCATGGTGAAAAAGAAAACCCCTAATTGTTGAGTCGTGTATGAAAGTGATGCCTGATACACACAATTATTAATTTATTATATTTATAAAGGGCCAACATATTATGCAGCGCTGGACATTAGTTTAGGTTACAGACAATATTTAGGGGTGACATACAGCAATATGATAATACAGGAATAAGAGAAAAAACAGATCATGCAGCACAATATGAGTACAAGGTAATGCTTAGTCCAGTAGTCCTCAAACTAAGGCCTGTGGGCTGAATGTGGCCCTCTGAGGCTTTTTTACCCCCCCCCCCCCCACACACACACACACAAAATGTATTATAGATGTGGTCAGGTACATCTTTAACCCCCCTGGCGGTATAATTCCCGCAACTGCGCAGCCGCGGGAGGGTTTTTTTCACTTTTTTTTTAAGCATGTAGCTAGCCTAGCGCTAGCTACATGCTTCCCCCCTCCCTGCGGCGTCCGCACGTCCCCTCCGATCGCCGCTGGAGCTGCTTGCCCATAAGGAAATCCCGTTCTGAACGGGATTTCTTTGAGGGCTTCCCCCGTCGCCATGGCGACGAACGGAGTGACGTCATTGACGTCACAGGGAGTCCCGGTCCACCCCATAGCGCAGCCTGGCAGCGATTGGCCAGGCTGCGCAAGGGGTATGCGGGGGGGGGCCTGTATCCGCGGCGGGTAGCGGCGCATCGGCAGTGGCGATCAGACCAAACACGCAGCTAGCAAAGTGCTAGCTACGTGTTTGAAAAAAAAAATTATGTAAATCGGCCCAGCAGGGCCTGAGCGGCACCCTCCGGCGGCTTACCCTGTGTCACACACAGGGTTACCGCCAAGGAGGTTAAATATTGGTGGTCCGCATATAGAATGAAGCCAGAAAACTGTAATTCGCTGGTTTCCAATCAAATTCCACATCAGGTGACACTGCTGTCCAATTGGAGTGCAGGTTGCCACCTGGGTATGCTTCACTGTCTGGCCCGCAAAGACTTCTACATCATTTTATGTATACTCCGGCCCCCCAGCAGTCTGACGTATGTTGACCCGGCCCTCGACCCAAAACGTTTGGGGACCCTTGGCTTAGCCAGTCATCTGGATGGAGCATGGAGATTAGGCAAGTTGAGTTCACTCAGATGCATAGCATGGGTGCACAGTAATGGAGGTGCATGATCAGGTAGGACACAAAAGGAGGAGGACCCTGCCCAAAGGCTTACAATCTAGAGGGACTATGGATTATTTCCAGCATGTCCAATCTGATTTCCGATCGATTTTTCACAGAAGTGATCTGAAAATCGATCGGAAATGCTGGAAATAATCAATCCATCAAGAACTCTGCCAGAAAATCTCATCGTGTGTGTGTATTAAGGCCCATACACACGTCGGATTTTAGCGAACGACCCACGGATCGCTGGTAACCAGTCTTATCACCCGAACGATAGTCTGTACACACGTCGGATTTGACGCGAAAACGTCCAAACGACGGAACGTTCAACCGACGGGTCGTTCGCTAAAATCCGACGTGTGTATGGGCCTTTAGGCATAAGCTTTGTGCACATCACAAACAGTTAATTAAAGCTTTGTCATGTATCCCTTTTCTTCTAAACAGCTGGGCTAGTAGGTTTAAAGGGGAACTGAAGAGAGAGGTATATGGAGGCTGTCATGTTTATTTCCTGTTAGACAATTCCAGTTGCCTGGCAGCCCTGCTGATCCTCTGCCTCTAATACTATTAGCCATGGCCCCTGAACAAGCATGCAGCAGATCAGGTGTTTCAGTGGTTCAGACTTATAAGTCTGATCTGACAAGACTAGCTGCATGCTTGTTTCTGGTTTTAATCAGATACTACTGCAGAGAAATAGACCAGCAGGGCTGCCAGGCAACTGGTATTGATTACAAGGAAATAAACATGACAGCCTCCATATACCTCTCTCTTCAGTTCCCCTTTAAAGAGAGCCTGTCCTCCTAAAAGCACAGTAGTAGCCACTTCTGAGAACAGCCTGACAGGATCCAAATCTTTGTCTTCCAGTTGTATGCCGGAGAAGGAGGAGCTGCGATCCCAGGAACACTCTGTGCTGTACTCATTTTTTTTTTTTTTTTTAAACAGAAACAAATATGACATCCTCTTTAAATCACTTGTTAGCCTGTCGGCGTACTGAACTAGCCCTGTATTCGAATGCAACGCAAATTATAGAGATGATCAGTTTCTCCAATGTAAAGCATGTGATCGACATGTAAATCTGTGCTTCCTGCTTTTAGCCTTTATAGGAAGCAGAAGTGGATCATGATCATATGATTACAACTGGCCAATCAGCAGGGCTGGATTTACCATAAGGCATTGTAGGCTCGTGCCTATAGGCGCCTGGTGATGGAAAGGCGGCTCCCTTTCCTCCCCGAGTGCCTCCCTTCCTCCTTCCCTATGCAGAGTCCTGATGGGTGTGTAAATGAGAGGTTACGTACCCTCTTCTTTGCATTCCACTGACGAGATATCCTTTCAATCAGGGGCACCTCTAGCTACTTAATACTGAGGTATCTTTAGCTGCCTAATACTTGGGGACACCACTAGCTACTTAATATTGAGGATACCTCTAGCTACCTATTACTAAGAGGCACCTGTAGCTACCTATGACAGGCAAGGGAAGTAAGGGAGAAGTAACAGCTGGGACAGCCAGCGCACCTGCAGTGCCCTTCGGTGGAAGTTTGTAGGTTCATGCGTCGAAGGTGCCAGGACATCTGTGCCTACAGGCTCCTATGAGATAAGTCCGGGCCTGCCAATCAGAGGCTATTTAATTATTACCTTTTGAAAGGGACCTGAACTCAGAACTTCCCTTCTGCTCTTAAAGATAAGCAACAGCATAATAACAATTAAAACTATTGGGAACTTAAAAAAAAAAAAGCTAACAGATACTTACCTAAGGAGAGGGAAGGTTCTGGGTCCTACGGATCCCTCATTCCAGCGTTGGCTCCCCCGTTTGAATCCCACACCGGAGGAGGCTTCAGAAGTCTTCGGGAGCTGAGTTCCCCCGAAGGGCAGCTCTGTACTGCGCATGCGTGAGAGTGCGAGAAAGCGTGTCCGTGCAGGCGCAGTACAGAGCTGCCTGTCTTTGGTGCACTCGGGCTCCTGGAGACTTCCGAATCTTTCTGCAGCAGCAGAGAGCAGTATTCGACTGATTGGTCAAATATTGCTAGGGGGGGTGACATCGCTGTAGCGAGAGATTAGTGAGAGGAGCGGAAAGGTTCTATAGAACCCAGAGCATTCCGCTCCGTAGGTGTCTGATTTTTTTTTTTTTAGGTTCCCATTAGCTTTAAAGAAAAACATTTCTTTGTTACAGGTGGTACGCATCCAGCAATAAATATGAAGTGTCAACTTCCTGCTTTCACCCTGTGTTTACAAATTATCTGCTCTGCTGAGATTCCTGAGCTGACAGCTGAGAGATGAAATTACACTTGTGATTAGTGACGGAAAGGGGGGGGGGGGGGGGGGGGGGAGTACACAGGCTAAACTGTCTAAATACGTACAGGGTGCATTTCTCTGTGTTTTCCTTCTGTCCTGTGCAACGGTCCACTTTAATGGCACCCTTTAGTTTTTTTCATAGAGCTTTTTTTACTTTTGATGATTTTAGCAAACGTAACATGTCATTTATGAAACATACTGAATGGTGCGCAGGTACTCTTGCAGAAAGAGACTGCGGCACTCTCAGGCTCCCAGCCACTGCAAAGCGTGCGTGTCTTACCTGACAAAACAGCTCAGAGCGCTACGTGATAATTTACTTCATTTTGCCTGACTAGTCATTATTCCAGCGCAGCCTTACAAGAGGGTACAATGTGCTGTGACTTCCATAGCAACTGCAAAATCACACGTTCAGCCTACAGATTTACCCAGACAAAGGGAACTCATTGGGCTCATTTGTCCTGATAAAGGGGAGAGATTTTGTTTTATCACTACAAGAAATTAGACCAGCGAAAAGGGCCTGCCCAGGGATGAGGCTGATTAGCTAGCCATACACCGTGCAACCCAACGGAAGATCAGGGAAGGGATGGAAATCTTCCAATACCTGTTGTGTATCTGGACTTCCACCCTGAGGCCCCATCTACACCATACAATTTTTTGTCTGATTCAAATTGATTCATTGATTCGATTCAATCCGACATGTCCGATCGGGATTCAATTTGCCATTGCAATGGCAAATTGAATCGAATGCTGATCGGACATGTCGGATTGCATCAAATCGAATCAATGAATCGAATCAAATTGAATCCAATCGGACAAAAAAATTGTATGGTGTAGATGGGGCTTAATGCCGGCTTCAGGCTGCATATTGGCTGCAGCGTTGCAGTGCGGCCCAGAGGATTACCGCATTAGTATGCGGTAATCCCCTTCTGACCGGGATCCAAACAGGAAGTGACGCTCGCATGTGGTCACTTCCTGTTTTAGAGATACGGAAGTGAACAGAAGCATATTGTAAAAATAAGTTTCCGCACATGCGTGCCACAACGCCAACATTGAAGCAAACCATGCACTGCCATAGACTTACATGATAATTCACGAAGAATAGAGAATCCAGGAGCACTCATCATAAATCTCCAGCACTTTTTAATGATTCTTCATTTAAAATGCTTATAGCAATCAGATAGTGATTAAAAAGGTACACAATACTTATCGGACACAGGCAGCAGTATGGAGGAGCGGAGGATGGTCAACGATCGTTTCACCCAGTGGGCTTTCTCAAGACTGTGCATCAGCCCCAGCTACCTGTCCACTAGTTCCAATGTGTAAACTTTCCACTTTAAAGTGAACCAGAGACAAAGCACCCTCATGTATTTACCATATATATCAGTGGGAACATTAGAGAACAACACCTTCCCTGATCGCTGTTTCATCCTTCACTGCTCAGCTTGCGGCTTAGCAGCCCTGATAAAATCCCCGACTGAGCATTCAGTCTGGCTATGCTCAGGAATCATTATCATCGTTAAGAGGCTCTAGCAGGACGTTTTTATAAGTCAGCTTGTCATTGAGGGCTCGTTGCCACTATTGCGTTGCGAAATCGCTGCGGCAAAATTCGCATGCGGATGCGAATTTTCGTGCGAATTCGCATTGGATGACGATGTATGCGAATTTAACCATGGCAATGCCGGTGTGCTTTTTCCATTGATTTTTCGCATGAAAATTCGCATACCAAAACAGCATGCGAATTCCCTATTAAATACATTAGCGGCGATTCGCATGCATTCCACTCGCAGGCGAATTCTGCGGCTCTTTTGTGCGCTTTTTCACCGCTGAAAAAAACGCACCTCAACAACGCTACAGTGGAAACAGGCCCATCCACTTGCATTACATGTGCGTATCTGCATGCGTTGGACGCATGCGGATTCGCGATAGTGGAAACGAGCCCTGAGTGGTTAAAGTACACCTTTAAAAAAAAAAAAGTTGTATACTTACGTCAGTAGGGGAATGATCTAGAGGCTTCACCTCCACTGCCTACCAGGATCCTTCTTATGTTTGTGACCACGGTCCCCTCTGTGTATAAGTGCCGCCTCACTGTGCAAGCACCAGTAGCGCAGAGCCGCACATGCATTGAGAAAAAAAAACCTGTGCCCGAGTGGCTCCATACTACTGCGCAGGCTGTGCACTAAACCTGCACAGTGCGCCCATGCTTGTACATGGAGGGGAGTGTAGCTGCAAGCAATCATTGACTTTTTCGAGGGTGGTTTAGAGGGTCTCAGTACAGTAGGGAGACCGGGAAGCCTCTACTGAGGGGAGTATCTTTTTTTTTTGCGGTGAGGATGCAACGACATTACAGGTACACTAAACACTATATGCCGTTAGACTACAGCCTCTCCCGCTCGAGCGAGACTTTCCACCCAGTCACCTTTATGATTGGTGCCCAGAGGCTGGCAGTCCCAGAGCAGGCCTTGCATGTGCATGAATGCACAGTAGAGCTGTGGACATGTAATGTACATGTATGCATGCAGCTTGGAAGAGGACCGATCAAATTCTATAGCCGTGACAAAAACCCATCTTCAGGTCAGACCAACCAGACACAATCACAAAACCGCCCATGTGACGTGCATCTGTCAGAACTCCTCTTTCGCCAGAGGTGGAGCTGCATGCTTGTTGGTGCGGCGTGGTTACCTGGCAGCATGTAACCGCCTCATGTCGCACCTGAGTGTTGCCATGATCTGATGTGACTACATGCAACAGTCGTTTCTCCACTGCCTATGCTGAGCCAGGGCCAGTGCCCGGGGGATGAGCTGACGGGCAGTGAGTACATCACCTGCACCTGCCCAAATCAAACGGCATGTAACAGTCGTCTCTCCAGTGCCTTTGCTGAGCATGGGCCAGTGCTCGGGGGAGGAGCTGACAGGCAATGAGTGCACCCCCTGCACCTACACAAATCAAACTGGCCTTATTAAAGTGTGACCACAGACCAGAGAAAGAGCAAACAAATGTAAAAGTTCTAAATTACAAATGTTGTACCTGGTAAAGCAAACCTGTAGCTCCGTGAATGAGTGCGACACACTGCACAGGCGCCAGTAGAGTTCGCAGTGGCACAGAGCATCTCATGCACGAGCAGCTCCATGCTACTGCAAAGGCTGTACTTTGTGCCTGCGCAGCCTGTGTCTATGCTACTGTGAAGTCTGCCTGCGCAGCCACTCTTATACGTTTTTTTTTAAGCGCTGGCGATTTTGTAAATCACTCTAATAGCGTTTATGCATTGATTTCCTTTGAGAATGTTCATATATGAGCGCTCTGCTTCCTACTGAATCACAAACACAACTCCTGTACCATTTTCTGAGCGTTTGTGGTCAATAGAAAGTATAGGGAAATCGCAATGAGCTTGAAAAAGCACTTTGAACAGCGATTTCCCGAGCACTTTAATGTATAAATACAATATTTATTAATTTCTGGGTACAAGCGTTCACTTCCTGACTAACATCAGGAAGTGTAAAAATTAATCACTCAGCAAAAGCGCTTTTCTAAGCGCAAGGAAAAGCGCTTTAAAAGACACAAACCGCCCATCGCTTGCGATAGCGCTGGCAATTTATAATGTGAACAAGGCCTAAGGGCTGATGTACACTCTGGCCTGGTGCACACCAAAAACCGCTAGCAGATCCGCAAAATGCTAGCAGATTTTGAAACGCTTTTTCTTCTTTTACCGTAGCGTTTCACCTAGCATTTTGCGGTTTTGTGAAGCGTTTTTGGGGTAGTAGATTTCATGTATTGTTACAGTAAAGCTGTTACTGAACAGCTTCTGTAACAAAAAACGCCTGGCAAACCGCTCTGAAGTGCCGTTTTTCAGAGCGGTTTGCGTTTTTCCTATACTTAACATTGAGGCAGAAACGCCTCCGCAATCCAAAATCTGCAGCAGCCCGGGAGTATGCGTTTCTGCAAAACGCCTCCCGCTCTGGTGTGCACCAGCCCATTGAAATACATTACCCTAGCGGATCCGCACCCGCAAGTGGATCGCAAACCGCAGCAAAACCGCTCTGGTGTGCACTAGGCCTACAAGAGCTTTTCTAAGCGCTTTGTGATTTTAAAAGCTCCTGCTAATGTTATCCTAAGTGTGTGAGTGTTCACACTAGAGCGATGTGATTTTGTAAAAATCCCCCATAGCATTGCATTAGCAAGAGCTTTTCAAGTCAGTAGCGTTTAAAATAAGCTCTTGTAGTATGAACCAGTCCTAAAGGGGAGAAAAGTCACAAAGTCAAACTGTAAGCTCCTATCTAGTAAGGACAATACACATGCGTGCGAGTCGTGTAGCTGCAAGAGCAAAGATGGCGAGATGCAAATAATTATAACCAGCATACAAATGACACGTTGTAAAATGAAAAATTATAGCACTACAGAAATAATTACTAATAACTGCTTACTAGTCCAAGGCTACACAGTTTGGACTGCAATACCCAGCATGCACTGCATATACATGGTTTCTGCCCTTTAGAGGAAGATCTAGTACTACTACCACCACTAGAGCATGCTGGGACTTGTAGTTCCATTTAGTTGTAAGAAAAGAAAAAAAAAGTCCTAGATCCTACCGCAGCAAAAATACAGTAACCAACATGCATTGCAGAGACCTAATAGAAAAGGTAGTCAACATTCTGGGACTTGTAATTCTATAAAAGCACAATTTATCTTTGGAGCACTACAATGGTCTGCATACTACAGGCACAGATAGTTTGGAGGAATATTATAAAGCAGTGGCATTCACAGCATTCTGGGAATTATAGTATCATAGCAGCTGTAGAACTACAATGTTCATCATGTCTTGTATATATTTGCACTCTGCCTATAGGATACAATCAGGGCCAGGCAGAGGCGAGAGAGGCTCCAGCCTCAGGGCGCAGTGTAGGAGGGGGCGCACAACTCACTCAGCTATCATTCCCCTATTGTGCTTGAAGCAGAAAGAAATAAGAAAAGGGGGTACCTGGCAGTGATTGCAAGCCAGATAACTAGAGATTAAGGTGATGGGTCTCTGAGGCGGAGCAGTGCTTTTCAGCTCTGCTAGATTTGGGCGCAGCCGGCGCCTCCATAGACTACAATAGGAATCATTCCTATTGCAGCGCTCAGTGAGTAACGTCGGCTCCGTTAGAAGACGGAGCCGAGGTTGCTTAAAAAACACAATAATTCGGCCTCCAGTAATCACTGGAAGCCGAATTATTTCATTCCCCCACTATCCATGGCGGCCTGGAGGGGGAATAGTAATTAAAATGGCCCGGACTTGTGCAGAAGCAGGATCAGCCATATAACAGCTGTATCCTGCGCCCAAGTCTACTGGCACCGATTTCAAATGTACTCCTCTGAGGCGCCTCGTAGTGTAATAGCAATCAGTGTGTGACAGCTGGGATGGAGGGGCGCACTTTGTTGTCTCAGCCTTGGGTGCTGCAGAACCTTGTCCTGGCTCTGGATACAATACAGAAAAGCAACAGGACTACAATGACCAGAGTGCATCACACAGATCTAGAAAAGCTGACAAGCCAAAAGCATGCTGGGACTTGTAGTTTTTTGGCTGCATCATGCCTCTTAGCAGGAGAACCACAATGCTCATCATGCCTTGTATAGGTTTGCATGCTGCCTATAGGATACAATACAGAGAAACAAGCAACAGGACTACAATGAATCACACAGATCTAGAAAGGGAGACAAGTCAAAAGCATGCTGTGACTTGTAGTTCTCTGGCAGCATCATGCCTCTTAGCAGGACTACAATACTATAACACAGAGGCCTTCAGACTTCAGAGCACACTGGGACCTGTTGCTCCTATATAGGAGCTCTGCCCTGCAATGCATAGGAACATGTAGCTGCAAGACTACAGTGACCAGCATGCCTTGCGCACACCAAGCCACAGTGAGCAGTCAAATGCATTCTGGGACTTGTAGTCCTCTGGCAGCACCCCACACTTACATAATCACAACGCTACACACGCTCTGAACTACAGACGCAGAGGATGACTGACGGAAGGTTACAGCGCAGGGTTTGCATGGCATGCTGGGAGATGTAGTCCCCCCTCCCCCCAGCACCTGCAGGACTACAAGGCTCAACATGCTTTGAATGGAGATGAGATGCTGACAGCTCTGCTCACCTTGCTGCAGGCTGGGCTGGGACTTCACCAGGAAGTGGTGGGAGGGGCCTGATTTCCCAGCATGCTCCTGTAGCCCCTCCCCTCTCAGCACTGCAGCCTTGTGTAACTGGAAGGGAGTGGTGATCATCATAACAACTCTTAATAGCCTGCCAGAGACACACAGAGGAGCACTACAGAGCCCAGCCAGAGAGATCAAGAGGAGCACTACAAAGCCCAGCCAGCATGGTGTGACTCATCATTAATGGTAAGCCCAGATTGTACAAGGAACACAATACTGATAGGTAGGGGGGGGGGGGGGGGGGGAATAATATGGCTGCTGACAAGCTACATCAATTATGTTAAAGGACAACTGAAATGAGAAGTATATGGAAGCTGCCATGTTTATTTCCTTTTAAACCATACTAGTTGCCTGGCTGCCCTGCTGGTCTATTTGACTGCAGTAGTGTCTGATTCACACCAGAAACAATCTTATCAGATCTGACAATGATGTCAGAAACACCTGATCTGCTGTATGCTTGTTCAGGGGCTATGGCTAAATGTATTAGAGGCAGAGGATCCGCAGGACAGCCAGGCAACTGGTATTACTTAAAATGAAATAAATGTGGCAGCCTGTATATCCCTCTTACTTCAGTTGTCCTTTAAACTTTATATTTGGTCACAGAAATAGGAGATTGATAATAATTCCCATGTGGCCAGGCAGAAATCCATTACAACAAAAATGGTTTCTAATTCGTAGATTGATATTTATATGTGGTCTGGTGTTGACCAAGTACTATATCATTGCAGTTTAGAAACCACACTCTCGGCTTTTGAGCTATAAAACAAAGCAGAAATAATGACCCTTTGACCTTCCCTACACTAATGGCCCATACTCACGGGCTACAATTCTCGCCGCAACACGCGCCCGTGAGTATGAGGAGCAACACGAGCGCGCACCCCGAACCGTCGCTCGGCGCTGCTGTCGCCAGGCGATTGGCGTGGTCAATCGCCCGGCGACACTTCCCGCCGCAACTGTCGCTAGTCCGCGTGTGTATGCAGACTAGCGACAGCAACCTCTACGGAGACCACGGAGCTTCCAGCGGGGGGGAGGAGGAACGTCGGCGACAGCTTCCGTCGCACCGCTGATCCCTCTTCCGCGTGTGTACGCGGAGGGACGTGGCGACGAGCTGTCGCCGAACTGTCGCGCACACGCTCCCGTGTGCTAGCGACAGTGAAGAAAAGTTGCCCGTGAGTATGGGCCATAACACCTTCTCTCAAGCTGTCTCACTGTACAGGACACTGTATTTGAGTGCAGTGTTCTCCCCAGAATTTTTTTTCCAGCCGGGTGGCATGAAAAAGTAGCCGAGTGTGGCGCAACAAGAGAATGCAGGGCCGGCGTTACTCTGCGCAGCTCTGCTTACAGCGTAGGAGGTGAATGAGGAGGTGAGCCGATGACAGCCGGGTGCTCACCAAAACTAAGAGCTCTAGTGCATAGATTGGAACTGAAGTTTCAGTTCCTATTCTGGAAACAATGAGACACTTTTCTTTGCTAGTAATGTTCTATTTCTTAGCTGTACTACACATATAATTCATTATCTCATAAGTTTACTTTCGTTTCATGTTTGCTTTAAGCTTTACTTACCTGGAGCTTGTTCCAGCCCCTAGCAGTCTATCTGGTCCAGAGCTGCAGTTGAGTCTCTCTCGATCACTCTCTCCTAAGCGAGAGGATGGGCAGAGACGCGCAATCGCGGAAGCCCGTCACCACGACTGTGGTTGGGGATCTTTCGGAGGGGCTAGCGGCACACTGGAGAGCAGCAGAACTGCATTGCTGGACCAGACAGACTGCTAGGGGCTGGACGAAGCATCAGGTAAGGAAAGCTTAAAGAGACACTGAAGCGAAAAAAAAACTATGCTATTTTGATTTGTATGTGTAGTACAGCTAAGAAATAAAACATTAAGATCAGATACATCAGTCTAATTGTTTCCAGTACAGGAAGAGTTAAGAAACTCCAGTTGTTATCTCTATGCAAAAAATCAATTAAGCTCTACAACTTTCAAAGTCCTGGAGAGGGCTGTTATCTGACTTTTATTATCTCAAGTGTTATTGAACTATTTACTTTTTCTCTGCCAGAGGAGAGGTCATTACTTCACAGACTGCTCTGAAAGAATCATTTTGAATGCTGAGTGTTGTGTAATCTGCACATATTAGAGAATGATGCAATGTTAGAAAACACACTATATACCTGAAAATAAAAATATGAGAATATTTTATTTGCTGCTAATCTTCTAGTAATTATTCATAGTACACAACAAATTCATTATATCATATATTTTTTTTCCGCTTCAGTGTCTCTTTAACTTTTCTCTTTAAGTTTGGATATCCTTTACAGTTTTGAAAGTTTGCAAAGATATCCTAGGTATTACCTAAACAACTTTTGTTATGTCTTCCGATTCTCAGATTGATGTATGAGTGTCTTTTCATGAGTTCCTTGGTGTCTAGTGCCCCCCCATATAGTTCCCTGGTGTCTAGTGTCTCCCTTATACAGTACCCTGGTGTCTAGTGTCTCCCTTATACAGTGCCCTGGTGTCTAGTGTCTCCCTTATACAGTACCCTGGTGTCTAGTGTCTCCCTTATACAGTGCCCTGGTGTCTAGTGTCTCCCTTATACAGTGCCCTGGTGTCTAGTGTCTCTCTTATACAGTACCCTGGTGTCTAGTGTCTCCCTTATACAGTGCCCTGGTGTCTAGTGTCTCCCTTATACAGTGCCCTGGTGTCTAGTGTCTCCCTTATACAGTGCCCTGGTGTCTAGTGTCTCCCTTATACAGTACCCTGGTGTCTAGTGTCTCCCTTATACAGTGCCCTGGTGTCTAGTGTCTCCCTTATACAGTGCCCTGGTGTCTAGTGTCTCCCTTATACAGTGCCCTGGTGTCTAGTGTCTCCCTTATACAGTGCCCTGGTGTCTAGTGTCTCCCTTTTACAGTTCCCTGGTATCTAGTGGCTCCCCTATACAGTTCCCTGTTTTCTAATGGCTCCCCTATACAGTTCCCTGTTTTCTAATGGCTCCCCTATACAGTCCCCTGTTTTCTAGTGGCTCCCCTATACAGTTCCCTGTTTTTCTAATGGCTTCCCTATACAGTTCCCTGTTTACTAATGGCTTCCCTATACAGTTCCCTGGTGTCTAGTGGCTTCGCTATATAGTTCCCCGGTGTCTAGTTACCTGGTGTCTAGTGGCTCCGCTATATAGTTCCCTGGTGTCTAGTGGTCCCCCTCCCTCCCCTATACAGTTCTATGGTGTCTAATAGCCCCCAACCTTCACTTATACAGTAACCTGGTGTCTAGTGGCACTCCTCCCTTCACTATACAGTTTTTTTTTTGGTGTCTAATGACCACGATCCCTCCCTTATACAGTTTCCTGGTGTCTAGTGGCTCCCCTATACAATTCCCAGGTGCCTAGTAGACTGCCCCCGCCCCCCATCCTGTGCACCCCCAGGCCCAGTATATGCAGAGTGCCGCTGCACAGTGGTGGACCTGGTTTTTTTTACCTCCAACAATGTCCACCCATTCAATGTCCACTTTCTTCTCTTCATGTCACATGTAATCACGCAGAGTGCAGGCGGAAAACCAGATGGCAGAGAGAGCACCTGCTACAGACTTTATGCGGCTACTCTGCATATACTGGGGGGACTGCATTAAAACTCACATTTACCTTTGTGACCCACATATAATGACTGGTAGGGACACATTTGGCCATCCCTGATCTAGTGTTTTGTTTTTCTGGCACTGTTGAAACCTGCTTCCTTACCACTTTGTAACACTGTCCCCTTTCTTTTACATGGCCAGCGTGCCGCTATGTGGCACGTAAAATAGCTGGATCCGGGCACGGCGAAGGTGTGGGGCAGACGGTCGCAGCCGGTGGCACTACCAGGCCATCATGTGTCCTGCGCCAAGGTGGGTCAATGCAAACTTCTCTCTGTTGTTGTAGGACTCGTTTCACTGTAAGCAGGTCACCTGTCACCCTCATCACCCGCAGGAAGGAGAGTATGGCGGAATGTGACCGGTTCTTCCAGTTCTTTTGTGCATTTTCTTCTGCTGATTTTACTCTAAAGGGGCTCTCCTCATTTTAGACAATAATAGTCCGAGGCTGCCCAGTTGTCCTCACTTGGCCACAAAGCAACATATCCAGGTGTGTCACGTGGCTCTGCCCGCTCTATTCCATGTGCTACCAGCCCATCAAATGAATGTACCCGCCCTCTGCATTGATTTGTAGTGGAAGTGGCCAGCTGCCTGGTAGTGCTAGCCAATCTCCTAATGAGGTGCCTATAATGACATCATTCCATTTGGGTACAGAGATGCCTATTCTAGGCTATTGTTTTTTGATTGGTAGGGTCTATTTCCACCTGGGCGCCACCTCCGTTTCCGAATGGAATGCGGCGCCTCGCTTGTGGGAAGTCCCACCCGGATCGCTATAGCCATGCCATACACTGCTGTAGGGATTTGGATGTGTGCTGCGGTAAACTGCAACATTCCACCTTAATTGGAGATTCCGCTCAAGTGAAAACAGGTCCTTAAGGACTACTGACATCAGGAGGAGGAGAGAAATCAGGCCTTCCAGCAGCAGGCAAGTGCAATGACAGCTTTTGCTGCCCTACTGCTGCCTTACATCACTGCGCTGCGTTTAATAAGGCGGATGTGCAGTGTATTCTCAACTACAGCTCACTTCAAATTGTAGGCTTTCGACACACCCCAAAGTTTGAGAGTATGGAGGGGACCACCTGATATACTGTATATACTCGCATATAAGCCGAGGTACCCACTTTTCCCTCAGAAACCAGTAAAAAGTGACTGACTTGCATATAAGCCCCTCCCCAGTAGTCAGATGTTCCCCCCCCCCCCCCCCCCAGTACAATTCCGTTTCCCTCCCTGTAGCCAGATGGGCCCCAAGGATGATATAGTTGTCTCAAGACGCCACTAGATGACATCATAGATATGAGACACATGGATTGCCACACAGGAAGAATCCATGATTATTGCACCCCTGACACATTGCTGGCACGCTCTGCTCCACAAGCCAGGAGACACAGGTAGTCTTGAGCACTTTCACTCTGTACACCATGATGCAGGGGATGGGGTGAACAGACACAGCAGGGAGCCAGCTGGCAAGAGCAGGATCACTAGTGCACAATCCTTACACTCCATTGCCAGTAACAAAACCTGCTCCACCATCCATTCTGCTCCACTGACTCGCATATAAGCCGAGAGGGTAACTTTTCTGCACTTTTTGTGCTGAAAAATTAGGCTTATACGCGAGTATATACGGTTCCTCTGTGCACATTTGCAGCCCCCGTGCCCTGCTGGTTCCTAAGATAGGTTCGTATACCGTATCTTGGAAATGAGCAGGGCTTGGGGGGGTGCAAATTTGCACAGAGGTATATCAGGTGGTCCCCTCCATACCCACAAACTTTGGGGTGTGTTGGAAGCCTACAATTTAAAGTGAACTGTTACTGAGAATACATTGCGCATGCGCGTTGTGAAAAGCAGCCCAGTAACGTAGACAGCAGGAGAAAAAGGATCCTGCTGCACATGAGAAAAGCACTGACGTAGCATCAAAAGCTGCCATTGCACTGGATTCACAGTGCATACAGGACGGCTACGGCCGCTGTAGTTTGTCCAGCACTGATCTAGGGGCAAGAAAAAAGGATACCGATAAAACCACTCCTTTCCCCAGTGATCCTTGCCTTCTGCTGTGCTATGAAAATTGTTTTTAAAGAATTCCAAGCTCACCTCTAGGTGGCAGTAGAAGCCATGAGTAGCAGTCTTTTGAGGATACTTTAATTGCAAGAGATGGTTATTGAGAGTTAATAATTCCGATTTTATGCAGTCAATCAAATGTAGCAGCTCCTGCATTGGTCCATCTCCAAGCTGCATAGATTTGCCTAAAACGAATTTAGAAGAATTTGCATCCCATTGGTCACCCCTAACAAGTAGCCCAACACTGGCACTGGGGATTTATAAAACAACATCTGCAATTTTTATTTATTTAGTTTGCAGTGAAAAATGCCTGTGATTTTTTTTTTTTTTTTCCAGGAAGCCTGAAGTAAGAGGGTTATAGAGGATGCCATGTTTATTACCTTTTAACCAACACTGGTTGCCTTGAAGTCCTGGTAATATTTCTGGCATCACTAGTGTCTGAATTGCCCACCTGAAGCAAGCATGCAGCTAATCCAGTCAGAGCACCTGATCTGCATGCTTGTTCACTGTCTATTTCTAAAAGTATTAGGGGCAGAGAATCAGCAGGACAGCCAGGCAACCTGCATTGTTTAAAATAAGTAAATCTGTCAGCCTCTATATCACTCTCAGGTCGGGTGTGCTAGCATTTGACAGGCATTTTCCTAAACAAAGCTACATCTAAAATTGAACAAAAAGGCACATTTTTCTTAGTTTAGTTTCTTAGTTTTTTCGGGTGCAATTGAAATGTATCATATTATTTTTAGCGGGGATCAGGGGATGTCAAGTTTAGGCACCACCGGGGGAAGGGGGTGGGGAGGTGGGTGTTAGGGTTAGGCACCACCAGGGGGATCTTAGGTTTAGGCACCACCAGGGGGATCTTAGGGTTAGGCACCACCAGGAACTGGGAGGTCCTAAGGTTAGGCACCATCAAGGGGTCTTAGGATTAGGCACCACCAGGGTGGGGTCTTAGAGTTAGGCACCACCAAGAGCTGGGAGGTCTTAGGGTTAGGCACCACCAGGGGAGGATGCTGTGTGAGAGTAGAGAGAGAGGTTAGGTTCAACATTATTGGTAAATTTACCGATAATGTAATACCGCAATTAAATTGACCGGTTTTTGTTATTTAACGTTGCACTTAAATTGTTATTTACCAATATTGCTAGTAATATTGTTATTTAACGTTGTGCCTAAATTAGCTTGTGACTTTTTCACATGTCTTCTGTGAGGGGTGTGAAGTTGTCAGACACAGAGATAAAGCTTTGATATGCTGGTGACTGGAGGGTGCTGAGGGATCGCAGAGTAGCAGGAGGACAGGGTTGGGCACAGACCGTGCTGCTATCTCTCAGCAGAATCCCCCAGATGGCTCTGCTGATTCTTGGCTGGTGTAGAGGAACATTTGTTCCGCCCGTTTTAGCTGTGGAACTGTGTTGCGGGGCTGCTGTTTCCTCTGCGCTGCCTAATGCTTCCTCTGTCTGCAGCCTGGATCTCTCACTCTTCACAGTCTATAACACTGAACCGGTTTAAAGCGACACTCGCACTTTCTCACATGCTTATTACTGCGTAAACAAACATTGTTCCTCGTTATTTTAATTATCAAGTCTATTAGACAAAAACAAGTAAGAGTGGCTTGAAACAACTGGATAACTGAGCCAATGTCAGTTGACTTATTAGTAAATATATTAATATAGCACTGACCTCTTCTGCAGCACTTTACAGAGTACATAGTCATGTCACTGACTGTCCTCAGAGGAACTCACAGTCTAATCCTACCATAGTCATAGTCTAATGTCCTACCATATTATTATTATTATTTTTATTATGTATTTCTATAGCACTGACACCTTCTGCAGCACTTTACCGAGTACAGAGTCATGTCACTGACTGTCCTCAGAGGAGCTCGCAATCCAATCCTACCATAGTCATAGTCTAATGTCCTACCATATTATCATTATGTATTTATACAGCACTGACATCTTCTGCAGAACTTTACAGAGTACACAGTCATGTCACTAACTGTCCTCAGAGCTCACAGTCTAATCCTACCATAGTCATAGTCTAAAGCCTGGTACACAACATGCAATTTCCCGTCAGATAGATGGGTCAAATAAATAATTTCTGACAGGATCAATCTGATTTCCAATCGTTTTTCTGATCGATTTGCATAGAAGTGATCAGAAAAATCATATCGGTTCTGTTGGAAATTATCTATTGACCCATCTATCTGATGGGGAATTGCATGGTGTGTACTAGGCATAATGTCTTACCATATTATTATTATGTATTTATATAGCACTGACCTCTTCTGCAGCACTTTACAGATCACATAGTCATGTCACTGACTGTCCTCACAGAAGCTCACAATCTAATCCTGCCATAGCCTAATGGCCTACCATATTATTATTGTGTATTTATGAAGCACTGACATCTTCTGAAGCACTGTATAGAGGACAGAGTTTCATAACGGTTAGCTCTATCCACATTCTAATGACTCCTTTTCCCCAATAATCCCCCATATTTTGTAGCGGGGGGGAGGGAGGAGGGGGTGTCTGTAAATAGCATCGGGTGCCAAATTCCCCAGGTATACCACTGGGCAACAGCAAGTCCTGGCCTACCATATTATCAAAATTATTTTTTATAGCAGTGACCTCTTCTGCAGCAGTTTACAGAGTACATAGCCATGTCACTGACTGTCCTTAGAAGGACTCGCAATCTAATCTCTGCCATAGTGATACATCTATCATACCAATTTGAGGTTAACCAATTAACTTATCTGTGTGTCTGTGTAATGTGGGAGGACCCACACAAATGCAGGGAGAAAATAAAACCTCCCTGCATATATGCATATAGTGTGCTGGCCCAGAAACTGGGGACCCAATGCTGCAAAGAGAACATGCACACACTGCTGCTAGTTTGCTGTAAGTATTAGTCTGGAGGAACAGCTTATAGTGTACCTACATGCCTGTACCTTAATAAAGGGGGTAACAGAAATAATGCAAATATATTTCATCGTTGATAAGTGCCTCATTCATGTTCTGTAAAATAGCTGAACATTTGTTGCTCAGACCAACTGCCAAAATAGTGTGCAGAGAACTGATGCTAGGTACACTGTTATGATCATGTCTGCAGCGTTTACTGCTGGCTGCAGTGGTATTGTAACCCAAGCAGTTCTGATGTCATTACATGCATTTTCTTGCATAGTTTGGTTTGCACTTAAACTAGTTGCTGATTCCATCTGCAGTCGCTCTGAAGTTAATGACAGTTTAATATGCTTTTGTGTAAACAAACATTGTCTGCTGCAATGGAGGGGCAATCCCTTTCCTGCAGGCTGCATATCATTGTCTGCCTTTTCCTGCTGTCAGCCTGTGATTAATTACCATTCACTTGTGTGGGAATCTGCAGGTCTGCTCCCATTGGATGACCTCAGTATAAAGAACTGCTTCCTGCAATGCTTGATGGGCTACCATAGTCTCAGATTCTGTCTGTTACTCTGCTCGTGCCCCACCTCGTTCCTGGTCCGTGTGGACTGCGCTGACTCCTGCGAAGGGGTCAGCGAGTCCTCCTAGTTCTGCTCTTGTTCTAGAAGTTGTTACTTGCTTGTCTTGTGTCATATATTGGTTCATCGCCAATATATACGCATACTTGCGCATTTTGTTTTCCTTGTATTCGTGTTACGTTGATACATCAGTGTCGCTGATATATACGTACACGAACTGTTTATTTCCTGTGTTCAGTTAGTCAGCCTTCCAGCACGTTTTGGTAGTTTGCGCGTATCGTGAGCACCCGTGCTGAGCTAGTATCCTGCTCCTGGTCCTGTTTGTGGATTGCGTTCATCTCTGCGAAGAGATAGCGAATCCTTCTGAGCCCTGTTCCCTGTATTGCTCCAGTGCTAGTCAGTGTTCCTGCTTATGTCATATATCGGTTCATTGCCGATATATACATATGTTAGTCAGACGTTACAAATAGTTTCATTGATAGCTGTAATTGTAATACGCTAGGAAAACATACTTATTGTATATTTGTCTGTGTTACGTTCATCTATCTTGATCCTGCTATTTCCTGACTATCTTGTCCTGTCTTTGTGAGGCACGCCATCGCTGCAAACGCATTGGCTGCCTCATTCCAGTCTGTCTTATTGTGAACGCTTGCTGTCACTAAGTAGTGGCTAGTTAAGCAGGCGTTCATTCTGTCTACCTGTCCTGATCTCCTCAGTCCTGGTTTATGCGCTCAGCGCTACTTTGCGCTGAGACGTTATTACGAAAGTGTTGTTTGTGGCTGTTCGGAACTGCACCGGCTCTGTGCACCACAATCTCCTATTGGAGTCAGTCCTCTCCTCCACTAAACTGGGGATATCCTGATCCCTTGTGCTGGTGTGTGTACCTCCTTCACGTCAGCTTATGTGTTGTATGCTGACTGTGGAGATTACACCTCCAAGCTTAACATACACACTGTGAGATTTTCTGGCAGATTTAATGCCAGATCGATTATTTCCAACATGTCTGATCTGATTTCTGTCCGATTTCCTATTGAAGTGAATGGAAACCGATCGGAAAATGCTCAAAAATCGAACAGAAATCAAATTAAACATGTTGGAAATGATCGATCTGACAGTAAATCTGCTAGAAAATCACATAGTGTGTACCTAGCATGAGAGTCTGGCCGGTATCTTTGTTTAGATCCTGTCCAAGGGGTGCTTTTTATCCCCCGTGGGCAGATGCGCTACTCCAAACCTAGGCAGATTTGCACTTCTTCCTGTAAGTGACAGCAACATAGGAAAAAGGTAATTTATGTTGCATGTTATATGTCAGGAACCGGCCCGCGGCTCGCCTGCGTATACGGTTCCCGACTGCGGGTTTGACCAGATCAAGCGGGGAACAGCCTTATTCAAGCTACAGACAAGGCTGTGACCCCTCAAAACACTTCTCACTGCCACCACTAGCGGTTCGCTAGACACGTCCACTCTGCTGTCGAGTGCTCAGTGTGCAATCCGCGTTTTCGTATTCGGGTCAGCTTTGCGCTTTAGGCCGAATACGGGAACGCCACGCACACACATGCACAGTTGCAATCTTACACTGTAGTGAAGCAAAACCACTAACAGTCGTTCCGAACGATACTGTTAGCTACTTGCACTGGCGTTTTTGTACGTTGGATCAGCTGCGCGCTTTAGGCCAACGTATGACAAACGCCCCACACACAATGCAATTACAATCTTATAAGGTAGTGTCGCTCAATCATGTAATCAGGCATGAACTTATACACGGTTACACTTCAGTCTCTTCTAGGCTATGAGTGTTAGTTTAGTACAGCAGAAGTTAAGCTTATTAAATAACAATTTAATACTCCAGAAAAACATGGAACAATGCAGAAATTAATATATACAAAAGATTACAAAAAACAAAGTAAAAAAGTTACAAAGTAAAAGTTACAAGATTAAGAGTTTACAAAGGTACACACAAGACAGGTTGCCGAAATAAAAGGGAAAGATAAACGTTACCGCGTTGTTTGAATGTCATTGGCGGTGGCATCCTTGCTATCTCCAGAGAGCTACGAGTTGTGAAGGACCTGTGCAGGTTCTTATAGGCCCATTTGGTGCCTGGGGCATTGAATGTTCCATCCCCAAAACTAACGCAATTTCCACGTTTGTGACATCACAGTCTGCCGAGCCACTTGTCACATCTGGGCTAGCTGTGACATGCAAATGTCAGCTTTCAACATTCCCTTCCTCTAATTTCCACAGGCAAAAATTGTATCTTGAGAACAACAACTATCCTGTTTACACTTACAGATTTCAAAGCAATTCCACTTCCAGCCCACTATTCAGACTAAGAGGTAGCCGACCACCTGTGTGGGCTCCAACCTGGTCGGGTAATTGTCTAAGTAAGTGTTTCCTTGCTAGTGGCTAGATAGACAGTTCCTAATTACTGTCCAGGTTCCTTTGCCTATTGAAGGTGACTGGTCTATTCAATGAAGACAATGGCAGTTCCCTTTGATCTCTGCCCTGAATGCAAATTTAATCTACATACAGACTAAAGCTGCATCTACACGCGTAGATGCGGCCGCGATGTTCCTTATCAATCGAGCCGCTGATGCGGCTCGATTGATAAGATCCGACAGGACGGATCTCCCCACCGCCGATTCCCTGCTCGCTCCCCGCGAGGGGACAATGGCAGGGAATCGAGCGGAAGATAAGCGGCGCCGGCGGGGAATTGAATGCGGGGACACGGCGGGCACGCGCGGGGATGCGGACGAGGCGATACGGTGGCTAATTGAGCCGCCGGATCGCAGCCTCATCTACCCGTGTAGATGAGGCTTTACATTATCCAGGTGACACCTTCCAAAAGCCAGACTGGCTGACATACAGTGGAGGAAATAATTATTTGACCCCTCACTGATTTTGTAAGTTTGTCCAATGACAAAGAAATGAAAAGTCTCAGAACAGTATCATTTCAATGGTAGGTTTATTTTAACAGTGGCAGATAGCACATCAAAAGGAAAATCGAAAAAATTACCTTAAATAAAAGATAGCAACTGATTTGCATTTCATTGAGTGAAATACGTTTTTGAACCCCTACCAACCATTAAGAGTTCTGGCTCCCACAGAGTGGTTAGACACTTCTACTCAATTAGTCACCCTCATTAAGGACACCTGTCTTAACTAGTCACCTGTATAAAAGACACCTGTCCACAGAATAAATCAATCAAGCAGACTCCAAACTCTCCAACATGGGAAAGACCAAAGAGCTGTCCAAGGATGTCAGAGACAAAATTGTAGACCTGCACAAGGCTGGAATGGGCTACAAAACCATTAGCAAGAAGCTGGGAGAGAAGGTGACAACTGTTGGTGCGATTGTTCGAAAATGGAAGGAGCACAAAATGACCATCAATCGACCTCGCTCTGGGGCTCCACGCAAGATCTCACCTCGTGGGGTGTCAATGGTTCTGAGAAAGGTGAAAAAGCATCCTAGAACTACACGGGAGGAGTTAGTGAATGACCTCAAATTAGCAGGGAACACAGTCACCAAGAAAACCATTGGAAACACATTACACCGCAATGGATTAAAATCCTGCAGGGCTCGCAAGGTCCCCCTGCTCAAGAAGGCACATGTGCAGGCCCGTCTGAAGTTTGCCAATGAACACCTGAATGATTCTGTGAGTGACTGGGAGAAGGTGCTGTGGTCTGATGAGACCAAAATAGAGCTCTTTGGCATTAACTCAACTCGCTGTGTTTGGAGGAAGAAAAATGCTGCCTATGACCCCCAAAACACCGTCCCCACCGTCAAGCATGGGGGTGGAAACATTTTGCTTTGGGGGTGTTTTTCTGCTAAGGGCACAGGACAACTTAATCGCATTAATGGGAAAATGGACAGAGCCATGTATCGTGAAATCCTGAACGACAACCTCCTTCCCTCTGCCAGGACACTGAAAATGGGTCGTGGATGGGTGTTCCAGCACGACAATGACCCAAAACATACAGCAAAGGCAACAAAGGAGTGGCTCAAGAAGAAGCACATTAAGAGACTCTGTAACAATTTTTTCAGCCTTAGTTCTTCTATCCTATAAGTTCCTATGCCTGTTCTAATCTGCTCTGGCTTACTGCAGTCTTTCCTAACTGCACTGTCTCTGTAATAAATCAATGTATCTTTCCTCTGTCCTGTTTGTCGGGCTAAAGCTTGATTGTGTGGAATGTGCAGGGCTGCTTGTAATTGGTAGAAGCGATACACACCCTCTGCAGGCCCCCTGCATACTCTGAATGACTCATACACTATGCTTAGCTGAGCCTATTAGAAGCTGGTTAGTTTGTTTGTAAACACTGCCTAAAACTGTTAATTACAAGCCAGGATTGCAGCAGAGAGTGGTAGAAACAGCACAGAGGGGCACAGGAGAAAATAATGAATAGAATGGTATGCTTTTTATTGTAAGAATATTAGAGTACAGATTCTCTTTAAGGTCATGCAATGGCCTAGTCAGTCTCCGGACCTTAATCCAATAGAAAACCTATGGAGGGAGCTCAAGCTCAGAGTTGCACAGAGACAGCCTCGAAACCTTAGGGATTTAGAGATGATCTGCAAAGAGGAGTGGACCAACATTCCTCCTAAAATGTGTGCAAACTTGGTCATCAATTACAAGAAACGTTTGACCTCTGTGCTTGCAAACAAGGGTTTTTCCACTAAGTATTAAGTCTTTTATTGTTAGAGGGTTCAAAAACGTATTTCACTCAATGAAATGCAAATCAGTTGCTATCTTTTATTTAAGGTTATTTTTTCGATTTTCCTTTTGATGTGCTATCTGCCACTGTTAAAATAAACCTACCATTGAAATGATACTGTTCTGAGACTTTTCATTTCTTTGTCATTGGACAAACTTACAAAATCAGTGAGGGGTCAAATAATTATTTCCTCCACTGTACCTACACCTCTGACAAAATATACAGCAGATAGAAAAATGAAAGAAATATGTTCCTGTTATCCTTACATCATCAGCCTCATAACTAGCTGCTATATTCCTGACACTGGTCCTTTTTAAACTTTAAACTTATCATCATCCCATCAGAAATGAAGCAGAGCGTAGGCGTCTGTTCTGTGGCGCTGGCTTTTAGTACTGAGTTTTGGTAGGATTAGGTGTACATGTAGTTAAGGCGCTGGAAAACTTGGGCGCAGGATAAAGCTGAAAAGCCGCTCACCCTGCTCCTGCAAAAGTCCCGGCAGTTCTAATTACTATTCCCCCTCCAGACTGCCGTGGGCTCAGGGGTAAGAAATAATTCAAGCCGAATTACACAGTTTTTGTAGTAATTTAGGCTCAGTGTTTTCATGGCACACAAATTACTGTCTGAGCACCGCTATAGCAAGAGTATGGTGTGACCAAATAGACGGAGTAGTATGTGAGGAGGGGGCGTGTACATGGATGGAGCAGTATGGAGGAGGGGGCGTGTACATGGATGGAGCAGTATGGAGGAGGGGGCGTGTACATGGATGGAGCACTATGGGGGAGGGGGCGTGTACATGGAAGGATAAATATAGGGGGAGTGGACATGGACGGGGTAGTATGGGGGAGGGCGCGTGTACATGGATGGAGCAGTATAGGGGAGGGGGCGTGTACATGGCTGGAGCAGTGTAGAGGAGGGGATGTGGACATGGACTGAGCAGTATGGGGGAGTGGGCGTGTACATGGAAGGATAAATATAGGGGGAGGGGACATGGATGGGGTAGTATGGGGGAGGGGACGTGTACATGGATGGAGCAGTATAGGGGAGGGGGCGTGTACATGGATGGAGCAGTATAGGGGAGGGGGCGTGTACATGGCCGGAGCAGTATGGGGGAGTGGGCGTGTACATGGATGGAGCAGTGTAAGGGGAGGGGGTGTGGACATGGACTGAGCAGTATGATGGAGTGGGCGTGTACATGGATGGATAAATATAGGGGGAGGGGACATGGATGGGGTAGTATGGGGGAGTGGACGTGTACATGGATGGAGCAGTATAGGGGAGGGGGCGTGTACATGGCTGGAGCAGTGTAGGGGGAGGGGATGTGGACATGGACTGAGCAGTATGGGGTAGTGGGCGTGTACATGGATGGATAAATATAGGGGGAGGGGACATGGATGGAGCAGTATGGGGAGGGGGCGTGTACATGGATGCAGCAGTATGGGGAGGGGGTGTGTACACGGATGGAGCAGTATAGGAAGGAGGGGGCATGTACATGGGCGGAGCAGCATGGGGAGGGGACATGTACATAGATGGAGCAGGATGGATCCAGGAATCTGATCTAGACAGACGATAAGCTGCAGCAGGACTTTATTCGGAGTGTCAGCCTCCAGGTCTTCATATTCCGTCGCTGATCCCTGGTGGTTACTGAAGCGGAGTAGATTCTGCTGGTGTATCGGGAGGAAGTGCTGGAACGGAGCCAGGCTGGTGACGTCTGAGTGCTGCTTTTGGGACAAGCTGATTGGCAGGTGCTGGCTGATCTCCAGAAATGCTAGTGCTCTGACTGGTGGTCTTTCTAGTCCTCCCACACACGTCCTGGTGGGTGGTCCGCTCCCTCTGCTGATACATTCATGACCTTCCAGGCATGTTACACCAGTGTGGAGAGTGTTTTATGTATACCGCATACATCCTAATGCATTACTTACTGCACAAGTGTCAGACTCGAGGCCCTCAGGCCGAATGCGGCCGCCCTCGTCATTTTATGTGGCCCTCGAGAGCTGCAGACGTCCTTCATTATAAGCAGTTAGGCCTCATTCACACTGGAGCATTTTTGTAGCGACTTCAGCAGCTTTTTCAAACGCTGGCAATTGCTAGCGTTTTGAAAAGCGCTACTGCAGTGTAATGTATGTGGCAGTGAAATCACAAAAGCGCTGCATGTAGTCATTTTTTAGGGATTTTGGAACAATTGCATTTCAATGTTATAGAATGGCAAACCGCTCCAAAACCATTTTCCTGTAAAGTGAAAAAGTGCTGGAAAATTGCTTTGCAAAACACTTGTGATGTTGCTTGCGTTTTGCGATTCCCGGTGTGAAGGAGGCCTTAAAGAACGACCGCATGGTACACCCTCCGTGAAATTAGCATGGGGCCCCCTCCTTTGGTATAGGGGTTATTTCCCGTGGAAATGTTCCATTTGACAACATGTCACAAGCATATAGTGTACCTAACTGCTCTCAGCAAAAACTGTTTATCAGCCCCCTAACACTCTCAACAGTGGCACTATGGCCCTTGGCCTAACAAGTTTAGACACCCCTGCTTTAAAGTGAGTGTGAATTAATAAACAAACAAGAAATACTCCCCTAAGAAAAGGTTTTGGGTCCTATAGAGCCTTACCGTTCTCCTCCCGGTCCCCACGTTCCACCGCCGGCTCCCCCGTTGGCAGTCTCCGACCAATGGGTTGGAGACTGCTCTCTGCTGCTACGGTAAGCTTTGGAAGTCTTCAGGAGCTGAGTGCTCCCGAAGACGGGCGCTCCGTACTGTGCATGTGTGAGCACTCGCGCATGCACAGTATGGAGCATCTCAGAAGCACTCCGATTCCTGAAGACTTCAGATGCCTCTCGCAGCTGGAGATCTGAACTGGGGAGCCAGCGCTGGAACCCGGGGACCGTGAGAGGAGCGGGTAAGCTCTATAGGACCCAGAGCCTTACCTCTGTAACCAAGAATTGAACTTCATCCCAATCAGTAGCTGATACCCCCTTTTTTTACATGAGAAATCTATTCCTTTTCATAAACGGATCATCAGGGGGCTCTGTATGGCTGATGTTGTGGTGTAACCCCTCCCACAGGTAACTAAGGACCATGGCAGTTTCCCGCCTGTGAACCTTGTTGCATTGTGGGAAATGGCTGCTTACAGCTGTTTCCCAAATGCCAAAAAAGCAAGCAGCTTCCACTGACATCACCTGCCAGTAGTAAAAATGTCACCATGTGATAAATGTCAGAATGTAAATCAGGGAGATGAAAGGTTTTACAATGGGCAAACACTGACTAAATAATTTATACATAATTATTGCAAAAAATGAAGCACTTTTTTTATTACATTATTTTCACTGGAGTTCCTCTTTAACCACTTTACCCCCAGGCGTACGCATTTCTCCATCCCTTTTTCTATCCTTTCACCCCCAGGGACGGAGAAGTGCGTACTTTCCGCGCTCCTGCTCGCTCTAGCGCGCACTCCCGCTAGTAAATACGCCGCCGGCCGCTCACCCGGAGATCAATGAACAGGAAAATTCATTCCCGTTCGTTGATCTAAGCCCTGCAATGATCCGCTGCTTATCCGATAAGCAGCGCGATCATTGTGAAAAAAACAAAACGTTCTCAGCCTCCTAGTACTTCCTGCAAGCGTCCAGAAGAACGCTTGCAGGTCGCATTAAACAAAAAGTTACTGTTGCCATCTTGTGGCCAAATAGTAAAACTACACCCTAAAGCATTTTTCACATACAAATAAATGAGTTTTACACTAAAAATTAACTCCTTACCTCCCACACTCCCCAATTTTTTTTATTTTTTTTTGTAATTAAAAAAAAATTACAATGAAAAAAAAAACATAAATAGTTACCTTAGGGACTGAACTTTTTAAATATTTATGTCAAGAGGGTATAACACTGTTACTTTATAATAACACTGTTACTTTATAAACTATGGGCTTGTAATTAGGGATGGACGCAAAACTGAAAAAAGCACCTTTATTTCAAATTAAAATATTGGCGCCAAACATTGTGATAGGGACATAATTTAAACGGTTTTATAACCGGGACAAAAGGGAAAATAAATTTCATGGGTTTTAATTACAGTAGCATGCATTATTTAAAAACTATAAAGGCCAAAAACTGAAAAATAATAATTTTTTTCCCACATTTTTTCCTATTTTCCCATTAAAACACATTTAGAATAAAATAATTCTTGGCATAATGTCCCACCTAAAGAAAGCCTAATTGGTGGCGAAAAAACCAAGATATAGTTTATTTCATTGTGATAAGTAATAATAAAGTTATAGACGAATGAATGGAAGGAGCGCTGAAAGGTGAAAATTGCTCTGGTGATCAAGGGGTAAAACCCCTCAGTTGTGAAGTGGTTAAGTATCTGGGTTTTTTTGTTGTTGTTTTTTTAATTCACTTCAGATTCTCTTTAAGTGGATGTATGTAGAAGCCATTGGCAGATGAGGTTTCTCATATCTTTGTGATGGCAGAATCAGTAATATAGTATAATTTTTTCATTATTCATCAGTGGGTAATTTAGTGATCATTTTTGCAGGTGACATTTATTTTTTATTTTAATACGCTGTGATTGTCTGCCTATACTTCTTGAAATACATCATTGATGCTTTTTGATTGGTTTGTTTTTCTCAGGGAGCAAGAAGGATGCTGCAGGAAAATCTCAGTCAGCTGCCCCTCTGAACCCCGACAAGCCCGGAGACTCCCCCAGCCCCTCGACGTCCCCATCACGTGACCCGGTGCCGTACTAACCATGGGCTGAAGAAAGGACGTGTCGTGAGGTCTCTCTCCACAGATGTGGGGGAAGCACAGCAGAAGAATGAACCTCTTCCCAGCATCCTCTGCACACAGAGATTGGGAGGGGGTGAGGCAAGGGCCACTGCTGTGCTCTCTCAATAAAGATGTGTGAAATTACCTCTGGGAGTGTGGAAATGTGTCATTATGTGCAGCTAAGCGGATTATGTGGGTACAAGTCACAGGCCGGATGCTAGGGGGCGGCAGCAGCTTCTGTCATTACAAAATAATAGATTTCTAGCTTAGCGACTAACAAAGGCAAATAACACCACACAAATCGTACTTCCCAAGATGTCCAGATGGGCCTAAACTGACACCTTCACTCTTCATGGGCTGGAGAGAAAGGAGACCGGGCTGAACTGCCAGAAGGCAGTTTCATTTAAAGGACCACTCGCATTAAAAAATGTAAACGTTAAAATTCATATGAAAGCATACATATATATTTGACCAAACGTAAAATGAACTGTAAATCACTTTTTTCTTATGTTGCTGTCACTCACAGGAGGTGGTAAAAATCTGACAGGTTTTGGACTAGTCCATCTCCTCATGGGGGGTTCTCTGCATTTCCTTTCATTCTCTACAAAAGCATTCCCTGGCAAGGACATAGACAAAGGTGCCAGCAACCCTGGCTCAAGGTGCTGACACGCTGTTCTAGCAGTAGGATTGTGCCACTCCCATCTAGGAAGTGCTTTTAGAAATAAGGGAAGTTGTATGTATTTCCCATAAGGGGGGGGGGGGGGGTGTTAGAGACCTTGCGCTCCTCCACCTTCCATTTGAGGATGCCCAATAGGGTTTAGGTCTGGAGACATGCTGGCCAGTCTTGCATCTTTACTGTCAAGTTTCTTGAGCAAGGCAGTGGTCCTCTTGGAGGTGTGTTTGGGGTTGTTATCATGTTGGAATACTGCCCTGCGCCTCACTTTCTGAAGGGAGGGGATCATGCTCTGCTTTAGTATGTCACAGTAAATCTTAGCATTCATGGTTCCCCTTAATGAACAGCTCCCCAGTGCAAGCAGCACTCGTACAGCTCCAAACCATGACACCACCACCACCACCATGCTTCACTGTAGGCAAGACACACTTGTTTTTGTATTCCTCCCCTGGTTGCCACCACAAATTCTTTGGGGTGCGGTCTGGATTAGCCTATTAAAACTCAGCAGCAGCAATGCTGTCAGCACTCTATTTGCAAAAGACAACCTCTGGATATGACACTGAGCAAATGCACTAAACTTTTGCACTAGACATTTATCTCACGTATGTACCCAGCTTTGGCTATTAAAGCGGTATTGTCATTGGAAAATCAAATTCCATTTACCCACTGCTTTGTGTTTATTATGCAGTCTACACACAGTCTGCATTGCAAGCATTCCAATATAAGCATAAATATTTCTGTTGTAATGAATCTTATCTCAGTCAGCCCGGCTCTATTCTGGTACATTGCCGAGGAGAGGAAAGCTTGTTATCTCCCCTCTAACGTTCCTGCTTCTCAATGATTGGCTGAGGGCAGTTCAGTGTGACGCAGGGCTGAAAAGGGAAACCTACTTCAGCTAAATGGGGAGGAGGGCTGGCAATGCATACACCATTTCAGGCTGGAGAAAAAAAAAATAAGGGTGGAAATTACATCAAGATTGGCTTCAGTCTGAGGCAGTAAAGATGGAAAATGCCTGGAACAGTTTTATTTAATATATACTATTCACTGAAATCAAAACGTGGACAATACAATATATGTTTGTATGTTATGTAAGTTGAACAAGTATTTACTTGTGTACAGTATGTGTTTTGTTTTCCCTGGAATAGTATGGCTGTCCTTGCTGTTTTAATTTAAGACCAAAAATGTACCAGTCTCCTCATTCACATTGACAGTAACAGGCCAGGATGGGCAACAGGGTAGTGCTGCCCACCCAGGCCAGGCCAGAAGCTTTTCTAATTTTGTTCACAAATGCATATCGCATCCTAATATAGCTTTAAAATTACAGGTAATTTGCTGGGCTTTGGCAATAAATGCGTTTTATTCTTTCAATCAACATGGAAAATACATGGTTATATTGAAGATAGAGGAGGCAGAGGTGTACCATAGACCTAGGAATCGGTTGGTGTTTCTGTGGACTCCAAAACCCCATTTCTTTAGCAGAAATCCCTTTCTTAACATTTCAGAAGCAAAGAAAAAAAGCATTCAAAGCCTAAATACAAAACTGATACCAATGGTCAGATTTGTTTTGGTTTGTTTTAAAGTGTTTGCACCACAGTTCTCTGACGGGATGAACTGCACAGGTACAATAAAATGTGTAGAGGGAAAATCACAACCAGAATAAGAATAACCGAGATCACAGCAGCCAGTTTACAGTCAGTATAAGCACAGAATGCAAATACCTGAGGTCGAGTCAGGTCATTTTGGCGCCGTTATCGACAGGTTTAAATTCTGGCTATAGGGCGCCCAAGCAGTCATTCGAGTGCCCAATGTGGCTAGTAGCTACATTGCATTTCATAGTTGTTGATTGGCTAGCCTACAACTATCGGTACATAGCAAAGAAATGAACAGCGCTACTTAAAAACAGATAAGTGCCTACCTGCAAGAGAGTGTAAGCCCCACTTGTGGGATAAAATACACACCTAGCATACACATGACCTGTCTACCACTGGAGGATGTTGGTTTCCTGTAACAGCCCGCATGCAACTTGTTAAGTACTGGTCCCTCCCACTGTGGAGAATTCATCCCCCTATGGGAGGGGACCTAACACTAACTAAATACTAACCTATGCATATTCATAGCCTGGGTGCGTACCAAGTAAAATTGAAAATTGCGCAAAAGGTGGATCAGCGCATCACCAGGCCGCCTCCGAATGGCCTACAATCAGATTGTAGGCCATTCGGAGGCAGCCTGGTGATGCGCTGATCCACCTTTTGCGCAATTACCACTATCGGTAGTTTGGAAACCTGAGGTAAGGGTTAGGCATGAAGGGGGAAGGGGGTTTAGGCAATAGATGAGGGGTCAGGCTTAGGCATTAGGTGGAGGGGTTGGTTTATGCTTTATGTGAGGGGTTAGGTTTGGGCATTAGTTGAGGGTTCAGGGTTAGGCATTATTTGGGGGGACCGGCACCATCAGGTAAGTATCAGCTCTTTATTTTCAGATGACAGGTATCATAGCAACGTTTCAGGGCAGCCGCCCCTTTGTCAAGCTAAGCTGTCTGCACCAATGGTTCTATTGCAGACAGCTTAGCTCGACAAAGGGGCGGCTGCCCTAAAACGTTGCTTTGATAGCTGTCATCTGAAAATAAAGAGCTGATACTTACCTGATGGTGCCGGTTCTATCCTTTGGAAGTACTAGAGAGCCGGAGTGTGGCTGGCTTGACTGTGGCACATCAAATTGAATATACAAGAGGAGTGCTCCACTATACCTTCTAGCAGTAGTTGGGGGGGCATTAGGTGGAGATGTTCGGTTTAGGCATTGGGTGGGAGGGTTAGGCATTAGTTGAGGAGTCCGGGTTAGGCATTAGTTGGGGGGCATGAAGTGAGGGGTCAGGGTTAGTCATTAGGCAGAGAGGTTATGTTTAGGCATTGGGTGGGAGGGTTCGGATTAGGTGATGGGTCAGGGTTAGGCATGGGGGGGGGGGTCAGGGTTAAACAGGTGGGAGAGTTAGGTATTAGGTGTCGGGGGAGTAGGTTTATGTATTAGATGAGGGGTCAGGGTTAGGTATTGGGCGAGGGCTTACGGTTAGGAATTAGGTGGGGTTCAGGTATTAGGTCGGGGGGTTAGGGTTAGGCACTCAGAAAAGAGGGTTAGGTCTAGGGTTGTATACAGAAAAATATATGTAACTTCAGTTACTAATATTTTACTATTTGCATCTCCACCCGGCACACAGTTAATACAGTGGCCCTGCAATATGTACTTCCTGAGGAGACATCTCAGCACTACACAATAAAGTCCATAAATCAAATGTATTGCATTATCGATCAAGGCTCCATTTTTAGACTCTTGAAGCTCACTGAAGCATGAATCCTTTAACCCTATAATGACTACTACAGAAAGGATCGGCATGCAGCATCCCGCTCCAGTCCGTCGATGGTTAAAAATTGTGGGTAATTTTCTTCTCCTCCATGTGCAGCTCTGCTAAATTGAGCTCCGTACTGACAGCGCGTCTATAGAGCCTGTATGTTCCCTGCGAGTGCAACTTGCAGTGAGCAAGATAAAGGGTTGCCATGGGAACCTCACACTTGGTCCTATAGCGAGGGGTGGGATGTTGTGACAAGACGTTACAATGTGAACGTTTGTGCTTATTTAACATGGCAGCGTAAGGTTTGGGCAGTGACCCGTAGCAACCAATCGCAACCCTCCTCTCTACATTGGGGCGGCCAGGAAACAGTCATTGTTCAGCTGCTCTGCTGTCATCAACAGATAATTAGAGACCAGACAATAATATGACTTTCCCGTAGGTTTTTGATGTACTGGAACTAGCGGAGACTTGAAGAGAATCCGAGGCGGAAGAAAACGAAATAATTACCCGTGTTTCCCCGAAATTTATACAGTGCCTTTTATTAATTTTTGCTCTAAAAGATGTGCCAGGGCTTATTTTCAGGGGATGTCTTATATTTCTACAAACACACAAGTTCCTGTGTTGTGTGTCCTCCTGACCCTTCCACTGTGCCACTTCTTCCTCTGCTGGACCCACCTCTTGTGTGCCTCTGTGCCCCGCTTGTACCTTTAGTGTCCTCCTAGTGTCCCCCTCTGTACCCATGTCCTCCTGAATCCCCTGTCCTCCTATGTCTCATAGTTTCGAAAAGGAGACGGAGGCGCCCTTGTAGTATGTTCAGTTTAAACTTATGCAAGGAGACTTCGCTCGGTGTAGAATGAAATGGTTTTATTAATAAAAAAGCACTTTGGACAACGCGTTTCACGGGTCAAACCGCTTCCTCAGGTCAAGTAGAGGTGCTTATATTAGGGAACGAGTGCCGGGGCGCCAAAAAAACTTTTTTCTTTTTTTGGCGCCCCGGCGAAGTCTCCTTGCGTAAGTTTAAACTGAACATACTACAAGGGCGCCTCCTTCTCCTTTTCGAAACTACGACTTAGTATCACCCCTTTGGTGGAGTTCTTCACGACTACCCAGAAGTGAAACTTTTTTCCTAAGGAGCTGCGACCGATCATTTCAAAGACCGAGTGGGGACGGGACTTCCCTACATGCTATACAGAGTGGTTGCCTCTACAGCAACCCACGCTTGTGAGTATAATTACTACTCTTACTTCCTAACCAATTACCGGAAGATAATACACCACAAGGGCTTCTGGTACCCCTGCGGGTTTTTCTCTTTTTCTTTCTGTACTCGTTACAGCCCCTGTGTCCTGTGTCTCATGTCCCCTATGTCCTCCGCTGTCCCCATGTCCTCCTGCTGTCTTCCATTTTCCCCCTGTATCCTCTTCTTCCCCCCAGCTCCATTATGCAGTTTCCCCCGAGCTTCAGCCTGTGGGTAAGAAGTATGGCAACTTGTCTTTCTACTGGAGCCGATGGTCTCGCAGGCAGGACCATTGCTCCGTCATTGGGCCAATAATTGCACTTGTTGAGTAGCAGCGAGTGCCGTGATTGGCCCAGTAACATAGCCATGGTCCCTCCTGCAAGACCATCTGCTTCAGTAATAAAACAAGTTGCTGTACTTTTTCCCCTTACTGCTGCTAGGTCTTACTTTAAGGGTAGGACTTATATTTCAAGCATGGTCGAAATCCCTGCTATGACTTACTTTTCGGGGGATGTCTTAATCACAGGGTAGATACTTAAGAAGAGGGAAGCCTATGGAACCTCCGAAGGCCTCCAACGTCCTTCTGGAGATCACCGCTGCTGCCTGGCACCCTCTTTATGATCATGACTGCACTCCTCTCCATGCATGAGCACAGCTGTACTGTGCCTGCACAAGTATGGCCGCGTCTGCGCTGTAGCAAGTAGCTGCTTGTGGACGGGTGGCTTCAGCTTACTGTGCAGGTACCACCGCACTCACACAGGCACAGTACAGCCACACTCATACATAAAGAGGAGTGTGGTCACGCGACTACATAACCGACAACAACAAAACATTTGTAAAGCGCTTTACTCCAGTAGGACCTCAAAGCGCATAAGCTTGTCTCAGATCAGTACATAGTGATGTGTACAGGGGAAATATTACCGTATATACCCGCATATGAGCTGACCTCTATATAAGCCGAGGTACCCACTTTTCCCTCAGAAACCAGGAGAAAGCGATTGACTTGTGTATAAGCCCCCTCCCCAGTATAGCCCCCTCCACAGTAGTCAGATTCCCCCCGAGTGCATGTTAGCCCCCGCCCCATAGCCAGCCGGGCCCCAAGGATGATACAGTTGTGTCTCAGGACGCCACTAAATGACATCATAGATACGAGACACAGCGATTGCCACACAGGAAGAATCCCGATCATTGCACCCCTGACATGTTGCTGGCACGCTCCGCTCCACAAGCCAGGGGACACAGGTAGTCTTGAGCAGCTCACTCTGCACACCATATTGCAGAAGATGGGGGGGGGGGGGGGGCATAGACCCATCAAGGAACCAGGTGGCAAGATCAGGATCACTAGTGCACGATCCTTATGCTACTCTGCCAGTAACAAAACCTGCATATAAGCCGAGGGGGTAAGTTTTCAGCACATTTTTTGTGCTGAGAAATTAGGCTTATATTATATACTGTATGCGAGTATAAGGTGTGTATGATCATAAATGCCAGACTAAACAGGTGGCTTTTCAGTTTGGATTTAAGCCTGTCCAGGGATGGAGCTGTCTTAAGTTTGGCAATGCATTTCACAGGGTAGGGGCAGCATGACAGAAAGCTCTGGCTCCAAAGGTTTATGGTTGGACTCTGGGGGAGGTTAAGTTATTGGATTCTTTCGGTCTGAGGTTGTGGGAGGTGTGATGCAGTTGCAACAAATCCTTCAGGTATTTGAGGCCTAGGTCGTGTAGGGATTTGAATGTTAGCATGCCAATTTTGAAAAGGATTCTCCATTTTATGGGTAGAGAGTAAAGGATTGGTGTAATGTGGCAATGGTGGGTTTGGCTTGTTAAAGTGAACCTCCAGACTAAAAATCTACTCAACAGAACTGAAAAGGCTTGGTGTTTCTTTAACAGTTTCACAGCATGTAGAACTTTGTTTTTCTTACATAAGCATCATTTTTAGCTGCAAAAAAGCTAACCTCCACCCCATCAAAGAAAACTGCCTGGGCATTTTCCCCTGATGCTGTGAAAAGCATGATGGGATTTCCTATGTTGTTATTCATGTGCCTAGAAACTGGGAGGGGTGATCAGCACACAGGACAGTTGGAACTGTCTCATGCTCCCTGTCACCTTCTTTAAACCAAAAAGATGGCTGCCCTCATGAAATCAAACATTTGCCTGTTCTTTTAAAACAGGGTGGGTAAGAGATTATATTACCTAGCTATTTTAATTACCATACCTAATGTAACTTAATGACAGTTTGTTTGTTTAGGCTGAAGTTCCACTTTAACAGTCTTGCGGCAGCATTCTGTACCAGCTGCAGGCGGTGTAGATCTTTATGTAGAAGGTCTGAATAGAGGGCATTGCAATAGTCCAGCTGTGATGTGATGAAGGCCTGACATGCTCTTGTCGGCATGGGCGTAGCAATCATCCTTGCGATCTCTACCATCGCTGGGGGGCCCAGAGGCTTTGGGGGGCCGCCTTCCTTCCTCTCCCCAACCTGCAAGTGCAGCCAATTAGCAAGAAAACTTCCCCGTTCGTTCACAAAAACTGCCCCTGCCACCTCCTCCAGCCATGCAGCTAGTAGCAGGAGTGTCTGAATTTTTTTCCTCCTTCTAGACACTGCTTCACAGCAGAACACTCTCTGCTGCCAATCGCCAGCTCCCAGTCACATGACCCTCGTGGGATTCAGAGACCAAGTGAGCCCCATGCTATCATTTTTGCAGGGGGGCCTATTAAGTCTAGTTACGCCCCTGCTTGTCGGACATGTTCCAGTGGTCTGCATTTATCAACAGTTAGGGCCAGCAGGATGGTGGGAGCCAGAGATTTCCTTCTCCTTAGGCAAGTATCTCTTTTATTTATTTTTATTTGCCTCCGGGACACTTTAACCAGATCTTTACATCATGGGCCTAATTAGATTCAAAAGTGACTGATAAATTAACTAACAGCTTGATTTCATTAATTAGGCTGTCTGCTAATGAATCATTCACTTCCGAATCTGATTAGCCTGGTGCAAAGTCCCATCTCAGCCTTCGCTAATTGTGGTAATTGTAAAGCCGAAATAAACGATTTTTAAAAATAAGTCATATTTCAGATTGTATCTATAAGAACAATGATGGATCAGCTGCTATCGATTATCTTTGTTCAAACGTGGCTTTTTACTTCATTACTTAGCAACAGAATATATTACCTAGCAACACCCCCCCTCCCCCCAGTGATTTGGAATGATTGCACAGCACCCGACAATTTACTCTGCTTCATTTTCTGTTCTCACATGACATGCTGCAGCTCAAAACAATAGCACACTGGCTGGATGTGCGGCTGTGACAAACACACTGCTCATCCTCAGCCACTCCATTTTTCCTCAGTCAGGAAAGCAGTGCCACCTCCTCCCTTCTGCTGTGCAAGTCAAATGAAACTTTGCTGCTCTCCTGCCTCCCCCCTCCTCACTCACTGTCAGACTCCTCACACAGCCCAACAAGCTGCTTTTTCCAAAGAATGACCTCTTCACCTTGCTCTCCTCTTGCTTCTCCTTCTACTCTGACTGCATGCTGTAAGTGTAAACACAGTACAAACATGCCACCCCTGTAATCTCTGCGCCTGATGCAAATGTTTCACCTTGCTTCATGAGAGAACCGGCCCTGAATGCCATCAGACATAATTCCCAGGACAGTCACCTGTGTGCCCTGGCACACCACTCTGCAATGAATGAGGATTTAATGCAACCCGCATTTTAGGGACATTTAAATGCCTGGAAAGCATCAATGTAAACTAGGCCTTGGGGCAATGTCACAGCAGCGACAGCTCTCCTAAATCTCCAGCACGCATGCTGCTAATGTTATCTAATGGAGATGCCACTAACTAGGTCACATCAGCAGCAACTTCACAAGCTGATAGTTTAACAGAAACAAACAGAACTGATGATCAGTGAGGCGCAAAATCTCTGCGTTTTCAGCAAATAGGCTGCAAATTGCAGATAATCAAAAGCATCTCATTGATCAGCAGATTTCCCGTTGTAGGGGCTTACCGTCAGGCTGGGTAAACACGTAAGACGAATGTAGCCTGGCACAGATCGGTCAGGGCTCTAGTCTTGTGCCGACAGTTCAGGCCAGATTCTGTATAGTTGTGTCGCTAGCCTGCAGGCTAGGGATGCATTTGGTTGCTATGGATGGAGAGACAGGACGGCCGACGGAGTGGTGAACAATGGAGAGAGAAAGAACAATAACCTCAGCTAAGTTGACCCACCATAGTGGATCATCAGGCTTGGGCCCCCTTTTGCCTTTAGAACTGCGTTAAAGGGAACCCGAGGTGAGAGGGATATGGAGGCTGCTATATTTATTTCCTTGTAAACAATGCCAGTTGCCTGGCAGTCCAGTTGATCTTTTGGCATACATAGTATCTGAGTCAAAACCCTGGAACAAGCATACGGCTAATCCAGTAATACATGAGTCAGAGTAACTGACCTGCAAATGCTAGTTCAGAGTCTATGACTAAAAGTATTAGCGGCAGAGGATCAGCAGGGCTGCCAGGCAACTGGTATTGTTTAGAAGGAAATAAATATGGCAGCCTCCATATCACTCTCACCTCGGGTTCACTTTAGTCCTTTGTGGCATCAGGCCAGATGCAAGAAAGAATGGTACATTTGCAGAAGACAGGTACACTGCGATCATAAAGGGATGGAAAGTAACAATACTGTGTGGCATGCTCAATTGGTACTGAGGGTCCCAAAGTGTACCAAGAAAATGTCCCTCCCCCACACCACCAGCACCAGCATGACCTGCTGACACAAGGCAGGATGGATCCATGCCTTCTCACTGTAACTGCAATGTGACCAAAGGGGGCGTGTTTCAGACTGACTGGCTGTGAGGAGGCAGCTGTATAATCTATATAACTAGTGGAGAAGATTTTGCACCTATTGTATTTTGCCAAAACTGTTTTTCCAAAGAAGCTTTTTTTATGAATAATTAATTGAAAGTAAGTGTTCTGTTGGGGTTCCAAACTTGCTGCCTCCTTGTGGTGGCACCTGGGCTACGTCAAGTAAGGGATTGTCTTTGGGGATCAGTAGGGTGGGGACTCGGTGTGCCCCGTGCCACTACATTACCCATGAAGCAAAGGCTGTGTAGAGTTGCTGGTCCTCCCACAGAAGCCTCCTTAGGGCCGTTTGGGGGGGGCAGGAGGGGTCGCAGCGTGAGGTGAGTGAGAGCTGGCTATCTACGTCGGGGGGGCTCTCCCCTCAGCGTACTCCCCTCCTGCAATTATCAGTGGCAGCGGGCGGCAGCAGGAACACATACCTTCATGCGTTCCACGCACAGGAGGTTCCGATCTCTAAGTGTCTGACACTACTTCCTGTAGTTTAAACAGGAAGTAGCGTGAGGCACTTACAGATGGACCTCCACAGTGGGTGGAGGTATGTGTTCCTGCTGCTGATATGACATATCGAATGCGTCATGGAGTCACAAACGCAAGTTTCTTTGCAAACCAACCAAAATGACATTTGTTGGTTTAAAATAACTTTTTTTTCTCTCTCCTGGCTCTACTAGCAAACCCTAGCAGTTTTGTGTGAAATTTGCCACCTAGCGTTTCTGGGAAGTTATACAGCCCATCCATCACAGATAAGGCTGACATAAATTGTAAATCCCAAGTTTCTGGGAGAATGGTGTCTCTAGCTTTCCCACCTCCACCCAGAGCTAGCCAATGCACAGATCTTATCAGTTTCTCTCTGGAAGCAGCTGACCTACTGTGACTTCAGGAATCCCAATATCCATATTTCCTTCACATTTTCTTCATAATTCATGGCATAGCAAATCTCTATGCCCATCAAATCTGCACAGGTTGTGGGATTCCGCGGGACGCAGGTTCTGAGAGGTTTACGGACCAATCGGACTCCCAGATCAAGACTGTTTTAAAATAACCCTCTAATACCCCAGAGGCCTGATCCCCAAGTTTGGTATCAACGTTCTTGATAAATTCTGACAAACCTAAAAATGTTACTAGATTTACCATAACCTGTATGGTTTGCAGATTAGCACACCTATCATGATTCAGGTATATTCCTGTGTCCATGAGCGGGGCGGGCACATCTCCTGTTCCAAAGAGGTGTGTGATCCACGCCCCCTAACCCCTCCTTGCTGGAGTGGGGGCTATAACTACAGAGAGCCCAGAAAGCTCTGGGTCCAAGTCCATCATCTAAAATCTGAGGTCGAAGCAACATCAATCGACCAGCCAGCTGGACACTGGCGCAAAACCGCCATCTTGGACTTTACGCCAAAGACTTGCGATTGCCGCACGGACTACCAATAACGGTATTTGAACTGTATATTCAGACATTCTGTTTCTTTTCATCTCTACTCTCTTTCTATCAAACCAAACTGTTCTAAAGTAAGCTCTGTGTGTATGTAGTTTTAGAATAAAACTAACGATTTTTATCGTTCAGTCTTGTGCCTGTTCTGGTCATCTGATTGCTGCTATAACGAATCTGCCCTCTGAAGAATCAGTCATATTACTGGATTGTTTTATTATTTGCTTATAAATTGTTGATTTGCTAGCAAGGTTGTAAACAACCGTTTCTTCCTTCTAGGATTAGCTAGTACCCGATTTCCTGTGCGAAATCAATAACTTTAGTTTCTCAATTGTATCCAATCGAGATTGCATCATATATGGACCCAGTAACCTTTCTTTAACGTCACATTGCTCACAGTCTTTAAGCCGTCGGAAGTGACTATTCCCCGAACAGTGACTGGAGCATGTCAAACGTAATTGAGCTGGCTACCGTATTATGATAGCGTTGGGGTCTCATCGTCCTATCAAATCGAAGAGTGGTGGCAGTGTATTTACCCAATTTCCAGCGCGAAACCAATATTTTTAGTTTACCGGTTGTACGTACAATTGGGATTGTACATGTATGGGCACCTCCAACCAATCTTAACCGTTTACTACGCACACAGTGAATTTGCCTCCAGCAGTCTCTAGTGCATGAGACCTGCATGGCAACAGTGGCCTAGTAATACGGGATTGGTGAATGTTTGTCCTATTACATATCGTCGGCAGCTGCGCAATCAATCTTCATTGTCAGTCTGTTCACCGTACTTCCTGCATACGCTAACGGGAGCAGATTAGATGGGATTGGCACGCTCTGTCGCATTAACCTTTCTCCCTCTGATGATCCAGCAAGCGGTCTTGTTGTCCGTCTGCACCCGTACTTCCTGCGTACGCTAACGGGAGCAGATCTCGGCGGGATCGCGGGGTTGGATTGTCACACCCACAATGCAACAAGGTTCACAGACAGGAAACTGTCAGGACCTTTGTTCTGACATCACACTGTGGGAGGGGTTTCACCACAATATCAGCCATACAGAGCCCCTGATGATCAGTTTGTGAAAAGGTAAAGATTTCTCATGGGAAATGGGGTATCAGCTACTGATTGGGATGAAGTTAAATCCTTGGTTCCATTTCCCCTTTAAATGGCAGTTTAGCATACACGTTTTACTGTAATTTGTGGGGCAATGTGCGGCCTTTTAGACGCACAAAGGTGGTGAGTGTCAGAGGCGCGATTGCATGTTCTCGGTCCGCTCGGCAGATGGAGAGATAATCAATACGTCTGTATGAATGAGAGCCGTTCCCCTCGCACACAGCCTGGCTCTGTACTCGTTTCATTGTGCTGCAATCTGTGTGTGTGGGAGGCGGGCGGCGGGCAGCTTCTCTCTGAGCCGCATGAGCTCAACTCAAAATGTTCCCAATTCACTTCAGTCCTGACAAGTGAAAGAACGCCGCAGCTGGGGGCGGCACGGAGGCCATTTTGTCATGACCAGCGTCGGGCTGACCGCAGAACTCACAGGTGTGATTACACGCCACAGGGCCTCTTCATTATCTCATCTGAAAGTTGCAGCGGCCTCCGATCAGCCTTCAAACTGCTAATTTTCAGTAAAATGGAATATGGGCTCTTTGTTTCCCTTCCTGTACACTGGCGACAGGCTGAAGCAGCCGATAACAGAAAGGAGAAGAGAGGTAATGTGGAGAGATGACTATTTTGATCTCACATGGTCATTTGGTGCTTCAATAGGCATTGTCTAACCAAAGTCATAGCAACTTGTGCAAGTGCTATGGGCCGAGACGGATCATCTACAAGGCAACTTAGGCAGGTGTCTAGGGCCTACTGGGTTTTCAGGGGTACCTTTTCTGATCCATATTCCCCATTTTACCTTATAAAAAAAGCCAGGTGACAAGCTAACTTTGCCTAGGGCCCCATTTCATGATAGTCCTTTGCTGGCCATGGGGCCCAAATGATGGCATGTGTGGAGCGTATACAGTACTGTAGTATGTTTACCTGGACGAGGACGTTTCAGCCCTGGTGATAGGTCAGGTCCAGGGTTGCCACCTCATCCCTTTAAATATCGACACATCTAAGTTATACAGGTTCTGGGGCTACGCGCACATAATTAGTGCCTAAACTGCATCTAACTAGCCACAAGGCATGTATAATTCATATGTACCGGTGTTTAACCACTTGGGGACCGCGGTGTTAAACCCCCCTAGTGACCAGGCCATTTTTTGCTTAATAGGCTACTGCAGCTTTAAAGGGGAACTGAAGAGAGAGGTATATGGAGGCTGTCATGTTTATTTCCTTTTAATCAATACCAGTTGCCTGGCAGCCCTGCTGGTCTATTTCTCTGCAGTAGTATCTGATTAAAACCAGAAACAAGCATGCAGCTAGTCTTGTCAGATCAGACTTATAAGTCTGAACCACTGAAACACCTGATCTGCTGCATGCTTGTTCAGGGGCTATGGCTAATAGTATTAGAGGCAGAGGATCAGCAGGGCTGCCAGGCAACTGGTATTGTCTAAAAGGAAACAAACATGACAGCCTCCATATACCTCTCTCTTCAGTTCCCCTTTAAGGCTTAGCTGCAGGGCCGCACAACTCAGCACACAAGTGATTTCCCCCCCCCTTCCCCCCCCCACCAACAGAGCTCTCTGTTGTGGGATCTGATCGCTCCCCAGGTGTTTGTTGCCTCCCTCCCTCCCCCCTTGTCTGTGATAGGCTTCAGTGGATTGCTTCTGTGTCCCCCAGGGGGACAGCCGTGTGACACGGCTGTCCCCAGTACAACGCTGCCATAGATCGCAGTGCTGTAAAGTCCTATTAGACTGTTCACCGTCTAACAGTCTCCAAGCGACAATCGCTGCTGGGAGACTGAAGGCGGATAGGAGCTCCGTCATCTGTGCGGAGATGCATGCAATGCGCGCGATCTCCTGCAATCTCCGCCCGCAGCCATTCACGCCAATCGGCATGGAGTGGTCCTGGGGCTGCTGCCACGTTCACGTCAATCGGCGTGGAGCGGTCAGCTAGGGGTTAAAGGGATGAGGTGGCAACCCTGGTCAGGACTGGCAGTGCCAAGCAATGTAGTGTCTATAGGCAGAAGCTGATACTCTACTCAATGTATGTCAAGAGATGGGAAGCAGTTTAAAAAGGAACTCAAAGGGAACCTAAACTGAGAAGGAAAATAATTCCAGTTGCCTGACTCTCCTGCTGATCCTGTGTCTCTAATACTTTCAGCCACAGCCCCTGAACAAGCATGCAGATCAGGTGCTCTGACTGAAGTCAGACTGGATTATGCTTGTTTCAGGTGTGTGAAACAAGCACGTAACAATACCAGTTGCATGTCAGGAGGACTGCCAGGCAACTGGTATTGTTTAAAAGGAAACATCCATATCCCTCTCAGTTAAGGTTCACTTTAAATCCAAGATTGAACTTTTTCCGAATGAGCAGCCAATACCCCCTTTCCCACAAGAAATCTTTAAAGTGAGAGCAGAGCAGAATCATCCACAAGGCAATCTAGGCAAGTGCCTGGAGCTTGCCTATGTCTAATTTAATCTTCATCCTTCTCTGAATGAGATGTATATGAAGGGTGCCATATTTATTTCCTTCTAAATAATACCAGTTGCCTGGCTGTCCTGCTGGTCACCTATCTGTCTCTAATACTTTTAGCCATAGCCCCTGAACAAGCGTGCAGATCAAATATTTCTGACTGTAGTCTGACTTGATTAGCTGCATGCTTGTTTCCGGTGTTATTCAGCCACTAGTGAAACCAGAAAGATCAACAGGACAGCCAGGCAACTGGTATTGTTTAAAAGGAAATACACATGGCAGCCTCCATATCACTCTCACTTCATGTTCCCTTGAACTTTTTTCTATTAGATAATCAGGTATGCTTGTATGGCTGATATTGTGGTGAAACCCCTCCCACAGTGTGATGTCAGGGCCATGGTTCTGGCAGTTTTTCCTGTCTGAACCTTGTTGCATTGTGGGAAATAACGGCTGCTTCCAAGTGCCAAGCAAGCAGTATCTTCCTCTGTGCATATAAATAAAAAACAACAACAATCAAAAAAACAACAACTTTTTAGCCTATCACATTGTTAGTGGGTGTGTTTAAACTTAAAGGACCACTATTACAAAAAAAATGTAAAAATGTAAAATACACAAAAACGCATAAATAAAAAGTACATTTCTCCCAGTGTAAAATGTGCTAGAAATTACTTTTCCCCACTGTTGCTGTCACTTACAGTAAGTACCGTATATACTCGCATATAAGCCGACCCGCACATAAGCCGACCCCCCAACATTTACCTGAAAAACCAGGGGAAAATGATTGACCCCCATATAAGCCAGGGGTAGGAAATGCTGGATTGGTGCAGGCGCGTGATCCCCCCAGTGTGTCCCAGTATAGCTAGTATAGTGCCCAGTATGGGTAGGTAGTGCCCAGTATAGCTAGTAAAGTGCCCAGTATAGCTAGTATAGTGCCCAGTATAGCTAGTATAGTGCCCAGTATGGGTAGGTAGTGCCTCAGTATAGCTAGTAAAGTGCCCAGTATAGCCAGTATAGTGCCCAGTATAGCTAGTAAAGTGCCCAGTATAGCCAGTATAGTGCCCAGTATAGCCAGTAAAGTGGCCAGTATAGCCAGTAAAGTGCCCAGTATAGCCAGTATAGTGCCCAGTATAGCCAGTATAGTGCCCAGTATAGCGCCCAGTATAGTGCCCAGTATAGCCAGTATAGTGCCCAGTATAGCCAGTATTGTGCCCAGTATAGCCAGTATAGTGCCCAGTATAGCCAGTATAGTGCCCAGTATAGCGCCCAGTAAAGTGCCCAGTATAGCCAGTAAAGTGCCCAGTATAGCCAGTATAGTGCCCAGTATAGCCAGTATTGTGCCCAGTATATCCAGTATTGTGCCCAGTATAGCCAGTATAGTGCCCAGTATAGCTAGTAAAGTGCCCAGGATAGCGCCCTCCTCCTCCCCCCGCGGCCCCGCTGCTATTATCTGCTTTAGGCAGCGGCCTCTTCCTAATCTGGGTTCCCCTCTCCATCATGCGTATACCGTAAGTGTATCACAGCAGCGCGCCTGGCGCTGCTGCTGTGACGATGCAGGGGGCAGGAAAGAGCGCGGCTTCCTGTAACGGCGATGTGTATCGCCGTTACCAGGGGAACCGCTCTTTCCCTCCCCCTGCATCGTCACAGCAGCAGCGCCGGGCGTGCTGCTGTGATACACTTACGGTATACGCATGATGGAGAGGGGAACCCGGATTAGGAAGCGGCCGCTGCCTAAAGCAGGTAATAGCAGCGGCAGCCACGGAGGGAGCGAGTAGGTGGGCGGGGGGCGCGGACTACCACCTTCGATTCGCAAACAAGCCGACCCCCCAACTTTTGGCCCCCTTTTTGGGGGTCAGAAATTTGGCTTGTATGCGAGTATATACGGTAGTAGAAATTTCAAAGAAGTGACAAGTTTTGGACTAGCCCATCTCCTCATGAGGAATTCTCTGGTTTTTCTTTATTTTCAAAAGCACTTAGTGAACGGCAGTTGGGGTGGGGGGCATCTTTGTATAGAGAGTTCTTTTGTAAAGAATAAAGTAAATAGTGAGAATCCCCCATGAAGAGATAGACTAGTCAAAAACCTGTCCATTTAGTCAGATCTCTACTAACTACTGTAAGTGACAGCACCATAGGAGAAAAGCATTTTATGGCTCATTTTACTCTGGAGGAAACAAACTTTGTATTCGTATGTGTTTATATGTATTTAAAATGTTAACATTTTTCGTGATTGTGGTCTTTTAAAGATAATAGCAGTTGGTGCTATCTGTTTTTTTTTTTTTCATGTCTGCCAGCAGCATAGATGATGACCAGCAGGCTAATGGTGGATCAAGCAACATGAACAAATGACATTGTGAATATCAATCATTTCTTGATCTATTTTTTAACTTCTTACATTGCAATGTATTGATTTACTTTCAACGGTTTCTGCTAAATAATGGAGAGAAAACCCCATCTTTAAAAAGGGTATGGAAACTATAACAGCTATTCTCATCTACTATAAGACACCCAATAGTTGATCAAAATAAAAAATATAGCGGGTTTTTTTTTAAAGAAAAAACTTTTGGGGACAGACTCTTGCGGCAATAATTTAACAGACGCCATCTGAAATCGATTTTGGTTTTTATTATAGATAATGCAGCTAAATAACCATTCCAAATGCTAATGAATAAATACCCACAATGCACCCCTCCAACCGATAAATAAATAAGTTGTCATTAATATTAAAGAATATTCATCAGAACCATAAATATTTTTGTTTCATGACAGAAATAAACCAACCCTCCCCCTATAACACTGTTCAGAAATATAGCAGCTATCTCTTATTACACACTCAGACTTCAGCCATCTCTCTCTCTCCTTCTCACGCTCTCTTCTCATTGGTTGTGCTCCAGGAGCAGGGCATGCTGGGAGTTGTAACACGGGCTGAACTGGAAGGCCACAAATACCATCTCAACACCTCCACTGCTGATGTAATATGAGATAATGCTCCCTCCTCTGATAACACTTTCTCTATTGCAAATAGAGATCAGTAAAATACTGTATAGCCTCAAATATAAGTAGACCTTGTGTATAAGTCGACTCCAACATTTGACCCTCTTAAGCTGGAATTTTTTATTGACTCAAGTATAAGTCTACCCAGCAAAGTTAATGGCTGTACTTGGGGCCCAGGAAGAATATACAGCTGCACTTGGGGACCAGGAGGGTTTAAAGCTAATGGAAATCCATGCTTCAGTAAAAAAAAAGTCAGATACTCACCTAAGCAGAGGGAAGGCTCTGGGTCCTAATGAGCCTTCCCTCTCCTCTCCCGGTACCCTCGGTGCTGTGCTGGCTCCCCTGTTCCAATCCCTCGCCGTGGGGACTTCGGAAGTCTTCGGGAGCCGAGTCCTCCCGAACACAGGCGGCTCCATACTGCGCACATGCGAGTGCGTCATAGAGGGCGCTCGCGCGTGCGCAGTGTAGAGCGGCCCGTCTTCGGGAGTACTCGGGCTCCCAAAGCATTTCCGAAGCCTCCCTTCGGAGGGGGAACAGCGATATTACCGAATACCGCTACCGGGGAGCCAGCGCAACAGCAGGCACCAGGAGAGGAGAGGGAATGCTCTATGGGACCCAGAGCCTTTCCTCTGCTTAGGTGAGCATCTGACTTTTTTATTACAGTATGGGTTCCCATACACTTTAATGACTGCACTGCATACAGTATTAACCCCTCCTGTCCCTAAAGTGCAGCCAATACCTCCTCCTGGCCCCCAAGTGCAGCAATTATTCACCCCCTTTCTGCAGCCCTGTATTCCCCCTGCAAACACCCCCCCCCCCCCCCCCCCCCCCATACTTGGCTGCCTTGAAAATGGGAGTTTGGAACTTTTTTGGTATATGTTAATAAAGTGTATGTGTTTGGAACAGATGTTTATTCCTTTTCCTTGTGCCTGGGTATCCCCCTCAAACCATGTTTCCATGGTAAGTCAATAAGGCCTGACTAAGTGACCACAAAGATGAGGAACAGACTACACTACCCACTACTAGCCAGACTACACTACCCAGAATCCCATTATTGCAGAAGACTTGCATCTACATGAGGAGGTATGACCCAGGCCGGATTAATACTTTTTCTGCCCCAAGGCCACTTTCTTGCAGCTCCCCTTCTATGTGCTGCACCCCCTTCCTATTCCTTTTGCAGTCCCCTATTCTATGGATGTATAGCAGCCCCCTTACTTGTATACCTTTTTTTTCCATATGCAGCAAATCCTCTACCATGTCAAGGCCCCCTCCCCCCCCCCCCCCCCCCCTGCCCAGCTGGGCCTTTGTGGCCTTTCTAGAAATCACACCCTGGGTTGGACTTTGTCGTTCACAGGAAGTAGGTGTGACCAAATTTAAGACCTCAGGTCTGCTAACAGGAAATGAAAGACTTTAGAGGTCTTAAGCCTGTGTGGACAGATGAACAGCTGCAACGGCCACATCTACACAACAAATTTTTAACTGTTCAGTTTTATACATAATATTTATAATTTGCACTAACTGACATGACTGCTGTCAACTTTTAGGCCTAGTTGAGCTTTTTCAAGAGATAGTACAGCTTTTGCACCTTTTGAAGGACAAATGAATGGAAAGGTTTTGATGAGAAGTGTTATTCATTTTCCACGCCCAATCCAATGTCATTTCACGGAGTCTTACGTCTAACCTGATTGGTCTCCATGGGCAACATGCCTATGTTTCTATACTAGTCTTGATAATGAGTCCAGAACTCATCCCCTGCGCTAGCCGCTTGGCAATCCGTTCCATCTAATGTAATTACTGAGTAATATTGGATTTAATTTGCTGCAAATCTCTTTCACCAGACGCCCTTGCCGCCTCCCGCATCACGTCTGACCTAAATGTATCAAGCGCTGCGGAAAACATTCCAAAAATACCCCTACATTAGGGTTATCAGGGGAGCTAATTCATCACATTGTCATCAGCGTGTCCCCACCGGGCACTATAGGAGGAAACCATTTACATCACACCAGGCCTCAAGCCTGGAAGTGTCTGAAGGAGCAAACTATTCTTGTTGCCCATAGCAACTAATTGGATTATCGTATTCAAATTCCCAGCAGTCAGTGTGGAAGAGTCCTATGGAAAGTCCCAGTGGTATAGGGATCATTATAGTGGCCGCATTGGGGCCAATAGTCAAGAGGAGCCCAGTAGCAACGGCCGGTGGAGTTAATGAGGTCCATAGTAAGGTGCAGAGTAATGTGAGCAGAGCAAAGGAGAGCAGTTATTTATACTGGGGGCTACCTAATTCTGGGGGCCTCTCAAGCTACCTATACTGGGGGGCTACCTAATACTGGGGGGGGCTCCTCTGGCTACCTAATACTGGGGGCCTCTCAAGCTACCTATACTGGAGGGCTACCTAATACTGGGGGGGGGGGGCTCCTCTGGCTACCTATACTGGGGGGCTGCCTAATACTGGGGGGGGGGGGGCTCCTCTGGCTACCTATACTGGGGGCTACCTAATTCTGGGGGCCTGTCAAGCTACCTATACTGGAGGGCTTCCTAATACTGGGGGGGGCCTCCTCTGGCTACCTATACTGCGGGCGACCTAATACTGGGGGGCTCTTAAGCTACCCAAACTGGGGGGCTACCTAATACTGGGAGGCCTCCTCCGGCTACCCATATTATGGAGCCACCTAATACTGGAGGGGCTTCTTTGGCTACCCATACTGTGGGGGATCCCTAATACTGAGGGCCCCTCTGGCTACCTATACTGGGGGCTATTACTGGAGGTCCCTCTGACTACCCATACTGGGGGGGGCTACCTGATACTGGGGGTACTGGGGTACCTCTGGCTACCTTTACTGGGGAGCATGTCTGTCTACCTTTACTGGGGGGGGGGGGGGCACCTAATATTGGGGTACCTCTGGCTACTAATACTGGGGGTCGTCTAATTCTGGGGGGCACCTCTGGCTAACTAAAACTGGTGTGTGTGTGTGTGGGGGGGGGGGGGGGCACAAAGCCTTTTAATTATTTGGTGTGTTGAGGGGCCCACACAGAATTTTGCTAGGGGGCCCATGATTCCTAGCTGCACCCCTGGAAAATCCACTTAGTATCAATGGACAGCATCAGTTAAATGTTCCCGACAATTTTATGAAAGCCCGCTGTTGTTCAATGGTTTGTGGCCAGCTCATCCATGTGGAACTACAAATCCCAGCATACCCTGCCAAGCTCTGGGCATCCATTCTTTATATTGCCATAACAGAATCACAATCCCATGTCTGTTTCAGAACATCAAAATACAGGTTAGTTGTAATCAATTATATCACCCCAATAGCAGTATTGTGCATGACATTTGTATGCTTTATATCTATAATGGCATTAAAATATTAGACCAGTCACTTAAAGGACCACTATAGTGAACATTTTTGCATTCAGCCACCCCTACAAATGTTCACATGGCAGCATAATCATATCCTCAGTATACTCTGTGTTTCGAAAAAAAATACTTAGAAATGCCAGGTTTTAATATCTGGCAGCTCCTCGTCTGTCAGCCCTGCTGCTGATGAGGACAGGGACACGCCCCTCTTCAGTTCATCTCTACTATCAGACAAGACTTCTGACAGATGTCATTTTCTATGTGCAGCTTTTGACCTGCCAATTACTGCAATGGTGTAATGCTTTAGTGATGGTCATGCCTAGAAGAACACATGGAGAAGCATGTGATTTGTTTGATCAGCTGATAGATTTGCAAAGCTTTGATTTGCTGTGATTACATCCTGCTTTAGCACATGATCATGACTAGCAAATCAGAGACTTACATATCTATCACTTGACCAAACTGATCTCATGCTTCTCCATGACTTCTCCTAGACTTGACCAGCACTACTTGATAGAAATGTCATTTCTGCACTTGTTTGTTTTTACATTAAACAAGATTAATGGTTTTATTCTTCTTGATATTCCACAAAAGACTATAGGGGTAGCATCATTTTAAAAATGTTACTATTATCATACAAGATCCTTCAAAGGCTAAGCTCTCCCAAACCTGATACTTGAGATGTAGGTGGACACTATAGAGTCATTCCAGTATCTAATTTTACTTGAGGACTTCGATGGCAAGATTCCGCCTCTTCAAAGTCCTACACCTCTTGATGTATTCTATATCCACTCCCCACCTATGATGCGGGGGGCAGAGCTGGTAAGTTACATGCTGGATCTCCCCACCAGCGGCCTAGAACAGTCTTCACACCAGTGAGGGACATAAGCAGCTGGGAGTACAAGCACAACTCAAATATCAGTCTTGGAGGCCATAGTCTAGGAAGCCATCTCCATAAACCTGTTAATGCGATTAGCTGGGAAATTCAAGTCACTTTGAATAAAAAGTTAACACTTTTTTCCTCTCAGCTCCAAATTTGCAAAAGCTAATCTAAGCAGTTTCTTGATATAGAGCAAGCCCTAGCTAAGTCGTGTCTTTTGGAATGGTGGAAGTCCCTTAGCGTTGACTTGCTAAGGATGGAGGACTTAAAGCCTCCAACAAACCTGGACTGGTTTCCTGAAAAAGTGTCTGCTATTAGCTTGTTGACTTTGCAGCCCTCAGATGGGTCATATTAGGACAGTGTATTGCTGAAAAGTTTAGTGAAGTCTGAAATCAAAGTTCACCACTAGCCCTACTGTGACCACATCAGGAAAATCAAGTCCAGAAGTACCAGGGACAAATGATCGTTGCTGGAGAAACTCACCATAGACTTCACCAAAACCATGGACAACTGACCTGGAAGAAGACGAGAGGGTGGAGGGCTGAGGAACAGAAGAAGACTTCCTGGGAAGATGCAAATCACCTTTCCTATTGAAGGGTTGATTTTTTTTTTCTATTTTGCTCAGAGATGTTAGCTAATAAAATTTGCAGCTGAGTGGAAATAAACATTAAAGTGAACCCGAGGTGAAAACAAACTGATGAGATAAACAATTATAATTATCCTCCTACTCCTAAAAATTACTTTTTAAAGTATCCCAGGGTTTTCTTCTATATTTAAACATTTATAAAGTAGGTTGAATGCTTTACGGTCTCTAATCAGTGGCAGCCTATTAAGTGTCCCAGAGTTAGAAAGAGGTCAATAATTTATGTATTTTATCTCTCCCTGCCCTCAGAAGTTGTATTCTGCCAGGAAAACGTTTATGGCTGTAATTTGCAATTTGTAATTTCTGTGATGTTTACTATATTCCAAGGTACCGACAAGACAGAAGCTGTCACTTGCATGCCTAGAAATTAACTCTTTCAGGCAACAGAATAAAACAAGTAAAACAGCCGGGTTATTAATACGTTTTGCACTGACGTTTATCTCATCATGTCACATGTCGCCTTGGGTACCCTTTGAACTTTGTAACGCATCCATTTGCCAACAGAACAACACAGCATCAACAACACAGGGGTGTCAAACTAACCCTCTTCATACAACTGATATTTAGCTGCTCCCGAAGTCCAGAAACTTTTCCCAATGAATAAACCAGGGTTCATTGAGCTATCTAACATATAAAAATACAACCTTTTTTTTTTTTTATCTGATTCCGCAAACCCCGGGTTATTCAGTAAAAAGGTCCACACATTGTGCAGGAGCAAAATACATCTAATTCCAAAAAAAGAAAATGCAACTTTGCCAGCAAACAGAGATCAAATCACACCACACACTAGACCCTACCTAATCCAAAGAAGCCACGCCCTTAACAGGCTATGTCATTGGTTTCTTTTTAGGCTAAGAGTTTTGGGTCAATTTGATATCTGTGACACTCTAAAATTTTAGCTTAAAGTGGCCCCATTACCTGTACACAATGCAGGAGGCCATTTTGTTTTGTTGTAAAATATTCAGTCTAGTCCCAGGAGGCTGAATATTTTGAAATACTGGGCCAGCCCAGAGTACAACTTGGCCGCCAACTGCAGGGCAGGAACTTGTGAGCAATATAGTGCCTGTGTATCAGGTTCACCTTGAACTATAGGGTTCACCAAATTTTCTTATTCTTCTCACGAGCAGGCACCAGGTTTGATATATAAAACTACAGCAACGGAGGACACATGACCATAGTAACCAATCTTTTTTTTTCTCTAACCAGCACTAAGTAAACAAAACATGGACTCTGACTGGTTTCTATGAGAAGACCTTCCCTTGCTTCAGTTTTCATACTCAGCCATATTCCTCTTCATAATCTAAGAGCCCTTCAACTCCATATTCACTCCAAGACTTTTCTTCACGCAGTTCTTTCAGGTCTTACGTTGGTCTCGCTTCCATTTTGTCTCTCTGATGGGCTACGAGTGCCATAGTCCATGTATATTCCCGTAACCTTTGTGCCTCTTGAGCCCTCACAGCAAAGGTTTGTCTGTTTCCTTTTCTAGATTTCTCAGCGGAACGGTATTCCTCACCCTCAACTGGTAGCTGAAAAACCCCGCCCCCCTAGTTTACCCCAAAACACCCCAAGATGGCACCTGTATTACTTAGAAGAAAGGAAAGGGTATGGGGAACAGAGTGGACAGGGGAGAGGATGGGAGATTTAAAGCACTGTGAACAGGAATGACGAGAGATAAGAGCTGGTAGGAAAAGAAAAGATAGCCAATGAAAAGTAGACTGAAAACAAAAAAGAAAAGCAAGAGTGTAATCCAAAGATTAAGAAAAATGATTTAAAAAAATGATGCTCTAATTAAAAAACAAAATGGGAGGAGGTCTAACGTAGAAAAAAACAAAACATAAAGGAAGACATTGGGAAGATAATAGTAAATGAGAAAGAATCCATATTCGAACTGCAGAGAGGGGAGTTTAGAAAGCGTTGAGGGCATGGAGAGGTCTTGGTGGCTTGGGCTGTCCTTCTGTTGCCCCCAGGAGTGGGAAGGAATTTTCAGTATCCCCCATCATTATCATGGTGCTGAGCTGCAATGATAATAACCACTGTGAGGATGGTGCACAAGACCATGGCGGCAATCCCAACGGCCAGACTGATGAAGGAGAAGTTCCGAGCTTCACGGGAGGCAATTTCTGCTGACATCAGGTCCCCACGGGCCAAAGCAGTCCTCACCTGTGGAATTATAATTCAGAATTAGTTCAGTTTCATGCAGTTTGTAGTGCTGTCCCTAAAACCATTGTTTTTATAGCTGCTAACATGTTTAAAGCCACGTTGTGCCCTAGAAAGTGCAATGTAGGTCTGGATGTTGTTTGGAGATCTTAGCTCTCCTTTGCAGGCCCCGACTATGCAACCCACTGCCCAGTCAGCTTTTCTTTTTCTAGTTATGTTGATATTCTAGAAAAGGTAGTGAAAAGGGAACTGCCACCTCAGTCTTCTCCCTTCGGGCCACCACTACAGGTCCAAGGAACTGCTACCTCAGTCTTCTCCCTTCGGGCCACCACTACAAGTTAAAGGAACTGCTACCTCAGTCTCCTCCCATTGGGCCACCACTACCTCCAGACACAAGGAGATCTTGTGCCTGGAGGACCTGGTGGAGACACCAGGACCTCCAGGCACAAGATCTCCTTCTTTCCCCAAGCCATCCAGCTCCTCAACCTAGCTCCCCCCAATTAGCCTCCTCACCCGCATAAGTGTGTGCCTATGTCTCTATGTTTCTGTAAGAATCTGCTAGGTTCTTGCAAAGTAAAACTAGGCCTCATTTACCTTAAATAATTACTAATTTAGCAGAAGACTATATTCAGAGTTCTCCCTTAAGACATATTCTAGAGAAACATAATTCTGATCATTTTAGTGGTATATTATGCTTTGTGGACTGCCAATGAGTTTTATCTGTTCAATTATACAGACTGCCAGGCACTGTCCGGGACTAGAAGGGTAAACAATCACAGCATGAAAATCAACACAGGTTTCCCTGAAATCGGGGAGAACCCAAATATGGCTTTGAGTTCCCAGATCTGCATAGTAGGTATGCTGTCCATCACATTCTCATGGAAGCAGATAGAAAGCCCCTAATGTGATGGACAGCTGGCCCACACCCACGGCCCCCTTATAGGAGGGTGTGCCTACTTAACAATTTATAGGTAGGGAGAAATGGTATTTGCTTGATGTAGCACAAACACTGAACACACACACATACACACTGAACACGCAGCACACACACACTGAACATGCAGCACACACACACACACACACACACACACACACACACTAAACACGCAGTACACACACACTGAACACACAGCACACACCCGGTCTTCATATACCAGGTTTCTGCAATTTCCGGCCTGTGCTTTCCATGCATAAGGATGCTGCAGGCTCGGATATGTGAATGAAGTCCTATGACACATCCTTCATGTCAGCTCCAGCTCACAGCTTCCCTGCGGCTGCCCCTCCTCACAGGAAACGTCGGGTGACATTCCACTGATGTGCCAGAGTCCTGAGTGACGGCACGGCTGGCACACAGCGGAATACCGGCAGCTTCTAATCACATATAGTAGCTGATATTACATAGCTACATGGCTATCCCAGGCGGAAGTCACATATTCATCAAGTTCATCCTTCTGAGCCTCACTGTACCTCAATCCAAAGCAAGGAGGAGCCACAAGGCTAACATGTTCATATATTGCCTGCATTCTATATCTTCTATACCTTCTCTCAAGCCCCTCCTTCACTCCCCCCCCTCCCACACCTGCATTCAAGACTTCTCACAAACCCCTCCTCCAGTCACCCCCTCCCACACCTGCATCCAATACCTTCTCACAAGCCCCTCCTCCAGTCACCCCCTCCCACACCTGCATTCAATACCTTCTCACAAGCCCCTCCTCCAGTCACCCCCTCCCACACCTGCATTCAATACCTTCACACAAGCCCCTCCTCTAGTTACCCCCTCCCACACCTGCATTCTATACCTTCTCACAGGCCCCCTTCCAGTCACCCTCTCCCACACTTGCATTCTATACCTTCTCACAAGCCCCTCCTCCAGTCACCTCCTCCCACACCTGCATTCAAGACTACTTCTGGCCCACACTGTCACTTCCCCTCCTACTGGTGGCCAGTAGCATAGCTAAGGAGCTTTGGGCCCCAGTGCAAGTTTTACATGGGGCCGACCCAAGCATTCTATACATAACAATTCATATGGCCCCCCCAAAAAACCTGCCAAGGACATCCACAGTATGAGAGGTATAAGCAGATGAGGGGAACAGTGGTTTATGATTATTAGGATTATTAATATGCAAAGCATATATAGAAGTGATCATTACCAGTATAAAACTATTGAAGAACTAATACTGTGGTTGAGGAAGGGGCCCTGTAGCCCTTTCAGGGAACAAAGTGTGATGTGGTAATGTATTGCCATGTATAATGTGTAGTATTCGCCTGATAGGTTAAATTTCGCCTTGCTATGAAGAGGCTTAGCACTGTAGAACTAAAACGGCGCATAGGAGGCCTAAAGCGAGCATTTGGTCTCATGTACTTGCGGTTTCTAGGCGACCATAGACACAGAGAGGGGAACCTTCCAGAAGCCACGCGAGCAGAGTGTGTGAGGCAGCGCAGGCGCAGTAGGCAGAGTGGCGCGAGACACAGGCTGAGGAGACTGGATATAACCAGTTCTCTTTACGGAGCGCAGTCAGTCAGGCAGCGGTGAGCGAGGGGAGCGGAGGCCCGCGGAGCAGCAGCCGCAGCAGCTACCCCATGAGGCAGAGAGGGGGCCTGGCGGCAGCTAACCGGACACACGGCCAAGGAGAGAGAGAGAGAGAGAGTAGCCAGGAGTGATAGAGACCAGGCGACAGCTGGGAAAAGCTAAAGAGACGCCAGGCCAGATCCAAGCGTAGTACAGAGAGACACTATTGAGCCAGATGAGTATGAGCATTGCGACTTCATTAAGCCATAGACTGTAATCAGAGTAGTAGTCATAAAAGATGAAAAGAGCTATAATTCAGTGATGGTTGTCTGAAGAAAAGTGACAGTTAACCGCAGCATACGGAATTGTATCCTCTAATGAAGGTGGTGTGAATAGGATCTGCCTGTGTGATATATATAGAAACGGTAACCTTTTGATGATAAACAGTACATTTCTGCAATATAGTACTGTATTGCCTAAGAAACAAAGACTATGCCCAGGTTACACACCAGTGTTATTGAACTGTATCGCCAGAGAGTGAATGGCCTCTGTCAAGCCCCTCATTTGATGTGTAAAGCTCAGCCGCCAATAGTGCCTGTGATCAGGGCCGGGCCGAGGCATAGGCTGGAGAGGCTCCAGCCTCAGGGCGCAGTGTAGGAGGGGGCGCACAATTCATTCAGCTGTCATTCCTAATTGTGTTTGAAGCAGAAAGAAATAAGAAAAGGGGATACATGGCAGTGACTGCAAGCCATATAACTAGATATTAAGGTGTTGGGGAGGTTGTGGGCCCTGTGGCCCTCTTAGTCTAATAGCAATCAGTGTGTGACAGCTGGGGTGGGAGGGATGGAGGGGCGCACTTTGGTGTCTTAGCCTTGGGTGCTGGAGGACCTTGTCCCGGCTCTGCCTGTGATCCTGAGACATTTTGCCTGTCAGCCTGCACCAGTCACTCAATATATAGGGCTTGATTCACAAAAGAGTGCTGACTGTTAGAACGGTCGTTTTCGCGCGAATTTTCGCATTGCGCGCGATCGCGAATTTTCGCGCTAAACGATAATGGTTTCACGCGCAAACGCGAATTTTCGCGCGAAAACGATATCGATTTTTGCGGTAAAATTCGCGTTTGCGCGCGAAAGTTCGCGTTTGCGCGTGAAACCATTATCGTTTAGCGCGAAATTTCGCGATCGCGCGCAATGCGAAAATTCGCGCGAAAACGGCCGTGCTAACGGTTAGCACCCTTTTGTGAATCAAGCCCTAGTACAGGTCCTTTTTAAAAAAATTAGCATATTGTGATAAAGTTCATTATTTTCTGTAATGTTCTGATAAACATTAGACTTTCATATATTTTAGATTCATTACACACAACTGAAGTAGTTGAAAGCCTTTTATTGTTTTAATATTGATGATTTTGGCATACAGCTCATGAAAACCCCAAATTCCTATCTCAAAAAATTAGCATATCATGAAAAGGTTCTCCAAACGAGCTATTAACCTAATCATCTGAATCAACTAATTAACTCTAAACACCTGCAAAAGATTCCTGAGGCTTTTAAAAAACCCCAGCCTGGTTCATTACTCAAAACCGCAATCATGGGTAAGACTGCCAATCTGACTGCTGTCCAGAAGGCCATAATTGACACCCTCAGCCTTTTATTGTTTTTAATATTGATGATTTTGGCATACAGCTCATGAAAACCCAAAATTCCTATCTCAAAAAAATAGCATATTTCATCCGACCAATAAAAGAAAAGTGTTTTTAAAACAAAAAAGTCAACCTTCAAATAATTATGTTCAGTTATGCACTCAATACTTGGTCGGGAATACTTTTGCAGAAATAGCTGCTTCAATGTGGCGTGGAATGGAGGCAATCAGCCTGTGGCACTGATCAGGTGTTATGGAGGCCCAGGATGCTTCAATAGTGGCCTTAAGCTCATCCAGAGTGTTGGTCTTGCGTTTCTCAACTTGCTCTTCACAATATCCCACAGATTCTCTATGGGGTTCAGGTCAGGAAAGTTGGCAGGCCAATTGAGCACAGTAATACCATGGTCAGTAAACCATTTACCAGTGGTTTTGGCACTGTGAGCAGGTGCCAGGTTGTGCTGAAAAATGAAATCTTCATCTCTATAAAGCTTTTCAGCAGATGGAAGCATGAAGTGCTCCAAAATCTCCTGATAGCTAGCTGCATTGACCCTGCCCTTGATAAAACACAGTGGACCAACACCAGCAGCTGACATGGCACCCCAGACCATCACTGACTGTGGGTACTTGACACTGGACTTCAGGCATTTTGGCATTTCCTTCTCCCCAGTCTTCCTCCAGACTCTGGCACCTTGATTTCTGAATGACATGCAAAAGTTGCTTTCATCCGAAAAAAGTACTTTGGACCACTGAGCAACAGTCCAGTGCTGCTTCTCTGTAGCCCAGGTCAGGTGCTTCTGCTGCTGTTTCTGCACCTGTAGCCCATTTCCTGCACACGCCTGTACACGGTGGCTCTGGATGTTTCTACTCCAGACTAAGTCCACTGCTTCCGCAGGTCCCCCAAGGTCTGGAATCGGTCCTTCTCCACAATCTTCCTCAGGGTCCGGTCACCTCTTCTCGTTCTGCAGCGTTTTCTGCCACACTTTTTCCTTCCCACTGAGGTGCCTTGATACAGCACTCTGGGAACAGCCTATTCGTTCAGAAATTTCTTTCTGTGTCTTACTCTCTTGCTTGAGGGTGTCAATGATGGCCTTCTGGACAGCAGTCAGGTCGGCAGTCTTACCCATGATTGCGGTTTTGAGTAATGAACCAGGCTGGGGTTTTTTAAAAGCCTCAGGAATCTTTTGCAGGTGTTTAGAGTTAATTAGTTGATTCAGATGATTAAGTTAATAGCTTGTTTAGAGAACCTTTTCATGATATGCTAATTTTTTGACATAGGAATTTGGGGTTTTCATGAGTTGTATTCCAAAATCATCAATATTAAAACAATAAAAGGCTTTCAACTACTTCAGATGTGTGTAATGAATCTAAAATATATGAAAGTCTAATGTTTATCAGTACATTACAGAAAATAATGAACTTTATCACAATATGCTAATTTTTGGAAAATGACCTAATGACCTGTACATATATACACCAACAGCATAACAGTAAAGTAAATGATAAGTGATATATGTTCTACCTAAGTACACAGCCTGTGAGAAAGAGAGAGAGAGTTAAGATAAAGAAAACTAGTCAGCTAAACACAAGATCTGTTAACCTACCAGCAGCAAAAACAGAGAAAAGTTGTATTGGAGTCACTCTGCATCCTGTGACAGTGAAGGAGCCACAGTGCAAGGAACACAGCACCAGATAGAAGGAGTCAACAGATTGTTATCCAAGTGTTGCCATTGCATAAGATGGAGCTTCATAAAGTGTGAGATCTAAGCAGCATAAAGAAAGAGTTGTCTTGCTAAGGAGAGATAGAGGTGCTGTATCCGGGTGCATTGGTTTGCTTTGTTTCTTTTATTTCTTTTTTATTTCTTTGATCCCTTATTGGTTTATTTGGTTAATTTTATTTAATTACTATTTCATTTTGGGGCCACAGTGTAGAGAGAAAGAGAGTCTGAGAAATCCTCTGAGTGGAATTCATTTCAGTGCCTTATACAAAAAGTAAAAGTTGCTTCAGTACCACAAAAAAAGAGAAACTCTAATGCCTAAGGTTTTTCTGAGCAATATAGCTTGGACTTGGTAACAAGGGACAGAGACTGCTTAGAACTGAAGTTGCTCAGTAGACCTGTGTTTGCCCAAGTCCTTATACCTCAGCATACGGTACTGTGATGAACCAGTGTTGTATTGTGTAGTGGTTGATGATTGTAACAAAGAAAATAGAACTGTTGTAGATCATTTATTTGTGAGAAGTATTGTAAGTAACCTGAATTTCATTCCGCAGCAATTACCGTTGCACCAGCTGTGAAGAGGAGAAGATTCAACTGACTCTTAATGTGACAAGAATATATATATTTGCAGGGTCGGACTGGGACACTGGGGGCCCACCAAAGAAATTTCAACCTGGGGCTCACACATCCCATGATTGCGGTGAAAAAAGGGCGTGACCATGCACCGGAAGGTGGGCGTGGTCATGATGTATTATGGACAGGGCAAAATGTACATGATCTTAGCAGCATTGTAATTAAAGAGACTCTGAAGCGAGAATAAATCTCGCTTCAGAGCTCAAAGTTAGCAGGGGCACGTGTGCCCCTGCTAAACCGCCGCTATCGCGCCGCACAAAAGGGGTCCCTTCACCCCCAAACCCACCCCAGCACGACTTGGTCGTGCATTTGGTCGCTCCTGGAGGCAGGGCTAACGGCTGCAGCCCTGCCTCCAGTCGCGTCTGTCAGCGGCGCATCGCCGCCTCTCCCCCGCCCCTCTCAGTGAAGGAAGACTGAGAGGGGCGGAGGAGAGGCGGAGATACGCGCTGACAGACGCGCGTGGGGCAGGGCTGCGGCGGTTAGCCCTGCCCCAACCAGGAAGCGCTCCCCCGCATTACGGAGGGGGATTTGGGGGTGAAGGGACCCCCGTTAAGCTGCGCTATAGAGGCGTTTTAGCAGGGGCACACATGCCCCTGCTAACTCTGAGGTCTGAAGCGAGATTTATTCTCGCTTCAGTCTCTCTTTAAGAGACACTGCTGCCCAGCAAAACTTTGCATAGAGCCCCCCCCCCCCCCCCTTCAATATAAAGTAATGCCCTACTTTGCAGAGGTTGCGACCGCAGAGGTTGCGACCGCATCGGGGCCCATGGGCCAAAGGGGCCCGAAGGGCCCTCCCTCAACTACAGTATTACCTCTCTATTGGTCCTTTGTTCATAATAATCACTTCTATAGATACTTTGAACAACAAGCTATTTCCCATCCCTTTCTTGCACCTCTGACACTGTAGTTGCCATTGGCAGGTTTTGGTGCGTCGTATCAATTGTTATGTATAGAGTGCTTGGGGCCCCATTGTAAAATTTGCATCGAGGCCTACAGCTCCTTAGCTACGCCACTGCTCTCAGCATGAGTGATTACAGCAATGATAAGAGAATTTTTGTGCTGCAGGCAGCAATTGGAGCTCTGTCAGACAAGGAGTGGGGGGCCCACCAGAGACCTGGAGGGGGGGCCCACCGAGGGAAAAAACTGTACTACTGTGGCCCAGTCCAACCCTGTATATTTGTGTTAAGAGTTGTTACTGGTTGAGAAATTACCAGTTGACCATTGTTTAGGTCACAAATAAATTCTTGATATTCGCATTCAAGTCAGTGTCTGGTGTATTCCTCTCAGTCGGGGCTGAACAAGGGATAAATCGGGTTACAGCCCCTCTGGTCCAAGGGCCCTAGTGCGGTCCCAACCTCTGCATCCCCTATTGCTATGTCAATGCTGGTGGCTGGAGCACAGTGAAGCAGGACATTTGGTTTCATGCTAGTGTCAGTGTGGTCACCGCCATCGGTGCCTATTGAAATATCAGCATTGAGGGGTAATTTGGGCACCCAAATTATGCCTCAATGCTGATATTTCAATAGGCACCTATTTGTTTCCTGCAGGGTGGGGGAACGATTGGCTGAAGCGTGGTTGAGGTTAGGATAGCATCAGTTAGAAAGTTTGTGCGGGGTTAGGTGTCAGGTAGGAAGTCTGTGCGGGGAGGGCGGCGATCAGGGATAGGCATCAGGTAAGAAGTTTGTCTGAGGGGGGTTAGAGTTGAGCGTCAAGTAGGAAGTTTGAGTGGGGAAGGGGGCGATTAGGGTTGGGCTTCAGGTAGGAAGTTTGAGCATCGGGTGGTATTAGGGTTAGGTGTCAGGTTGGAGGTTTGTGCAGGGGTGGGGTTTAGGGTTAGGCATCAGATAAAAAATGTGTGCAGGGGTGGTGTTTAGGGATAGCTGTCAAGTAGGAAGTTTGTGCAAGGGTGGGGTTTAGGGATAGGTGTCAGGTAGGAAGTTTGTGCAGGGGTGGGGTTTAGGGATAGGTGTCAGGTAGGAAGTTTGTGCAGGGGTGGGGTTTAGGGATAGGTGTCAGGTAGGACGTACATGCAGGGGTGGGGTTTAGGGATAGTGTCAGGTAGGATGTGTGTCGGGGGGGGGGGGGGGGTTAGGGATAGGTGTCAGGTAGGAAGTTCAAGCGGGAGGGGGATTAGAGTTAGGCTTAAGGTAGGAAGTTTGTGATGGATGGTTTAGAGTTAGGCCACAGGTAGAACGTTTGTGCAGGGGAGGGGTGATATGGTTAAGGGTTAGGTGTTGGAGGGGAGGGTTCTGTGTGAGAGTAGGCTTAGGTTTAGCCATAGTAAAATATTGGTATTAAATACCAATATTTTACTATCTGGATTACTGGGGGCCCAAGTTTTCACACAGAGCTGAAAGTTAGACACACACTTTAAACTTTTCCTTGCTTTGAGTCCTTTCACTTGAAGAGAGACAGAGCTAGTTTAGCATGCAGGAGATCACACAACATGAATCAGACTGGCAGGAAACAGAGACCCACAGGGAGTGGTCCTCTAGGTACTGACTACAAAGGGGTAGCTGATTTGTTAATTGACTGCAGTCATAAGATAGCCTGTGCTTGAGAATAAACAGTGGGCTAGGTGTCTCTCCAGCTCAGAAGGGAGGAGGAATAGCAGAAAGTCATGTCCTTTGTTGAACTTTTGACACCGTGGCCAGTAACAGAAACTAAATGTCTCACATTTGTATATTTTTATCAATGAGTTAGCTAAAATGTCTCTAAGTGCACAATGAGAATTGACTAAACAAAACAGTACTACCTTAAAGGGATCCAAGCAGCTTTATCTCTGCAGTTTGTCCTGGTTTCTAATAGCTGTAGGAACTGCCATCTCCCCCCCCCCCTTTCTTCTGCCCTTATGTGTGAATGTTATCAAGTGTGACTCTCTAAATTGTTTGAAACACAGTGTACAATCTCCCCATGCGGATGATAGCTTTTGTTTTCTCCTTGCTACTGCTACAGCAAACCTTATCTGCCTACTCTTTCTGCAGACAGCAGGCCACAAAAGTAGGGCAAAGCCTATAACAAACATTTAAATGTGAAAAGAGGTAGAATGGATTTATTTTTAGTACAAATGCTAATAATGCGAACCCATTGTTAGCATGCTTTTTTAATGTGGTATTGAGATGCTTTGGGGGCTAAAAATGCAGCTCAGCTCACTTTAACCCCAATCACTGCTAGAAAATCCATTGAAGACCGCTCTGTCTAAGTCGCAATACAATATGTAGGCAATAGCAATATTTCCAGATGGGGTGTGCCAACAAAACTGTGCAAAACCTTTTCAATCCTTTTTCTTTTATACTCCACAATTTTTCTGTATATTGTTCTCTTTTTTCTGCAAATACTTTATGCATTGCTTTCCCCTTTTAATAACGGATTTAAACTGGACCTGAACTCTTGCACAAGACAGAAAGAAAACAGAGAAATACACCCTGTTTGTATTTAGAGAGTTTAGCCTGTCTAATCCCCCCTCATCTGTGACCAGTCGCCAGTGTAATTTGATCTATCAACTGTGTCAGCTCAGGAATCCCCTCTGCCTCGGCAGAGCAGCTAATTTGCAAACACAGGATGTTGACCCTATGTCTGCTTCCGTGAAAGCAGGAAGATGACACACTGCAGATTTATTGCAGGTTTTGTATCAGCTGTACATGGCAAGGAAATGAACAGCGCTACTTAAAAACAGACAAGTGCCTACCTGCAAAAGAGTGCAAGCCCCACTTGTGGGATATAATACACACCGAGCATACACATGACCTGTCTACCACTGGAGGATGTTAGTTTCCTGTAACAGCTTGCATGCAACCTATTAAGTACTCGTCCCTCCCACTGCGGAGAAGTCATCCTCAATGGGAGGGGCCTAACACTAACTAAATCCTAACCTATGTATATGCATAGCCTGGGTGCGGCTAATCAAGTAAATTCGAAAATTGAAAATTGCGCAAAAGGTGAATCAGCGCAACACCAGGCCGCCTCCGAATGGCCTCCAATCAGAGGTGCGCTGAGCCCCCCCAGAAACTACAAATGCACCTTGAACCCAAACAGAAGCTCTGCATATACACCAAAAGCATGGCTGTTAAGTAGGAGCAGCTGACCAAAAATGAATGAAATTAGTACATAGCAAGGAAATGAACAGCGCTACTTAAAAACAGACAAGTGCCTACCTGCAAAAGAATGCAAGCCCCACTTGTGGGATAAAATACACACCTAGCTGTAACAAAGAAATGTTTTTCTTTAAAGGCTATTATGCTGTTGCTTGCTTCTCTTTTAGAGCAGAGAGTAAGTTCTGAGTTCAGGTCCGCTTGAAAAACATTTAACCATTTCTCTGATGCTCTGAGTAGAGAAGAATTAAATCCTGTCTCTGAAAACACTATTGTACTGTTCTGTACCATGCAGGGCCACAGGGCTCTTTCTGAACATTTTTGGCGCCACAGGCAAGACATGTTTTGTTTCCCTACCCCAATCTCTTGAACAGGAAGATCATAACCTACATCAATTAGTTGTGTGGACACCAACAACCAATGCTGCTCGGATACCCCTTTCCAAAATCCGGATTGGATCCGGATCTGGAATCTGGATAGCCGATCCGGGTCGGATATCCTAGTTCAAAAATGTCCAATCCGAATCAGATATCCGACCTCAGTATCCAGGATATCCGGGCAAATTCGGATATCTGGATAGAAAACCCGGAAGTGGCCTCTAAATTGCTTTAAAAACTTTTTTTAGGGTATATGAGGCATGTAGCATCATTATTTTTTAAAGGGTAACACTAATTGATGATGTGGGGACTTAAAATCCCTTCCCAAAAAAAAAAAAAAAAAAATGGCTGTCAATTAACATCAGGCCTAGGTTCCAGACAGCGGGCGTGCAGCCCACAATGTGTCCAAAGTCCAACCGCACAACTGGGACATGGCAGTTTTCAGCCCAGACACCTCTAAAAAAATTATGCAGCAATTGTGTTTTGGGTTAAATACAGGTGGTATCAGCACAGCAGCAGTGGCCTGTGGCACCCTGGCGGTGGGAGCAGCAAAGGCAGCAGGTGCAGGGCAATGCAGCAGCAGCAGGTGTAACATCTGCCAGGAGCGTACCGGACATGGCACTTGGCAGTGGCACGTGGCACTTTGCATTTGGCACTTGGCATTTGGCACTTTGCACGTGCCACGTGCAAAGTGCCACGTCACGTGTAAAGTGCCACATCACGTGCAAAGTGCCACGTGCAAAGGGCACCAACACCCGGAAGTGGCCTTTAAATTGCTTTAAAAACATTTTTTATGGTATATGAGGCATGTAGCATCATTATTTTTTAAAGGGGAACACTAATTTATGATGTGGGAAATTAAAATCGCCCCTAAAAAAAAAAAAAATGGCTGTCAATTAACATCAGGCCTAGGTTCCAGACAGCGGGCGTGCAGCCCACATTGTGTCCAAAGTACAACCGCACAACTGGGACATGGCAGTTTTCAGCCCAGACACCTCCAAAAAAATTATGCAGCAATTGTGTTTTGGGTTAAATATAGGTGGTATCAGCACAGTAGTAGTGGCCTGTGGCACCCTGGCGGTGGGAGCAGCAAAGGCAGCAGGTGCAGGGCAATGCAGCAGCAGCAGGTGTAACATCTGCCAGGAGCATGCCAGACGTGGCACTTGCGTGCAAAGTGAAAAGTGCCACGTCACGTGCCACGTGCAAAGTGCAAAGTGCCAAGTGCAAAGTGCCACTTCACATGCAAAGTGACACGTGCAAAGTGCCACATCACGTGCAAAGTGCCATGTGCAAAGTGCCATGTGCAAAGTGCCACGTCACGTGCAAAGTGCCATGTGCCACTTTGCACATGACGTGCCACTTTGCACTTTGCACATGACACTTTGCACGTGACGTGGCACTTTGCACATGGCAGTTTGCACTTTGCACGTGACGTGGCACTTTGCACGTGGCGCTCTGCACGAGACTTTGCACTTTGCACATGGCACTTAGCACTTTGCACGTGGCAATTTGCACTTTGCACGTGACGTGGCACTTTGCATGTGGCACTTTGCACATGACGTGGCACGTGCCACTTTGCACGTGACGTGGCACTTGGCACGTGGGGCGTGCCGAGTGACAGACAGACAGCAGAGAAGAAGTCACTAACTGTCACACTGGCACTGCTCACAGCACAGCAGTTCTGTAGTAAGCTAACACGGTAGTACTACTACTCTAACAACTACTAGCACTGACTGCAGTACTACAGTACTAACTACACAATAACACAGTAATCCTATTCCCTAACCTATACCTAAGGCTAGTAGCTAGCCAGCAGGCAGCAGCTGGCCTGGTCTGTGCACAGCACACACACACAGACACATAGCAGCTGCAGCAGCCCTCCTGCACACACTGACTGTCACACAATGACATCAAGCTAATTAACGATTTAACAATAGTGTAGTGATAGTGAAGGGGTTATTCACTGAACAGGTTATCACTGTGTACAGCACTTGGTAGGCCAGCAGCCCTGGAGCACACAATCTGACTGTCACACAATGACTGTCAGACAATGAAATCAATCAAGCTAATTTACGATTTAACAATAGTGTAGTGATAGTGGGTTAATCACTTAACAGCTTTAGGTTTATAACTGTATACAGCCCTTGCTAGGCCAGCAGCACTGGAGCATGTCTCTCAGTGAGCATTCAGCAAGCCAGAACGATCTGTCTCATCATGGCAGCCCTCCTTATTATACAGGGGGGCTGGCCAGTGTTCCTTTCTGTGATTGGGTGCAAGGGCTTAGGTTGAGAGCCCTCTGATTGACTCGATGAGGTCAGGTGGAGCTGGCCAAGGTTCCTCTCTGTGATTGGTTGCTAGGGCTTCTGCTGGGAGCCCTCTGATTGGCTCCAGGACGTCATCTCCTTAGTTACAGTATTTCGGATCCGGATATCCGCATGATATCCACGTTATGCGCCCAACTATCCGCAGATAGCTATCCGGATTTGGGCCCAACTATCTGGAATCCGAATCCGGTCGGATAGCTGAAATAAGGTCAGATATCCGGGTTACCCGGATATCCGGAATTTGGATGAGCAGCACTGCCAACAACAAATTGATAGTTTACATAGAAATGATGTTGTTTCTCAAAATAAGTTTGTAAAGCATACACAAATTATTACCAGGCAATACATATCCACTGGCCCAAACTCACTGATCCCATATACAGTACAAAACCCTTGGAATAACAGTTTTGAGGGGGTGTATCCACTTTATAAACATTATACTTTTTATGTACAGCCTAGGTCTTTACAGGTTACAATATTGTCCTGGTAATCCAATCAGAGCTGCAGCAAATCGACACAGCAGTGTCCATTTAGGTGTTAATATTACCATCCTCTGTGGTACCCCTTAATACAACTGTCTGGTTTGACTATGCCTAAAAACGGCCCTGCATAGCCGTTAGCCGTAAGTATCCTAGACATTGCTTAAAAAGGATTGGAACTGCAGTAACACATGCTGGCAGATATCTCTGTGTGTGTGGGCAAGGGGTAACAGCCCGGTTAACATTGCCAAATTTCAGCAGCCTGGTGCTTAGATTACTGTCCAGAGTGCTGGAAAATCTATGTATTTTTTTTTTTGCTAGGTACGCTTTATATTTACTTTAAATTGTAGCTAAGAAAACAGTGATTCCTTGGAACATATATATGAAATAGCAATTTATTTAGTTAATAGCGCAACGTTATTATTATTATTTATTGTATTTATAAAGCGTCAGCATATTACGCAGCGCTGTACAATAGATAAATGGGTTAACATACAGGTAGGACATACAGGAAACTCACAACAAAACAAGATCATGCAAATGATTTGATAACAGTACAATGTCATAGGTCAAAATAGAGACTGTTCTAGTCCACAAGAGGGGTGATTGTCAGCAAGATTGCATAATCAAGCTGGAAACACTGGGGAAGAGGGCCCTGCCTGAGGCTTACAATCTAAAGGGTGGGAGTGGAGACAATAGGTGCATCTGTTGAGAGGGTGTCTAACAGAACATATTATGGTGCTGGTGTATTGGGTATGCGAGCATGAAAAGCTTAATCACCATAAATAAACCCATTAGGGTCTAATATGCCAAAATCATACAGTGGCATCAGTCTGTTTTGGATCCACTGATCCTTCATCCAGCACATACATGGCAAACTTGGCCCGTGGGCCAAATCTGGCCCTCAGAGCTATTAAATTTGGCCCTTAAAGGGAACTAAACTGAGAAGGATATGGATTTTTCCTTTTAACATAATACCAGTTGCCCGACTCTCCTGCTGATGCTGTGTCTCTAATACTTTCAGCCACAGCCCCTGAACAAGCATGCAGATCAGGTGCTCTGACTGAAGTCCGACTGAATAAGCTGCATGCTTGTTTCAGGTGCGATTCAGCCACTACTGCAGCCAAAGAGATCAGCAGGATTGCCAAGCAACTGGTATTGTTTAAAAGGAAACATTCATATCCCTCTCAGTTTAGGTTCCCTTTAAGTGGGTTCCCCACTTTGCATTTTATTTTGCCCACTCTAGACCACCAGGGAAGCTATATTGGAGGTGAAGTCCTAGAACACCAGGGAAGCCATATGGGGGAAGTAGGGGGAAAACACTAGACACCAAGGAACTGTATAAGGGAGGGTGGTGTCCACTAGACACCAGGGATCTGTATAAGCGAGTGCGGGGGCCACCAGACACCAGGGAACTGTATGGGGAGGGGGGGGGGGGGGTCACTAGACACCAGGGAACTGTATAGGGGAGGGGGTAGGACCACTAGACACCAGGGAACTGTATAAGGAAGGGTGGGGGCCTCTAGACACCAGGGAACTGTATAGGGGAGGGGGTAGGACCACTAGACATCAGGGAACTGTATAGGGGAGGGGGTAGGATCACTAGACACCAGGGAACTGTATAAGGGAGGGTAGGGGCCACTAGACACCAGGAAATGTATAGGGGAGGGGGGCCACTAGACACAAGGGAACTGTATAGGGGAGGGTGGGGGCCTCTAGACATCAGGGAACTGTATAGGGGAGGGTGGGGGCCTCTAGACATCAGGGAACTGTATAGGGGAGGGTGGGGGCCTCTAGACATCAGGGAACTGTATAGGGGAGGGTGGGGGCCACTAGACACCAGGGAACTGTATAAGGGAGGGTGGGGGCCACCAGACACCAGGGGACTGTATACGGGAGGGGGGGTCACTAGACACCAGGAAACTGTATAGGGGAGGGTGGGGGCCTCTAGACACCAGGGGACTTTATAGGGGTTGGTGGGGGGCCATTAGACACTAGGGATGGAGGAAGGTGGTCAGTAGACATTGAGCTTGGCCCATGACTAGGTCCCAGTATTCAATTTTGTCCCACTTTGTATTTGAGTTGGACACCCCTGGCCCAGCACATATAGTCCTATTCTTTGGAGTGATAGTGAGGACCAGAATCATACAAGATAGTCCACCTTATATGCTGCTGGACTTTCCACCTCTCCACCAGCAGAATCAACATCAGCTTCACCGGGAAGTCCTGGTCTTCATAAGGAACTGCCCAGGGCAGAGGCGTAACTACAATTCATGGGGCCCTCTGCAAAACTTTGATGGGCCCTACCAGTGTTCACACCCCTTCCCTTGCCTAACCCTGGTGACCCTCACAGCCTGGGGGTCCATCTCACAAGGGTCATAAAACAAGCGTGACCATCATGATTTTCACAAATAACCATAACAAATGTAGCCATAAAAACACCTGATGTGAAGTACAGTCCCCTGTATCGGGGGAAGGGCAGGTTAATAGTTGGGGCCCCTCACAGCTCTGGCCCCCCCTGCGATTGCAGATGCCTATAGTTACGCCCCTGGCCAAGGGTCTGCAGCATCCAGAGCACTGGAGGGCCCAGAGTCAGACATTATGAGTGACCACTCCCACAGATCAAATGTGGGCGTGGCCAGGTGTGGAGAAACTCTGACAACCACTTTCACAAGCAAGTGAATCCATGATGCCATTATCACATAATCACAGCAATGCATAGTAACAATGATACACAACAATAACAGAGACCATCGGCACCAGTTATCAAAGGGAGCAACAGGCGGCTGTAATTGGCCGGTCTGGTGTCATCAACCCCATCTGATTGGTTGCGTGCCAAAGCTTCCCCTCTGACTGGCCATGATGACCCCTTGCTGGTGATAGGGTTTATATGGGGGGGGGTATATATGATATGAGGTATCCTCCAAAGTTTGCTTTCGGCAGCAGAAAGTCTAGAAATGACCCTTCCAACAACAAATGCTCCCAATATGCAGGCCCGGCCCTAGACTTTTTGCCGCCTGAGGCAAACTTTAAAGAAATCGCCCCCCCCCCCAAGCCGTGGGAGTAAGGGGCCGCCGAGCTGGAGGGGATAGTGGGCAGGAAGGGGGTATTGGGCCTAGCAGCGGGGAGGGGCTCGGACCCCCCTCCCTCGCCTGGGTCCCCCGTCCTCCGCTCCCCTCCAGCTTTAAAAAGTTAAGTTGCTGCAGCTATTGTAAGAGGCACGGGCAGTGATCACTCACCTTTTCCGCGTTCCAACGTGCGCTCCACTGACGTCACTTCCTGTAACGCTGTCCACTTACAATACAGTGGGCGGCGTAGCAGGAAGTGATGTCAGTGGAGCACACGCTGGAACGCGGAAGAGGTGAGTGATCCCCGCCCGTGCCTCTTACAATAGCTGCAGCAACTGAACTTTTTAAAGCTGGAGGGGAGCGGAGGACAGGGGACCCAGGCGAGGGAGGGGGGGTACGACTCCCCTCCCCGCTGCTAGGCCCAATACCCCCTTCCTGCCCGCTTTCCCCTCCAGCTCGGGCGGCCCCCCACACCCACGGACGGGCGGATGCTGCCCCCCCAGAAGTGCCGCCTGAGGCAAAAGTTTCACCCCGCCTCATGGGCGGACCGGCCCTGCCAATATGTCCCGAACAAAAGCCCCCAGTGTGTCACTAACAGCAGGAGCCACCATTACGCCTCTCACACTTGCTGCCACTATGTCTACCACACCATCAGGTGCTGCCATTATGCCAAAATGGCGTTGTAATGACCACCACTCTATAATGCCCCCAGCAATAACTTTCCATTATGCAATTATGTAATTTATGTAGTTTCTTTCCATTTTCTGTATCAGTTTACATCTGCAGAGCTATATACTGATACACAGAAGAGGGCCCTCTAGCTGCAGGCATTCACATCACAAGGGAAGCAGAAAGCTTTATATTATAGCACAGGAGTGACTCTTAGTGGCTACCAGTAACCTCAGATTCTAGAGGCACTCAGGCTTGCATAGCAGTGCAGAAAAGGCATGGCATGGAACCGAGGAAGCGGGCTACCACTCACAAAACGCATTATCCTTTTAGTGCTTGACTGAATAAATATATTTTTCTATTAATATTTGTTTGTTTTGCAATAGAGGTAGGAGCCACACCATCTCGTTAGCTAATTGCTTATCATTTTTTTTATATCCTGGGCGCCTCCACCAGTGTTTGTTTCGTTTTACTCTAGTAAGCTGTCACACAGGAAAGGCTCATGCAGACTACTCGTAGAAGAATTGCAGCTTCCTGCCACACCTACTCCACAGCTTCCTGCCACACCTACTCCACAGTTCCCTGCCACACCTACTCCACAGTTCCCTGCCACACCTACTCCACAGCTCCCTGCCACACCTACTCCACAGCTCCCTGCCACAGCTACTCCACAGCTCCCTGCCACACCTACTCCACAGCTCCCTGCCACACCTATTCCACAGCTCCCTGCCACACCTACTCCACAGCTCCCTGCCACACCTACTCCACAGCTCCCTGCCACAACTACTCCACAGCTCCCTGCCACACCTACTCCACAGCTCCCTGCCACACCTACTCCACAGCTCCCTGCCACAGCTACTCCACAGCTCCCTGCCACACCTACTCCACAGCTCCCTGCCACACCTATTCCACAGCTCCCTGCCACACCTACTCCACAGCTCCCTGCCACACCTACTCCACAGCTCCCTGCCACAACTACTCCACAGCTCCCTGCCACAGCTACTCCACAGCTCCCTGCCACAGCTACTTCACAGCTCCCTGCCACAGCTACTTCACAGCTCCCTGCCACAGCTACTCCACAGCTCCCTGCCACAGCTACTCCACAGCTCCCTGCCACAGCTACTCCACAGCTCCCTGCCACAGCTACTCCACAGCTCCCTGCCACACCTACTCCACAGCTCCCTGCCACACCTACTCCACAGCTTCCTGCCACACAAACTCCACAGCAGGGACAGATCTAGACCAAGTTGCGCCTGGGGCAAGGTCAGGTTTTGGCACCTAAAGGTCAGGTTTTGGCACCTAAATTGCCATTCCCCATCCAGTTTTGGCGGCTAATGGTCAGGTTTTGGTGCCTAAAGATCAGGTTTTGGCACCTAAACTGCCATTCCCCATCCAAATTTTGCCGCCTTTTAAAGAATTCAACAAACTGCGCCTGGGGCAAGAGACCCGTCTGCCCCCCCTAGATCCGTCCCTGCTCCACAGCTTTCTGCCACACCCACTCCACAGTTTCATGCCACACCCACTCCACAGCATCCTGCCACACCTACTCCACAGCTTCCTGCCACACCTACTCCACAGCTTCCTGACACACCTACTCCACAGCTGCTGAGTCTTCCACATTACCAAGCAGATATTAGTTAACTGAAGTTAATTGTTTTGGTAAACAATATTACCAAAATATTACCACTTGTGTGGAAATCTTACAGAATTTGGGAAAAAAATACAGCAGAGGGCATGTCACCAGCAAAGGGCATGACACCAAACTCCAAACTAAGGGAGGGTGGTGAAAAGCTATGTAAATATAAACCAGGCTAGAGCTGATAACAGATCTCAGAGGCCACCTGGGTCCTGTAATGATCACCTGTAAATCCGAGATGAAAAACTAACTATAACAAGTAACTTGTCTATACATCTTATCTAAAGTTTAGATGTTTTACATAGCAAATCTAGTTGCAAACAGCTTCAACTGATTATTTTCTTCCTGCGATACAATGAGAGCAGCCATGTTCTGTTTTTTTTTACATTACACACAGGCAAGCTGCTCTGCATCTCCTCCCCTCAGCCTGTGAAAACTCCACTCCCCTCTCCCTCTGAAATCTCTGGCTAGTAACACCTCCTCCTCCTGCCCAGACTGAGCCCCCATAAGCCCTTACTATATGGGTCTCAGAGTTCCTAGGCGCTGAAGGAGCTGTGGGCGAGGGTTGTTTAGTTTATAGGGAAATAGGGTAAACAAAAAAGTATTTGGCTTGAGGAATGCCCTTAAAGGGAAAGTTCAGGCAGTTTTAAAAAAAAATAAAAATCCATATCCACTTACCTGGGGCTTCCTCCAGCCCGTGGCAGGCAGGAGGTGCCCTCGAAGCCGCCCCAGAGCCTCCCGGTCGTCTCCGGTGGCTGACCCGACCTGGCCAGGCCCGCTACCAGGTCGGGCTCTTCTGCGCTCCAACGACGGGCTCTTCTGTGTCCCACGCGGGCGCACTGACGTCATCGGACGTCCTCCGGGCTGTACTGCGCAGTACAGCCCGGAGGATGTCCGATGACGTCAGCGCGCCCCCGTGAGGAGCAGAATGGAGCGCAGAAGAGCCTGACCTGGCAGCCGGGCATGGCCAGGTCGGGTCGGCCACCGGAGACGACCGGGAGCCTCCAGAGCGGCGGCGAGGGCACCTCCTGCCTGCCACGGGCTGGAGGAAGTCCCAGGTAAGTGGATATGGATTTTTTTTTTAAACTGCCTGAACCTTCCCTTTAAAACTATATGTAAGGAACTCAATTATGCAATGAGTAAAAGTTTATCTCGGATCCACTTTAACATGGGATTTGAATTTAGGTGTGTTAAAAGTGTTACTTAACCTCCTGAGCATTACGCCGCTCAGGAGGTTTTGTTAGCTTGTGCCCCCAGGATTAATGAATTTGCTTACATGGCTGCAAAACCTTTAGCTAGCACTAGGCTAGCTAGTACAGCTGTCCAGCATCCTGTGCCCGTGCCGTCCTTCCAGTCAGCAGCGACGACCCCTCAAAGCTGGCAGATCGTGGCCAGTCGGAGGCTACTGCGCATGCGCGGTCCTGAGCCGTGTGCATCCTGATTGCACTCCCGCTGCCTGGAGCATTCCGTGCATGCACACTAGCGATTTACCTATATTGCGCATGCGCAGAGTGCTGCCGTGCACAGGGACGTGATGAGGAGGTGCATGTGCGGCCAGCTTTGAGGAGATCCCCGCTGCTGGCTGGAGGGTCTTGGAAGGATGCCGCGGGCCAAGGATGACTGCAGGGGCTGTAAGAAGCCCCAGATAACTTAAACTGCTTTTTTTTTTAAATAATTTTATATTAACATTAAAGGACCACTATCAAAAAATTGTAAAATTTAAAATACATTTGAACATATACAAATAAGAAGAATGTTTCTATCAGAGTAAAATGAGCCATGAATGACTTTTCTCCTATGTTGCTGTCACCTACAGTAGGTAGTAGAAATCTGACAGAACCGGCAAGCTTTGGACTAGTCCATTTCTCCAAAGGGGATTCTCAACCTGGCCTGTATTCTTTATAAAGGCATTCCCTGAAAAGTATTTCTACAATGATGCTGGCCTGCCTCCCTGCTCACTGCACACTTTTGGCAGATGGACCGAGCAACTGCCATTCACAAAGTATTTTTGAAAATCAACAAAAACCCTTAGAGTCCCCCATGAGGAGATGGTCTAGTCCAAAACCTGTCGGTTCTGTCATATTTCTACTACCTACTGTAAGTGACAGCAACATAGGAGAAAAGTATTGTATGGCTCATTTTACTTTGGAAGAAATGTACTTCTTATTTGTATGAGTTTATATATGTTTTACATTTTATGATTTTTACGATAGTGGTCCTTTAAATGATACATCGGACTACAAAATGTATAGCATAGGATAGTTGTTATATACGTGTATTTTATCAATATTAATGAAATGAACATGACATGATCTCTAGGCGTGTAGAGATGTTACCTGATGTGGCTGCAATCCCATTAATTTGTAATAAATGGGATAATTGTGAACCCGGAGAAAGGCAGGCAACCATGTGTTGTGATTCTGCAGTGAATCGCAAGGCATGAATGGATACATCAGAAAGTGCAGTTTATGGACTATCTGAAGGAGCAGAGTGGTCAGTACACACAGATAGGCACCCAGTATAACAAGTTAGAACTCTTCACTGAAGAAAACGTGCAGCGATAGATCATACACCACCATCAGGAAATACAGCTTACTTAGAACACAGAGGATACAGGAAATCACAATACCATAGAGATCATCACTTAATTTTACAGACAGCGACATCTTGTGGTTGCTTTACCGCAGTTTAGGTAATTCTGTTGATACTGCCAACAAGTCACTCACCTGCACAGCTTTGATGATGGCGATGACGCCTGTGGGCCAGAAGCAGCAGATGGTGGTGAGCACAGCAATCGGCATGTAATCGTGAGGAGGTCGTCGTGGCTCTAGAAGTGCCAGTCCCGGTGGGATCTGAGGAGGGGGGATGCCAGGCTGGGGTGGGACAGTGCCGGCCTGGTATTGCTAACGAGGAGACAAAATAAGAAAAGCAGATGTTATGTGTCGCCCTGAAATTATTCACAGCTTTGGTCCAGGTAATTTTTTGCCTGCATTTAATAGAACACTGTTTAATATTAATTATGCATAAAATAAAGTTTATAAAAGACAATTTTTTTTTTACAAAAAGAAAAATATGGTACCTACTGCACCAGCTCATAGATACCCTATGCCCTACCACTGCCTGCTCACATGCATTTAGCCGGGAAAGGCCCCTCCCCTTTCTTTTAGTCAAACCGACATGCACGGCGGAGAGAGTGGTTGCCGTACTGACTGGAAGCTTTTAGTAAGGAGGTGTGGCTTCATATGCTGACTATGGGGAACAAGGGGGGTATATTGAGCAGGGAGTTGGCTGTTGCAGAGGATATCTGTACTGGCACAGCAGATACGTATTTTCCTCTTTACTATGCTGTAATGTTTTAGTTGTTTGTTTTTTGTTGGCCCTCCTCCCCCTCAGTCCTGAACGGACACTCAAGGGATTGAGTCCCAATCCCTGCGGATCACAGTAACTGCACATGTACACACCTTTATTAAAAGCGGATCCGAGATGAAAAACTAACTATAACAAGTAACTTGTCTATATATCTTATATAAAGTTTAGATAGTTTACAGAGCATATCTAGCTGCAAACAGCTTCAATAGAATATGATTATTTCTTCCTGTGATACAATGACAGCAGCCATATTGTTTGTAAACATTACACACAGGCAAGCTTATCTGCATCTTCAGCACTCAGCCTGTGAAAAACATCTAATCCCACCTCCTCCCCTCTGCCTCTGAAATCTCTGGCTAGTAATACCTCCCCTTCCTCCTGCCCAGACTGAGCTCCCATGAGCCCTTGCTACTGTCTGAAAATGCCAAGGCTCTCTGAAAAGCTGTGGGCGAGGCTTGTTTAGTTTACAGGGAATTAGAGTATTAAAACAAAAAAGTATTTGGCTTGAGAAATGCCCTATAAACAATAGGAAAGGAACACAATTATGCAATGAGTAAAAGTTCATCTAGGATCCACTTTAAAACAATGTTCAGTAAAATGCATTTATAAAAAAAGCTGTGAAAGGATAAGAACACGTTGAAACACTTTAGTTTCTTTAAAGCGGGGTAAAACTCTTACATAACATTCAATAAAAATGTGTTTTCCTACATTTTACTATCCATTTAGTTACCACATATGCTTTTGTGCACAAGTAATATTGTCTGTTTACAAATTTCCAAAGTACAGTTTATCAGCTCTGAAAACGGCCATTGCTTTTTTTGCATAGCTGCTGTATTCATATATTAAAATCCATCTAGTGATCATTACTCAACTCTCTTTGCTTCTCAGCTCAGTGCAGTTTCAGCAGTTTGCTAATGTTTACATTCATTTGTCAGATACATTTAGTATATAAAAGATAATGTTATCACATTTTTGGATACAGCCAGAAGCTTTCCACCGAAGCTAGGAGCTTTCCACTGAAGAACAAAGTGCTGTGTTTAACTGTTTGAATGCTGTTCTGCTACAATTATTTTTGTGGTAGAAGATTTTATGCTGTAAATAATCTTTTAGAACAAAGAGGAAATGCGGAGTGTCATACTACTTTAATAAAGCGTTTGCCAGTAAGCAGCGTTTGTAAATTACACATTTTCCTTCTGTTCCTCTTTAACCTCACATTCTACGCTAACGTACCTTCCTTTTTCGCAAGTTCTCCTTGAATTACCTAGCTAGTTTTTTTCTTTTTCTCCCCCTGTAGCAAGCCATTATGTTATTTATAGCAGATAAATTGCAGATGCACTGCTCAATGTATATTTATAACTCTCAGTCCATCATAAACCGAAAAGAAAATATTTCAACAGACACAGAGCTTTAGTCAAAGAGCCCAAAATCAAAAATGTGACACCATCCCCCGCCCCCACACACACTTTTTCTTTATGTAACCTGAATGATTCTTCAAAAGCTCAACCCTAAGCTTTTTCCGCTTAATATTAACTTAGGGCTCTTTCACACCAGAGCCCATTTGCTGCGTTTTAACGCAAAGTCAAAGCTTTGCGTTAACCAAGGTAAAATGAAAGGCCATAGACTTTCATTTTACCTTTCACATCCGACGCTGCGGTTCGGTGCGTTGCGGTTCGACGCACCCGGGAGCGTCGATCCGCCGGGAGTCGGCGTTTTCCGTCGGGTTCAATGATAGCTACCGCCGCTGATTGCGTTGCACTGCAGATTCCCGACAACACGCCGCAGGGCATATAACGCGTGCAGGCAACGGCTCCTGCACGCGTTGTCAGATGTGAAAGACGCCTTAGGCAAGTACTATTGCTTCATTGTAACGCCTTGACCTCCCTGCCCTCAGCTTCTAACCGCAATTCCCCTCCTGGTGCTCTGCCGTACTACCCACATATTTCTGATTCCCAGAAAAGGATGAAGATTAAATGGGGCCCTAGGCAAGATGGTGCCCTAGACACCGCTGATGGCCATCTGGCCTTTTTAGTAAGATTTGGTGGGGGGGGCCTGGGGCTAGCATCCACCAGGCCCTTAGACTCTTTCCAGGCCTAGGCAACTGCCTTGGGCATGGGGATTTTTATATTTGGACCCAACAGTGTTAGCAGGGGCATAACAGCCTCTGTGACCCTCAATATCGCATGTGGGCCTGGGGGATAAAGGGGCTCGGCTGTCGTGAGTTGCAGACAACACCTTGTGGCTCCCGCCCCTGCATATCATGTGACGTGTCACGTGACGTGTATCTGGGAGCTGCAAGGAGTTACACAGTATAGCATGGTTGAAGAGAGCCGTTAGCTTCACTGACTGGCAATGTATGACGCTTCCACTGCTATGTTCTTCTCGCTCTGGGGCGGGAGTCTTGTTCCAGGAACGTTTTTTATCCTGGGTGGGGGGTGTTAAGGGTTTTGCAAGGGGCCCAGCCGGCTCAGTCCTGCTGGGGGGCCCGGTGGACTCTAGATACACCCCTGAGCATCAGTGTCAGAGTGGTGTAAAAGGAGGAGCTATTAAAGGCTACTACTATTCAAAGTGATTATTACCAGCCAGAGGCGTAACTAGGAATCACAGGGTCCCCCCTGCAAAACTTTGGATAGGGGCCCCTCAGCTGTCATTGCTGGAGCGCTGATGGTAGTCTGAGGTGAGGGAGGGGTGTTCAGGCCCACATCCCTGCTGCTGTTTATGCCTGCTGCTTGGCCTTCCTGCGCTACACCTCGCCCTGCCCCTAAAAATGGCCCTAGATGGCCTCAGAGCCAGCCCCCCCCCCCCCTCAGCCTTCTCTCCCTAAGGGCCCCCCTGCAGCTGCATCCCTTGCAGGGCCTATTGTTACGCCGTTGTTACCAGCATAACACTGATAAGGAGTTAATACAAGGGTTAAAGGAGGGCCCCAGTTGGGCTCCGATGCAGTCGCTACCTCTGTATCCCCTATTGCTATGCCGCTGGGTGAGGATACCCAGGATTCTCCCAATGAGGTGATATAAATGAGTTTTAGAAGCAGGCACACAGGCCATGTGACTGCCCACACACTATACATTACAGGAAATGCAGCAATAAAAGTTCAGGGTTAATGTGCTTCTGACTGTATGTAAAGCAAACCTTAAGCCAAAACAACATGAGATAATGAATTGTATGTGTAGTACAGCTAAGGAATAACAACAAAGAAAAGAGTCTCATACTTTTTCAGCTATATCGGTTTTTTATAACGTTGCATCATACTGTCACATTTGTAACTACATTCTGCGTTTGAAGCTATAAAACAAAGTAGAAATAATGACCCTTTGAACTTTCCTGCTGTAAAACCTTATCTCAAGCTGTCTCTCACTGCTTCTTGGCTGTTTAAGTGCTTCAGAAAACAGGATTGTATTGGACCCAAGTTGGGTGGAATAGCTCAGAGAAGCTCTTTTGCATAGATAACAACTGAAGTTTTTTGTAACTCTTTCTGTACTGGAAAACAATATGAGACTCTTTTCTTTGCTTCTTATGTTCTATTTCTTAGCTGTACTACACATACAATTTATTGTCTCAAATGTACTTACGCTTTCGGGATTGATTTAACTTCTTGCCGACCGGTTGACGCCAATGGGCGTAAAGTCCTGGGGCTCTGTTTTGCAGTAGATCGCGCGCATCTCCTGCTCCGGCGGCAGAGCTCCACCCCCTCTTTAGTCTCCAAGCGGCAATCGCCGCTCGAGAGACTGTTAGATGGCGAAACCGCCGTCTAAACACAGTGCAGCACTGCAATCAGCAGCAGCGCTGTACTGAGGGGACAAGAGAGCGATCGGCTCTTATAGGTAGAAGCCTATGACAGCTGATCGCATGATTGGCTGGATGCAGGGAGGGAGGAAGGGAGGGGAATAACAAAACAAAAAAAATGCATGTTTTGTGTAAAAAACGCACAAATAAATATTTATTAAAAAAAAAAAACACCTGGGGGGCCATCAGATCCCACCAACAGAGAGCTCTGTTGGTGGGGGGAAAAGGGGAGGAGGATCACTCGTGTGCTGTATTGTGCAGCCATGCAGCTTGGCCTTAAAGTTGCAGTGGCCACTTTAGTTAAAATGTGCCTGGTCTTTAGGGGGCTTTACCACTGTGGTCCTCAAGGAGTTAAAGAGAGTCTGAAGCGAGAATAAATCTCGCTTCAGACCTCATAAATAGCAGGGGCACGTGTGCCCCTGCTAAACCGCCGCTACAGCGCGGCTTAACGGGGGTCCCTTCACCCCCAAATCCCCCTCGATACACCCGGGGAGCGCTTCCTGGTTGGGGCAGGGCTAGCCGCCGCAGCCCTGCCCCATGCGCGTCTGTCAGCGCATATCTCTGCCTCTCCTCCGCCCCTCTCAGTCTTCCTTCACTGAGAGGGGCGGGGGAGAGGGGGCGATGCGCCGCTGATAGACGCGACTGGAGGCAGGGCTGCAGCCGTTAGCCCTGCCTCCAGGAAGCAATAAATCACGACCAAATCTGCGCCCAAGTGTCGCAGTGGTCGTTTTGGGGGTGAAGGGACCCCCGTTAAGCCGCGCTATAGCGGCGGTTTAGCAGGGGCACACGTGCCCCTGCTATTTATGAGCTCTGAAGCGAGATTTATTCTCGCTTCAGAGTCTCTTTAAAGAGAACCCAAGCCAAAGCTCGGATTTAGAAACCGATAGTTAGCTAAGGAGAGGGAAGCATATCGTCCATCGTCCTCTGGTGCAAGCTGCAAATGCACGAGCAAGGCCATGCCTGCGCAGTAGCATGGTGCCGCTCATGCACAAGCAGCTCCGGCTTACTGCGCAGGCATACTCGCTCAAGCACTCTATGGCCATTTGTGGTTGAAGAGAAGCGGGCTTCGATCAGATAACCAGCAAGGTTGGTAATCTTTGGAAGGTCCATGAGCAGCACGGATGGAGGACGCATGGGAAGCCTCATTAGGATCCAGAGGCTTACCTCTCCTTAGGTAAGTATGTTCATTGGTACCAGAGCTTAGGCACAGGTACACTTTAAAGCGGAACTAAAAAAAAAAATAAAAACAGCAAACACACAGCAGTCCAGTTTTTTCAGGAACTTCCCATAAATGTTTTGGTGGACATTCTTCTTGTCTGCTGTGATTGGCCATTTCTGAATAACCTCTCTAAGCTATGCTAATCCACTAGCCTGTAACAGAGGTCATGGGCCCGCCCTCACTTATTTATTCTGCACACCAATGCCCCATGGTGCATCATCCCTCCCCACGCTACTTCACAAATTGAATATAAAACTGCTTAGGATGTTAGGGAGGATTGATTAAAGCATCAGGAGGAAGTTCCTTAGTGTCAACAGCAAGTCCTGTCTCTTTGCAGCAAAACTCAGGGATAGAGTGTGTGTTTTGCAGAGTGGTGTCAGTAACTAGGCTGTTTTGGGATCAGTTTATTGTAGAGTGTTTAGTTGCTCATCCATGCCCTCATCATCTCCCGCCTTGATTACTGCAACTCCCTTCTGTCTGGCCTCCCCTTGAACTGCATTGCCTCCCCTTCAATCAGTTATGAATGCGGCTGCCAGACACATCCATTCATCTCAACGCTCTGCATCCTCATCTCCTCTCTATAAATCCCTGCACTGGCTCCCTATATGATTCAGGATAAGTTTCCAGATTCTATGCCTGGCCTATAAATCTGTTCACAAAACCTGGCCCAACTTACAAACTCTTGGAGCTTGTTTACAGGTATACACTAGCTCGTCCCCTCCGGTCCTCCAATGACCTTCGTCTAACTTCCTCACGCATTTCCCACTCCCATGAGTGCCTGCAGGATTTCTCAAGAGCTGCCCCCACCCTTTGGAACTCCCACCACCCATCAGACTTGCCCCCCTCTTTTATCATATTCAAACAAGCCCTCAAAACCCACCTTTTCAAGGTGGCCTTCTCACCCCCTATCACACAGTAACTCTCTACTGAATACTTATTCCACAGTCCGACCTTGTGTGTCCACCTCCCCCCTTAGCTTGTAAGCCCATACTTGTATTACTGGGTCTACCTAACCAGACCAAAAATCACGATGATCATGTATTTTGTACATTGTTTGCCTTGTATAGCCTTGTCCTATGTTGTATTACCTTGTTACGTCTCTCATCCTTTGTATCACTGTATGTATTTATTGTCCAGAGCTGGGTAATTTGTTGGCACTTTATAAATACAATTATTAATAATAGTTCTGCTTTAATTGCATGCTCATTTTATTCCATCACACGGCGAGATATTTTGTAGGAATGCATAGTATGTGGTACTTACCGTTCCCATAGGGGTAGACTGGTACGTAGGCCGTGCAGGGCTGCAGGTGCATAGGGTAGCCTGTTGGTTGCTGCACATACCCTCCGACCGGCATGGTCCCCGTAGAAGGGTGTGTCTGGACCACGTACCCCTGGGGGGCTGGTGGTGTTGGCCTGTAAAAGGGCGTCTCCTGAAGGTATCCTTGGGCATCCTGGCGGGTAAGGGTGGGCACTGGCTGGCTGGGGTGGTGGATCATTGTAACCCGGAATAACCCCATTGCAAGGGCCCTCCCCTCCTGGCTGATTGTAAGGTGGGGGGAGAGCTGTGGGGTCCAGAGTCTGGAGGGCCTGAAGATAGCAAGGAGGGAGAGAAAGAAAAAGTGAGAGACAGATAAAGGCAGAAAGAGAAAAGAGACAGAGACGGAGGGAGAGAGAGAGGGAGAGAGATGAGAGGGGGGGGGGGGTGGGGGGGGGGGGGGGGGGTGGGGGGGGGGGGGGGGGGGGGGGGTGGGGGGGGCGGAGGAGAGAGAGAGAGAGAGAGAGAAAGAGAGAGAAGTGAAGAGAGGGAGGGAGAGAGAAGTGAAGAGAGGGAGGGAGAGAGAGAGAGAGAGGTAGTGGGAGGGAAAGAGAGAGAGAGAGAGAGAGAAGGGAAGAGAGAGAGAAAGAGGGGAGGGGGAGAGAGAGAGAGACAGAGGCCCATATGCAATTCACTTTTTCACCTGAGTTTTCTCCTAGGTGATAATTTTTCATCTTCAATTTAAAATAATATTTCCAGCACTTTTCAACTAAAAAAAGTACCAAAAAGTAAGCAAAAAAGCACTATCAAAATTATTTGGGTATTTTCTTGCTTTCTGGTGGCTTAAAATGCATTTTATTGACAAGTTTAAAATATCAACTTGGAGAAAACTAAGGAGAAAAAATTGAATTGCATATGGGCCCAGAGAGAGAAGGGAAGGGGAGGGAAAGAGATATAGAGAGAGAGAGAGAGAGGGAGGGGGAGGGGGGGAAAGAGATATAGAGAGAGAGAGAGAGGGGAGGGGGGGAGGGAGAGAGAGAGAGAGAGAGAGAGAGAGATGTGGGAGAAGGAATAAAAATGAAAATGAGTGTGTAAGAAGAAGAATGTGAATGAAAAAATGAGAGAATGGGAGGAAGGAGGAGAGAGAGACCCAGGGCCCTATGCAATTACCAAACTCGCCAGCGCTAAGTGCTGGAGAGTTCTTAAATTAGGCGTCAGCAAGGTCGCCTAATGCAATTGCATTTAACACCCCCCCAGGGCGGAAAAGAACTCGCTTGGGCGATATAATCGCCCAGCAAGTTACTTTCCCCCTATGCAATTGCATTTTGCACCCCCGGGAAGCGATGCTTCCCGGCAAACATAGGTGCTAACTTCTCACCTGCTCTGAGCAGGCGAAAAGACCTGTCGCTGCTGTCAGCGGGCTGATTTTGGCATCTGGGAGCCTCCTTTACTAAGGAGACCCCAGATGCCAGTGATTTAAATAGATAAAGGAGTCAGCTTTGACTTCTTACCTATTTAAAATGTAACAAAAAAACATACCTCCATCGTTCCCGTCTCACCTCATGTCCCACGCCGCTCCTCCGCTCATCTCTGTCTCTGTGAGTATTCTCGGAGCCCGGCAAAGCATCTTTGAGTCTCCCGCCGGGGCTCCCCATTCGTCCACTAGGTGGCCCAATGAGAATCATCCTGATTCTTATTGGTCCAATTAGAATCAGGATGAATCTCATTGGGCCACCTAGTGGATGAATGGGGAGCCCCGGCGGGAGACTCAAAGATGCTTTGCCGGCTCCAAGAATACTCACAGAGATGAGCGGAGGAGCGGCGTGGGACATGCGACGAGACGGGAACGATGGAGGTATGTATCTTCTGAAGGTCCCGCGGTAGCGACGAGCGGCAGGAGGCGACGGGCGGCGGGTACGAGCTTTGCGATGATGCGCTGGCTCTTGCTACGATGCGCGCGCATCTACCCGGGGAGCGAGGCAGCAGTGGTGTGGTGCTGAAGGACAGCTCCCCAGCACTAATGCCTCGCTCCACATCGCTGGCCACACAGGAGCATCGCTCAGCGAATACCTAGTATTCGCCTGAGTTATGCTCCTTTACGCAAGGACATCGCTCAGGTGAAACTGGCAATTGAATTTGCCGGTAAATCCTGAGCGATGTGAGGAGATAAGAAGCTCGCATGTTTTCAGCTTCTTATCTCCTCGAATTGCATATGGCCCCCAGAAGGTTAGAGGCAGAGAGAAAATTAAGGGACCACTATTACAAAAACGTGTAAAATTTAAAATACATACAATTAAAATGCACATTTTCTATGTTGCTGTCACTTGAAGAGGAACTCCAGTGAAAATAATGTAATAAAAAAGTGCTTAATTTTATGTATAAATGATTTAGTCAGTGTTTACTCATAGCTCATCTTTCCTCTCCCTGATTTACATTCCGACATTTATCACATGGTGACATTTTTACTGCTGGCAGGTGATGTCACTGGAAGGAGATGCTGCTTGCTTTTTTGGCAGTTGGTAACAGCTGTTATTTCCCACAATGCAACAAGGCTCCCACAGTGTGATGTCAGAACCTCAGAGCTGTGAGGCGCTGACATCACACTGTGGGAGGGGTTTCACCACAATATCAGTCATACAGAGCCCCTTGATAATCCGTTTGAGAAAAGGAATAGATTTCTCATGGGAAAGGGGGTATCAGCTACTGATTGCGATGAAGTTCAATTCTTGCTTACGGTTTCTCTTTAAAATAAGTAGTAAAAAGCTGACAGATCTGACAGATTTTTAATCCATCTCCTCGTGGGGGATTTTCAGTATTACCTTTATCGGTTACAAAAGTCTTTCCTGGAAAGGGTCTACTATGAAGATATTAGCAAGCTTTCCTATTCATTTGCAAATTACTTCGGCAGTTGGACTGCAAAATGCAGTTCAGTAAGTGTTTTTGCGAATAAAGAAAGAACCGAAAACCCCCATGAGGAGATGGACTAGTCCAAAACCTGACAGATCAGTCAGATTTTCAGTACCTACTGTAAGTGACAGCAACATAGGAAAAAAAATAATTTATAGTTCATTTTACTCTGGGAGAAATGTACATTTACATGTATGTATTTTAAATGTACATTTTTTTAGTGATAGTTGTCCTTTAAATAGACACTGAAGCGAAAACATTTTTATGATATAATGAAGTGGTTGTGTAGTTCGGATAATTACTAGAACATTAGTAGCAGAAAGAAAATACTCTCATATTTTTATTTTCAGTTATAAAGCTTTTTTTTATAACATTGCATCATTCTGTAATATTTGCAGTTTACACACTACCCAGCATTCTAAATGATTTTACAGAGCAGGCTAGTGAACTTTTGACCTGTCCTCAGCAGTAAAAAAAAAAAAAAAAAAAAAAAAAAAAAAAAGAATACAGTGCCAGACAGTTGAGATGATAAGCTTCAGAAGTCAGAGCTCTCTGCGACTTTGAAAGTCGTGGAGCTCAATGGCTCTTTTGCATAGATAACAACTGGAGTTTCGTAACTCTTCCTGTACTGGAAACAATATTACACTTATGTCTCTGCTCCTAATATTTTATTTCTTAGCTGTACTACACATACAAATCATTACATCATAATTTATTTGCTGGGTGAGACAGAGAGCGAGAAGACAGAGGAAAGAAGGAAAGGCAGAGAGAATGAAGAAGAGAAATGTAGATGGATGGCAGGAGGAACGTGTGAAGGAGTGGCAGAGAGGGTAGACATACACTAAACCATTGTAAACTCCATCCAACACATAATATTAATCTGGGAATATCTTTCACTTTGACTGCTCAGCTTTGAGTACCGCTAGCTTTGTACCGCTCAATGTGGTGTAGACAATACAATAATACAATACAATAACATTTGTAAAGCGCTTTTCTCCCATAGGACTCAAAGCGCATAGTTGTGTCTCAGATTAATACAGGGTTGCAGGCTGGGTTGTGTTACAGAGGAGATAGTCAGATGTTCATGAATGCCAGACTAAAGAGGTAGGTTTTCAGTTTAGACTTAAATGCTTCCAGGGATGGAGCTGTCCTGATTGGGTGTGGCAGGGAGTTCCAAAGTGTAGGGGCAGCATGACAAAAGGCTCTGTCTCCAAAGGTTTTGAGGTGGACTCTGGGGGTGACCATGGTGTTACGTCCTTTTGATCTAAGATTGTGGGGGTGTGTAGAGCTAAGAGGAAGTCGATTGCCCGCTGTTCTGGCCTACGCTACATCAATAAGAAACAGCCTCTCCTCATCAACCTTCAATTGCTTCATCAGTCAGATCAGTCCAGACTGGGTTGTGTTTTTAATAGAGGATTTTTAGTAGATTAGACCTTAGTCAAAAACTTTGTACTGGACAACTGAGAGTGTGTGGCTAACTTTGTTGTGGAAGTAAAATGCATATGGGGAACAGAGGAAAAGGAAGGAAGAATAGTTTATACAAGAGAGCAAGAGGAAGGAAGTAGAAGCTATACAGGAAACCAAGAGAGGGAAGAAAGGGAGGGAGGGAGGAAGGAAGAGTTTATACAAGAGAGCAAGAGGTAGGAAGTAGAATTTACACAGGAAACAAGGAACTGAGGAAAGGAAAGAAGAAAATCAGAAGAGTTCTTACAAGAGAGCAAGAGAAAGGAGAGGAGGTAATGTATACATTATACAGAGAGAGAAGGGGGAAATAATGTATATTGGAGAGACAAGAGGAGGGGGGGGGGGGTACATAGCAGAAAGAGACAGTAGGAGAGAGACAGTGAACAAAAAGCAGAGATAACATGGAAAAAGACTAAATGAGGGGTAGCAGGGTGAGAAAGACAATGAAGAAGAGATAGCATAGGAAGACAGAATGAATTAGAGAAAATTTAAAAAAACAAAACAGTGGGGGTTGTGGAGAGAGAAAATGAATAAATAAATAAAAATGAATGGAGGTTGATACGATAGGAAAAGAACTGGGGGAGTGGGAGTGATAGAGAGACATGCGGTGGAGTAGAAATTGGGATGGTGGCTGTTAAAGAGTAACTGTTAGCCCCCAAAGTGAAATTTAAATCTGTACAGCAATGTTTTATTTAGTATTAAAGTGATCAAAAAAGCCAATGCGTTCTGCAAAAATCAATATAATTTTGCTACTATGTAGCCTTTTGCCCACGCTAACGACGCAAAGCCGCATATCAGATACTGATGACGAGCATGCAGAGCATGCCTATGTTTGCCCGACCCCCCTCTCCCCCCCAGGACCAGGTGCCGATCTATTTGCACCACAAACAGCTGACCGCTCTGACACGGAGAGAGAGCGGCAGCACTTCCAGCGGGAGCACCGCAGAGCAGCCGCCGCCGAGTCACATGTGAGAGAATCACATGTGAGAGATGCACGGCGGCGGCTGCTCTGCGGTGCTCCCGCTGGAAGTGCTGCCGCTCTCTCTCCGTGTCAGAGCGGTCAGCTGTTTGTGGTGCAAATAGATCGGCACCTGGTCCTGGGGGGGAGAGGGGGGGGTCGGGCAGACATAGGCATGCTCTGCATGCTCGTCATCAGTATCTGATATGCGGCTTTGCGTCGTTAGCGTGGGCAAAAGGCTACATAGTAGCAAAATTATATTGATTTTTGCAGAACGCATTGGCTTTTTTGATCACTTTAATACTAAATAAAACATTGCTGTACAGATTTAAATTTCACTTTGGGGGCTAACAGTTACTCTTTAAAAGACCTGACCTGATAGGGATATGGAGGCTGCCGTATTTATTTCATTTTAAGCAACGCACATTGGATCCATCTGAAAATGGCGCCTGCGAATAATGGCGCACGGTGTTGCCGCTATCCGTTTGTCGCTTATCGCTATTTAAAGTTAAAGCCTTGTCGTTATTTAGCGTTAACACACAGAATCCTCTCTGTACCTATCCCTAACCCCCCCCTGGTGGTGCCTAACCCTAACCACTTCCCTGGTGGTGCCTAACCCTAACCACCCCCCTGGTGGTGCCTAACCCTAACCACTGCCCTGGTGGTGCCTAACCCTAACCACCCCCCTGGTGGTGCCTAACCCTAACCACCCCCCTGGTGGTGTCTAACCCTAACCACCCCCCCGGTGGTGCCTAACCCTGACTTTGACGCTGTTACATTAAATCCATTCACCGTTTTGCATTTAAATAACATCTGCTGTTTGGCATTTGAACGGCGCTATTGATAAATAACGTTAGTGTGTGCCACTATTGATAATAATGTTAGTGTGTGCCGTTTTTCTTCTTTTTTCCCTGTGCGCCATTATTATGCAGTACTAACGATAAATAGCGATAAGCATATCTTTTTAATGCGGCGCTATTTTTATGCATAGGCGCTGTGCGCCATTATTCACTGATCCGACACACATTGCCTTACTGTCCTGCTCATCCTCTGCCTCTAACACTTTAAGCCACAGACCCTGAAGAAGCATGCAGTTCAGATGTTTGACTTGTTTGACTGTATTTGGTGCATGCTTGTTTCAGGCCTGTGATTCAGACACTACTAATGTTTAAAAAGAAAGTAAATATGGCAGCCTCCATATCCCTCTCACTTCAAGTGTCCTTTAAGGGAGAGCTTGGATGGGAAATGGGTAGAGAGAGAGAAAAAGATATAGAAAGTCCTGCAACTTCCACCTTCGTAACATCTGTAAGATTCGCCCTTTCCTGACCTCTGCCACCACCAAACTCCTCATCCATGCCCTCATAATTTCCCGCCTTGACTACTGCAATGCCCTGCTGTCTGGTCTCCCTATGACCCGAACAGCCCCACTGCAGTCCATCATGAATGCAGCAGCCAGAATTATCCACTGCTCCCATTGCTCCACTATGGCGGATCCCCTCCTTGAATCCCTCCACTGGCTTCCTATCCAGTCCAGAATCAGATTCAAGATACTGTGTCTGACCTACAAATCTGTCCAGAAAACCTGTCCAACCTACATTTCCGATCTTACTCAGAGGTACACACCTAGCCGCTCACTCCGCTCTTCCAATGAACTTCGCCTAACCCCCCCCCCCCCCCCCCCCCCGCATTACCCAGTCCCATGCATGCCTCCAGGACTTCTCAAGAGCTGCTCCAACACTATGGAACTCCCTACCTCCACCCATTAGGGCAGCCCCCTCCTTCAACATCTTCAAGAAGGCCCTCAAAGCTCACCTTTTCACTCTGGCCTACCACCCCTCACAAGTGCTCTAAACCCACAGCTGAACTCTGGTCCCCTACCTTTCGTGTCCTTACCTCTCCCTCTAGATTGTAAGCCTTTGGGCAGGGTCCTCCTCCTTTTGTGTCCTACCTGATCTTGCACCTCCATTACTGTACACCCATGCTATGCATCTGAGTGAACCTAACTTGCCTAATCTCCATGCTCCCCTCCAATGACTGACTAAGCGTTACCTTGTACAGTACTCATACTGTGCTGCGTGATCTGGTTTTCCTGTATTGTCATATTGCTGTATGTCACCCCTAAATATTGTCTGTAACCTAAACTAATGCCCAGCGCTGCGTAATATGTTGACGCTTTATAAATACAATAAATAAATAATAATAAATAAATAAATAAAAAGCAGGTTGTAGAAGGGAAGTAAGACAAGAAGGAGAGAGGGAATCACAGGGAATGTATGAAAGGAAGAGGGATGAGGAGAGAGAGGGGAGTGACTGAGAAAGCAGGATAGAAGAAGTGAGAGAGACAGAAAAGGGGAATGAAATATATGTAGAGTGAGAATGACAGAGATGCAAGCAGGGGGTGAGAGGGAGGGGAGGACACTGTCACACACAGCTGCAGTTTACACACCCCGGGGCAGTAACAGGCCACACAGAAGTGACTGGGGCAATCATCTCACAGCTGCCTATATATAGATACGTATACACTGTGCACACGTACATGCCAGGTGTACACTGTGCACACGTACATGCCAGGTGTACACTGTGCACACGTACATGCCAGGTGTACACTGTGCACACGTACATGCAAGGTGTACACTGTGCACACGTACATGCAGGGTGTACACTGTGCACACGTACATGCAGGGTGTACACTGTGCACACGTACATGCCAGGTGTACACTGTGCACACGTACATGCAGGGTGTACACTGTGCACACGTACATGCAAGGTGTACACTGTGCACACGTACATGCAGGGTGTACACTGTGCACACGTACATGCAGGGTGTACACTGTGCACACGTACATGCAAGGTGTACACTGGAGACATGGGATGCCAGTGTTAGGCAGTAGAGGATGCAGTGATGTGTACACTGTGCACACACATACATGCAGGCTGTACACTGGAGACATGTACACTGTGCACACACATACGTGCAGGCTGTACACTGGAGACATGGGATGCCAGGGCATGCATGCAGGCTGTACACTGGAGACATGGGATGCCAGGGCATGCATGCAGGCTGTACACTGGAGACATGGGATGCCAGGGCATACATGCAGGCTGTACACTAGAGACATGGGATGCCAGGGTATACATGCAGGTTGTACACTGGAGACATGTTCACTGTGCACACACATACATGCAGGCTGTACACTGGAGACATGGGATGCCAGGGCATGCATGCAGGCTGTACACTGGAGACATGGGATGCCAGGGCATACATGCAGGCTGTACACTGGAGACATGGGATGCCAGGGCATACATGCAGGCTGTACACTGGAGACATGGGATGCCAGGGCATACATGCAGGCTGTACACTGGAGACATGGGATGCCAGGGCATACATGCAGGCTGTACACTGGAGACATGGGATGCCAGGGCATACATGCAGGCTGTACGCTGGAGACATGGGATGCTAGGGCATACATGCAGGCTGTACACTGGAGACATGGGATGCCAGGGCATACATGCAGGCTGTACGCTGGAGACATGGGATGCCAGGGCATACATGCAGGCTGTACGCTGGAGACATGGGATGCCAGGGCATACATGCAGGCTGTACGCTGAAGACATGGGATGCCAGGGCATACATGCAGGCTGTACACTGGAGATATGGGATGCCAGGGCATACATGCAGGCTGTACACTGGAGATATGGGATGCCAGGGCATACATACAGGCTGTACACTGGTAACATGGGATGCCAGTGTTAGGCAGTAGAGGATGCAGTGACGGTAGTGGTACAGCGGTTCATGGATGTGCAGCCTGATAGCACAGAGTGTGTCTGGCCTAGCTCAGTGTGACCCTCACATCTGAGGGGTGTCCTCCCCCCCCACTGACATCACCCCTTTCCTGTCCTGGCCCCAGCTCTCCCCATCCTTCCAGCTGTGAGCAGCACATTTTTGGGGAGGAGGAGGATGGTGATGATGGAGATGGTCTCGCCGGCAGGGGCTAAGGAACACAGATACACAGAATGACATTCATGGCAATGCAGGCAGAGGACAGATGCAGGATTTGATGGATAAGAACAACACTCCAAATTGCTCCCAACACCCCCCTCCATCTTTTCTCCTTGCTCAGCCCATGATCTCATCAGTATTCCGGCCGTCCTCACCTGTCTTCTCGCTGGACATGTCTGTTTTGGGAGGGAGGGAGCTGTGCTGATTTTTGGGGGGGTCCTCAGATGGATTTTGGCAGGAAGAGGGGGTCTCTCCTCGCCCCCTGTCAGTCTCCCCCCCTCAGTTTCTCTCTCTCCTGATCCTGCACCAATTCTTCCTGCAGCAGCAGCAGCAGAGGCAGTCTGTGTGTGTGTCGCCCTCCCCTGTCTCTCCTCCTCCTCCACCAGTGGTCCCCCCTCTCTCTCTTCCCTTCTCTGAATCCTCCTCTTTCCTCTAATTCCCCTTCCCTGTGTCCCCCACTGTTCCTCTCTCCTCCACCTCCGTTTCCACTTCTCTCTCCCTCCTTCTGTCCCTTTTTCATCCCTCTTTTTTTTTGTCATTTTGCTTTTATCGCCTCATATCTTTTGATTTGTTTTTTTCTTCTTTTGTGTGTGTGTGTTTTTGTTTGTTATTCCCTTGCATTTGTTTTTAATGCCTTTTCAATTTTTTGTGTCCTTCTCCCTCCTGCTGGCTGTTCTCATTGTAAAAGGTCACTTGTCAAAAACAATAGGATGGCCTCACGCAGATGATGTCAAGGATTTCGGCCACAGACCACCTCTCCAAGCCCCCCAATCCCTTCTAAAGGGGGGAGCCCAGATGTGTAGTGACATCTCAGCAGGACAGGCACAGAGATGGCAGGGGTGGCGACACAGGGCAGGCGGATGCCTCTGGTCTTGTCCTGCTGCTGGGAATTGTCACAGGGAATGCCAGGGTCGGCGCAGATGTGCGTCATTCCACCAAGTTATGCAGGATTTCAAGGGGGGGGATATTGTGAGGTTATAGAAATACAAACCCATTTTAATAAGGATCTTTGAGGCCCTGCCATCCAAATGCATAGGCTAAAGACCCGCCATCCACATGCATAGGCTAAGGATCCATACATAGAGATGCTGAATAATCTACACCAGAACAGAACTTCGGTGAGCATTTTGGGTGACATTTCTAGGAATGATCGCTGTACAGACATACAAATTTCGCTACAGATTTTCTTTAAAGAGGAGCTGTCAGCCATACTATCTTGGAAAAAAACCCCACATACATAAGTAGATAAATACTTGCTCTACTTACATAACATATGTATTGCACTGTCCACGTTTTGATTTTAGTGATTTTTCTACAGTAAAAAAAAAAAGAGAAAATCCTTCTTTGCATTTTCCATTTTAAGTATGGCTATATTGAAGCCAATCCTGATGTTATTTCCTCCCTTACTATCCTTTGCCTGATTTGCCCGCCCTTCACTATAGAAAGTGCATTGTCTCAGCATGAGAAATATTGGCCAATCAGAGAAGAACAGAGGTGTGGGAGGGGAAAACAGGAGGGAAAGAGGCTGAAGCCAATCAGGCTGCATTAGTTAAGTCTGAGGGGAAGTAGAGAAGCAAAAAAGGACAACCCAGCATGCCTTTCAACTTCCTTTTTGTGTACCAAATTTTGTGTGTACCAAATAAGAGTCAGGTAAACCGGGGAATGATAATTTATCAACAAAAAATTAATAGTGATTTTAACTTTTGGATTGCCTGGTTAGCATCCTTATTACTTGTTTACCAGATAAAAATAAAGAATTGATTTTTGATTGTATGCCCGACAGTTACTCTTTAAAGCAGGGGTCTCAAACTCGCGGCCCGCGGGCCATTTGCGGCCCTCGATACAATATTTTGTGGCCCCAGGGCCTCAGAGCTTGTAGGGGCCCTCAGTGGCTACAAGAGGAAAAAAAAATTTCAAATCGGCCTTATAGTTTTTGAGAAAATCGATTTTAAAGTTGCAAAGGAAAAAAATACACATTTAAAAACCCGCCGACTTTAATGGTTAATAGCAAATCCACCTTAAATGCTAGAAATCCTAAATTTGCAGGATATGTTAAGGAGATCATTAGGAATAAGAGGAAAAAACAATTTTTCAAAAAGACCTTATAGTTTTTGAGAAAATCGATTTTAAAGTTTCGAAGGAAAATAGTATACTTTTTAAATGCGGTAAATGTCACTTTTAGTAGCGAGCCTAACGGTAGTGTAATTTTACATGTATCAAAAGAAAGAGCAATACATTTCCTGACAGGGTTTCCAGGGGGTCCGCAGCCGCAGCGCTTTGGCCAGGGATCGCTATACAGCCGCAATATGGCTGTATGAAGATTCCTGGCATTTTTTCCTATTTTCCCAATTTTTTTTTTTATGTTTAGGGTGTGGGAATTTTTTTTAAAAAATTATGTGGGGTCGCCGATTTTTGTTCCAGGGTATCTGTTGGGGGGGGGGGGGGGGGGGGGGCAGGTTTATTTTGCTCCGGGGCCCCATTGTTGCTTAAACCAGCCCTGCCTGCCGGCAAAAGCAAAAGAGACACGGAAGCGAACTATATTTGCCCATTTTACCTTATAGTTCGCTTCAGTGCTCCCAAGTAATCCGCCGCATCCCTGCCGCTAAACAAGGGCTGCAGACCCCCAAATCCCCCGCGCAAACATCCACGACTGCGCTGAGGGGCAGAGCTTCCAGCTGTAGCCCTGCCCCTCCTGACGTCAATCGCCAAATGGATCGCCGCCTCTCCCCCGCCCCTCTCTGTAAAGGAAGAGTGAGAGGGGCGGGCAGAGGCGGCGATCCGCCGCGATTGACGTCAGGAGGGGCAGAGCTGAAGCTAAAAGCTCTGCCCCTTCCAGGAAATGCCGGCGGATAGCCCCCCGGGGTGATTTGGGGGCTCTGCAGCCCTCATTTTGCGGCGGGGACACGTGAACTCCCTTATGCGGCCCAGCCTCATCCTGACTTTGCCTCCTGCGGCCCCCGGGTAAATTGAGTTTGAGACCCCTGCTTTAAAGAGAACCTAAACTGAGAAGGATATGGATGTTTCCTTTTAAACAATACCAGTTGCCTGGCAGTCCTGCTGATCTCTTTGGCTGCAGTGGTGGCTGAATCACAAACCTGAAACAAGCATGCAGCTAATCCAGTCTGACTTCAGTGAGAGCACCTGATCTGCATGCTTGTTCAGGGATGTGGCTAAAAGTATTAGAGACACAGCATCAGCAGGAGAGTCAGGCAACCGATATTATTTTAAAAGGAAAAATCCATATCCTTCTCAGTTTAGGTTCCCTTTAACGAAAATCTGTAATGAAAAACACTCCCCTGGGGGGTACTTACCTCGGGTGGGGGAAGCCTCCGGACCCTATTGAGGCTTCCCCTGTCCTCCTTGGTCCCATGGCGGCGGCGGAGAAAATCCTCCCGGAGCAGCGGCGATGTAAATATTTACTTTTTGGCTCCAGCGCAGGCACAGTATCCGCTCTTCCCACGGAGATAGGCTCTTCCTCGCGCAGTAGAGCGGACTTGATGGAGATCGGCTATTTTCGCCTATCTCCGTGGGAAGAGCCGCAACAGCGCCCCCGCTGGAGCCAGAAAAGGTAAATATTGCACAGCCCGACAAATTGTCGCCTGTGCGTTCCGTGGGCTGCAGCGAGACCACCGTGGGACGGAGGAGGATGGGGGGAGCCTCGATAGGGTCCAGAGGCTTCCGCCTACTGAGGTGAGTACGCCCCAGGGGAACTTTTTTTCAGTCAGGTTTTCTTTAAAGACTGGGTTCCACAGCTTCCCCAAGGTTAATATACGTTAAATTACTGTATTACATTTAATAAAGAGATCATGGTATGTATATAGTGGTGTAGTACTATGTTTCCTCCTCCTCATACATTCAGTTGACTCAGACTCTTCTTGACCATATGTACTTCTGCACACCAGATGTGTCTGTCAATCACTGCTTCTTTCAGCTGTTGCACAGGCATGTTCATAGCTTCACATATGCTGTCTATCCATCTTAAGGTTTGTACACACATCCAACAAAGTGTACACATCCAACACAAGTGCACGAATAACTCCACAATATGACCAACCCCATAACAAATCATTTACATGACTTGTATTTTTAGCGCACAAACGCACTGGACAACTCAACTCATAGACATACTGCGCGCCCAAGCAAAACGATGGCCTGCTCGATCTGGCTTCATTGAAAACAAGCGCACATCGCTTAAACAGCTTGCACACATAAGACCAACTGCCCGACATCAGCTCAACAGTCGCGTGAGTTGATCTACCGGATGGATCAGACAAAGCGCCTGTTATCAGTTGCCCGTCTTGTCGTTTACCACGTGTACACACACCTGATTGTCGCTCGTCCAATAGACTAAAATCAAACAACAATCGGGCGGATTTGTTGGATGTGTGTACGAGCCTTTAGCTTCTGTCGTCCTCTTCTTTCTTTTTTGTGACCAATCTATTTATAGAACCTCTGTCGTGAAAATCTCCAAATTTAAAATACATGTAAACATATACAAATAAGAAGTGCATTTCTTCCAGAGTAAAATGAGCCATAAATTACTTTTCTCCTATGTTGCTGTCACTTACAGTAAGCAGTAGAAATCTGACATTACCGACAGATTTTGGAATAGCCCATCAGAGGCGGGACAAGGTCCTCCAGCACCCAAGGCTGAGACACCAAAGTGCGCCCCTCCATCCCTCCCACCCCAGCCATCACACACTGATTGCTATTAGACTAAGAGGCGCCACAGGACCCACAACCTCCCCCAACACCTTAATATCTAGTTATCTGGCTTGCAGTCACTGCCATGTATCCCCTTTTCTTATTTCTTTCTGCTTCAAACACAATTAGGAATGACAGCTGAATGAATTCTGCGCCCCCTCCTACACTGCGCCCTGAGGCTGGAGCCTCTCCAGCCTATGCCTCGGCCCGGCCCTGTAGCCCATCTTCTCATAGGGGGTTCTCAGGGTTTTCTTTATTTTTAAAAGCACTTAGTGAATGGCAGTTGCTCCATCCAACTGCTAAAAAAAAAAAAAAAAGTGTGCAGTGAGCAGGGAGGCTGTCCAGCATTATTGTATACATCTTTTTCAGGGAATGTCTTTATAAAGAATAAAGGCCATGCTGAGAATCCCCCATGAAGAGATGGACTAGTCCAAGAACTGTCAGTAATATCAGATTTCTACTACCTACTGTAAGTGACAGCAACATAGGAGAGAAGTAATTTATGGCTCATTTTACTCTGGAAGAAACATACTTCTTATTTGTATGTGTTTTACATTTTAAGATTTTCGAGACAGTTCCTCTGTAGCTTTTAATAGTAGTACTATTAGCTAATTAATTAATTGGTACTATTCCCTTCTATTAGCTAGGCCTATTTTTAACATTAAGTCTCAGGCAACCAGAAAGTACACTGATCCAGCATCAACTGATCACAATCGGATAACCAAGGCGCTGCTGTATTTATTGGTGTGGGATTATCCTGGATTAGCGGAGAGCTGATTAACGAGCAGTTCCTGGATTATCATTTGAGCAGTGTCTGCTGCCAGGTTACAGTAGTCTCAAGCATGTACAAGACTTAAATTCTATGGTGCTAATCATGTTGGCAAGTATCCTAGTTTAGGGGACCCAGCAGGAAACATCATAGGGATCAGTTCTCCAATCACAGCACTCACTATAGCATGAAGCACTGCGATTGGTCGAATAGTGTGGGCATAGTTTACTACAACCTATCTGAAACCTAGCAGTCTGAGAGGGTGTCATCCATCCAATCAAGTTAGCAGAATTTCCCTATGTGGTTTCCTGCTGGGTCTTTAAAAGTAGACTAGCGCCATCATGTCTACCCCACTAACTTGCTTATCCAAGGTAATGTTTCTTTCAGGCTCAGTACACACCAAAAACCTCTAGCAGATCCGCAAAACGCTAGAGGTTTTTGAAGCAGATTTTCAGAGCGATTCTAGGCATGCTTAGAGAGGTTTTCTAAACATGCCTAGTGTTTTTTGGAGCGTTTTTGTGTAGCAGGTTACAAATATTGTTACAGTAAAGCGGTTACTGAACAGCTTCTGGAACAAAAACGCCTAGAAAACCGCTCTGATCTAGCGTTTTTCAGAGCTGTTTTCCACTTTCCTATACTTTAAACAGAGTAACCAAGTAGCTCAGGGAGACCCAAACTACTAGGAATGTATAGGGGGATAAAAGGGACCAAAAAGCCCTCCTACTAAAAAAGCAAAGCTTGGTGTAATTGCCTTCTTAAAACAGAATACTTTAACATTGAGGCAGAAACGCCTCAGAAATCTAAAAAAAATGCTGCAGCCCCCGAGTTTGCGTTTGTGGAAAAACCAAACCTCTCTGGTGTGCACCATCCCATTCACTAATAGCCAAGCGGTTTCCCCATCAAGCTCCAGAACCGCTCTGGTGTGCACCAGCCCATTCACTAATAGCCAAGCGGTTTCCCCATCAAGCTCCAGAACCGCTCTGGTGTGCACCAGCCCATTCACTTTCATTAGCCAAGCAGTTTTCAAACTGCTAGCATTTTTAAAAACGCTCCAGAACTCTGGTGTGCACCAGCCCATAGTCTGGTATACACATCCAATCTTGATTAGCCAAAGAGTGGACAATGTTACCACTTCCATGTAGTAGGAGAGCTTCCCTACACAATTTTCTCAGTTTTCAAAATCTGTTGGCCCTCATACTACATGGAGGTGGTAAAAATGGCCAATCAGTGGCCAATCAAAATTGGATGTGGGCAGTGGGCACCAGGCTTTAGGGCCCTGTCACACCACAGGGCGCTTTTTGGATCATTTTCGTTTGATAAAAAACGCTCCCATTGACTTGCATTAAAATCATGGTAAAATCTCAGTATAATAGCCACTATTGTGATTTTTAAAAAGATTTTAATGCGAGTCAGTGGGAGCGTTTTTTAAAAATGCAGCCATTCAGCATGCATACAGTTTAAGCATAAAAGCTGATGCATTTTTGATTATTATTATTATTAATTTATATAACAACAGCATGTTCCATGGCGCTGTACAAGAGCAGACAGGGTATAACAATACAAAATAAACAATACAACAGGTAATACATGACAAGGGTGGATTACCGCTGATGCAGTGAACAAATCAACCACATATTTGTACACAGGGGTGGGAGGTATGTAAACGCATTACGCAGCATTGTGATATAAAAGGGCAAGAGAGCCCTGGCCAAAAGGCCTTAGGGCCGGTCCACATTAGGCACGTTTGGAGAACGGAGTCCACAGTCCGTGCTTCGGGTTTGAAAACTCGGAACACAAACAGATCCGTTTTACAAAATGCTGCCAGGTTGCAGCATACGTTTGCAGTCTGGATACAGGGTGGGGAGGGGGTAGCAGGCAGGAAGGGGGGCAGCGGTGGGGAGGGGGGGGGGGGACCCACCATCACCTGGGTGCCTCCTTCCCCCTCCAGCTAGCTTCTTTTAAAATCATTATAAAATCAATGTAGTGGCGAGCGGGGAACTTATCACAAAGTGTATCTGCCCACCTCTGGGAATAATAATTGTAGTGGGGAGTCCAAATCGGGTAAGAGGTCCATCAGTCCTCCCTTCAAACGTCCAGACAATCAACCAATCCCAGTTAGGACTCGACCCACCAGGAGGGTCAAATTCTAACTGGGATTAGTTGATTGTCTGAACGGGGAACTTACTTACTTGTTTCACCACTCGCCGCGTCACTTCCTGCAATGCCGCCCAATGAAATACAGAGGGCGGCATTTCAGGAAATGACGCGACAAGCGGTGGAATGCAATGAAGTAAGTTCCCCACTTGCCGCTACATTAATTTTATGATTTTAAAAGAAACTAGGTGGAGGGGGAGCAGGGAAGGTGGGACCCAGGTGAGGAGAGTGCATCCGACCCCCCTCCCTGCCGCTGCCCCCTTCCTGACTGCTACTCCCTCCAGCATGGCAGCCCCCACCCACCCACAGACAGGGCTGGGACACTGGAAACGGTTCCGTTTCTGTGTCCAAAGCTGTCTGTGTAGAGGGTGATCCGTTTTTGCCTTAGGTTTCACTACCCCTCTATGTATCCGGGGTCCATGAAAACCTTGCAAATCCGGACTGTCCGTTCAGTTTTTTTTTAGCACAGATCCTCCGGATCGCCCACAGATCCGCTTTTGAAGTGGGTGAAGTCTGCCCCTATTTTTAACATTTGTATCCGTGGCTCCAGTTTTGGTCCGGGCCCCAAAACGGAGCCACAGATACGTATTTTAAACCGTAATGTGAACCGAGCCTTACAGTCCAAAGGTTTGGTGCGTTTCTGCAGCTGAATCGAGCCATTAGATGGCTCGATTGATAATTTCCGACGTGTCCGATCACCCGCCGGATCGATCCAGGCGCGCGTGGGGACGAGCGGGAATGCGCGGGAGTCGATCAGGCGGCATAATCGAGACGCAGAAATGCACCATGTATGCCCAGCATAAGGGATAGTACAGTAGGTAAGGGGAAGCTGTGTATGAGATGGTAGAAATGGTTGTCAGTGGCTGAAGTGTCCTAGGTAGGAGAGTATGCTTAATTAACTGAAGAGGTGAAATTTCAGATTAAAGGACAACTGAAGTGAGAGTTATATGGAGGCTGCCATATTTATTTCCCTTTAAGCAATACCAGTTGCCTGGCTGTCCTGCTGATCCTCTGCCTCTAATATGTTTAGACCCTAAACAAGCGTGCAGCAGATTAGGTGTTTGACAAGATTAGCTGCATGCTTGTTTCTGGTGTTATTCAGACAATACTGCAGCCACGCAGATCAGTAGGGCTGCCAGGCAACTGGTATTGTTTAAATGGAAATAAACATGGCAGCCTCCACATTCTTCAAACAACAGCTGTCCTTTAATTGTTCCAACAAAATCGGGATGGAGAAGAACCACTGCATATGTACCGGTTAGTAAACTTGGTAAGAAACAACCCATAAGATTTGATCAAAATTTGGTCCACCCGGACAGATATATTAAAACTCAGTCAAGTGGAGCTTGAACCCAACACCAGGTGGTTCAGAGGCCGCTTCTCCATGACTTGATTGGCCAATCAAAAAGGGATGTGTGTATGCACCTACACTTTCAATTATAATTGGCCAGTCACTGCCTAATTTTCCCACCTTCATGCAGTTTAAGGGTTCTACCTACACAATCTGCTCATCATAATCAGTATCTGTTGGCCCTCATACTACATGGAGGTGGTAAAATTGGTCAGTGATTGACCAATCATAATTGAAAGTGTGTACCAGGCTTCCCAGGCTGTAGCACCATCACCTGCTTTCCCTTCAGGAGATACTGAGCTGCTCAGAGCATCACAGCCAGCAGCTCCATCCCGCCCACTTGAAGTCTGAACAGGAGGTGGAGGATGCTGAACCAAGCACCGGCCCCGCCCCTTGGGCCTGCTGTTACAACTTTCACTTGGGCTGCTTCAAACCATGCAACCAGATTCCTAAAAGGACCACTATCACGAAAAATTATGAAATGAAAAATACATGTAAACACATACAAATAAGAAGTATGGTATCAATGGAGTAGAGATAGTAGGCAATCAGGCACCAGTGGACCAGTCTATGAAGAAGCACCGCTGTGCAAAACGGCTGTTAGGCTGCCCGTCTTTTGCCCTGCACCCACCGTCATCTGCCTCAGTACTGGTAGGATAAAACCATTGTTGATTTTTGTCACTGTGTGCAACAAACTATACGATTGTGTCTCACTCACCTACCACTGTATACAGAAACTTGTTTGGAATATACTGCTGAACATCTGAATACGGAATACATTTGATATCACTGCAGTGTCTGATTGCCTACTACAGGCCTGGATTTACCCCACAGGAGCCTAGAGGCACAGATGTCCTGGCACCTTAGACTCCGCCCTCCATGAATCTACAAACCCTCAAACTGCGCCGCAAGTGTTCTGGCTGGCCCAGCTGTCACCTCTCCCTTACTCCCCTAGCCTGTCATCGGTAGCTACACATGCTCCTTAGTATTAGGTAGCCAGAAGTACCCTCAATATTAAGTAGCTAGAGGTGTCCCCGACCGAAGGGAGATCTTGTTAGTGGAATGCTAAGAGCAGGGTGAGCAGCCTCTCATTTACACTCATCAGGACTCTGCATTGGGAAGGAGGAAGAGAGGCACCTTTCCATCATCAAAAAATTCCAGAAGGTCCGCACACTCGAAAAGTACCATGTACTGTTTATTCAAAACACGTGACAAACCATTCCACAACCAACGAGTCGTTTCGGGGCCCCGCGGGGTCCCTTTTGTCAAGGCTACAGTACAGAATGGTAACTCGCGGGGCTCCGAAACGACTCGTTGGTTGTGGAATGGTTTGTCACGTGTTTTGAATAAACAGGACATGGTAACTTTAGAGTGTGCGGACCTTCTGGAATTTTTTGTGGATTACAAATATTGGTCCAGCACCTCACCAGTGGTGTGTGACTTCTTTTCCTGTGCCTTTCCATCAGGCGCCTGTAGGCACGTGCCTATAGTGCCTTATGGTAAATCCGGCCATGGACTACTATCTCTACTTCATTGATACCATACTTGTAATTACTTCTTATCATGAGCACGCAGTATCTACTTCTGAGGTAGCAGTTTGTGACTTGACACACCTCTCTGCCAATGATTTACACTCCCCCTCTTGCACTTGGAGGACTCCAACTCTCGTAGTGCCGTTTTTTTCACATGCTTCTGTTCTTTGACTGCAAATAAGAAGTATGTTTCTTCCAGTGACTTGAGCCATAAATTACTTTTCTCCTATGTCATTGTCACTAACAGTAGTTAGTAGAAGTCTGACGGAACTAACAGGTTTTTGACTAGTCCATCGCTTCATGGGGGATTCTCAGTATTTAATTTATTCTTTACAAAAGCACTCCTGGGAAAGGAGCTATACAAAGATGCAGGCCGCCCCGCCTACCGGTTTGCCCACTGTTCTGGCAGTTGGACAGAGCAACTGCCATTCGCTAAGGGCTCATTCACACTGCAGAGGTTTTCGGCTTTTTTTTCCCCTGCGTGTGCTTTTTAAAAAACGCCTCCCGACCGCGTGGACAATGAATAAGAAGTCTATAGGAAGACAAGACAAGACAAATAACATTTATATTGCGCTTTTCTCCTTGCGGACTCAAAGCGCCAGAGCAGAGCAGCAGCCACTAGGGCGCGCTCTATTGGCAGTAGCAGTGTAAGGGAGACTTGCCAAAGGTCTCCTACTGAATAGGTGCTGGCTTACTGAACAGGCAGAGCCGAGATTCGAACCCTGGTCTCCTGTGTCAGAGGCAGAGCCCTTAACCATTACACCATCAGCCACTAGGAAGGTTCATATTAGCGCGAGTCGTGCGCTGTGCGGTTAGCAAAGCAGTGCGGTGACCATTTTCAGGGCGATTCCGCATCAAAAGAAGGTATAGGAAAAACGCAAAACGCTCACAAAATCGCTTTGTGCAGTAATTGCGTTTTTAAGAAAAAATACATTGTTTTTATTATTTTCCGAGACAAAGAGTTAGCTTCCTGACTTGCGTCAAGGAGTGAATTAAAAAAACGCTCGGGAAAACGCTTAGGAAACCACTTAGCACAAAAACGAATCGCCCATCGTCAGGAATAAAAAAAAAATGCGTCAAAAACCACCAAACGCTAACTGCCACGCGAACGGAACACAATGTGAACAAGCCCTAAGTGTTTTTGAAAATACAGAAAACCCTGAGAATTCCCCATGTGGAGATGGGCTAGTCCAAAACCTGTTGGTTCTGTCAGATTTCTACTACCTACTGTAAGTGACAGCAACTTGAGAGAAAAGTCATTTATAGCTCATTTTACTCTAGGAGAAATGTACTTTTTATTTATGTGTTTTCATGTATCTTAAATTTTACAATTTTTCTTGATAATGGTCCTTTAAAGCAGGATTTTTAGCTGCAGGGCCCTCCTCCGATTACTCAACTATTAGTTGGGGGTATTTACCTCTGGGCAGGGCGGCCTTAGGTTTCACAGCGCTCTGAGCGAAATCTGATTTTTGTGCCCCCCTTCATCCTCTTCCCGCACACACACGTACGCACACAGGCCCATATGCAATTCACCTCTTCTCCTGAGATATCTCCTAGGACAGGGGTTCCCAACCTTTTTGACGTTGTGACACATCACGCCAAATGCTCAGATCTCTGTGACACGTCACATATGTATAATAAGAAAAATACTATTAATAACCACGAATGGATGGAAAGAGTGCATTACCCTGAAAATACTTAAAAATGAAGGCTAGAACCTTTCAGGAATATTAATCAGTGGGACAGTTAGCCCCCCCCCCCCCATTTAGAATGATAGCACAGCACCGACAATTTGCACCACACGTTATAGCCGCAGTGCGCCCCCCCCCCAAAAAAAAAAAACTCCCCCCGATCTCATGTGTAGGTGCCCTCAATATACTGTAGGTTGTCACGCATAGGTGCCCCCAGTATAGGAAGTCAGTTGAAGGTCTCCATCACCCCCATAGGTAGCCCGGCGTAGGTGCCTCCAGTATAGGAAATCAGGTGTTGGTGCCCTCAGTAAAGGTAGCCAGCTATTAGGCGCCCCCTTGGAAGCCGACGCCCTGAGCGACCGCTCTGGTCGCACAGGTCAAAGGCCGGCTATGCCTCTGGGATTGGAGAAATATAAATGCTGAAGATGACAGATGACAGATGCTGCCTTACCATGCACAGAATGTAACCTGGCCAGCAGCGCACTACTGTATAAGGCCTGGAACCCACTAAAGCGGGTTTTTTTTTTTTAAGTGTTTAGGGATCGCTTTCAATTTCCCTCCCTAAACGCTCTGTCAATGTAAATGGATTGGACAGATTCCACTAGAGCGATTGCGATTAAGGAAATCGCAATCGCAGGACATGCGGCATTTTGGAGCGTTTCTATTCTAATGTATAGGAGCAGGGAAATTACTCCCAAAATCACTTTCAAAGCGCTACCACAAATCGCTAGTGATTGAGTTTTGCGCTTTGTAGTGGAGCCCAGGCCTAATACTGGCAGCGGTTTCTGAGGCTCTGTCAGCACAGTTCTTGTCACATATTCAGTCCACTTGCAGCAATTCTGTCTTATTAGATTGCCTATCCCCCCACGTACTATCGCCGCTCCCTAAGAAAAGGTCTTCTAGTTTCTCAGCCTTGCGCTGGCTTGGCATAGGTAACAATGCTCTAATACAAACCTTTAATCATATCAGCGCCTGTAGCAGCGGCGTCACTGATCTCGCCTGCCTGGGCTCTGCTATTCCCTGTACACACTGCAGGTGACCTCATTTCCAGTACCGCCAGCCTTCGTGCAGCAGGTACCACATCCCTGCCCACAGCAGCCTGCA